>NC_068545.1:13716023-14037773 GCF_026212275.2 Microplitis demolitor
AACGAACCGAACACACGCAGCATACGTTGCATGTAAATGCTACAGATTATCGCCAATCACCACGAGGTCGATTCGGGAGACATTCAGTACGGCCAAGGCCTGAAGATTATGAATTTCTGGGTGAGAATGACATGGATTACGATCCACGAGCTCCAGCACCCATACGAGCAACCACCCTGCTGAACATGATGCATAAGTGGCATGTACAGTTTAGTGGCGCACTCGACGAGGACGTCGAGAACTTCATCATGAGATTCGATGAAGGTTTAAGTATGGTTACAGTGAGAGATGAGGATTTAATTAAAGCCATCCCCTTCTCTCTACGTGGTGCGGCTTTGATATGGTATCGAGGTCGCGCACATAGCTTCAGAAGATGGTCTGATGTAAAGCAAGCTATGAGATCCAGATTTGCAGATCCAGACTATCGAATGTCGTTACGTGAAGAGATCTCAAATCGCACGCAGGCCCGCGAAGAGCCAATAAGTCAGTATATTGCCTGCATGAATGGCTTATTTTCACGTACTGATCCGCCATGGCCAGAGGTAGAACGGATCAGATACACGCATCGTAACCTGCTACCGTCGCTCCAGTTAGTCATTTCAGTGCATGACTGTCGTTCTATGGACGAGTTAGAGAGTCGTGCTATACGCCAAGAGCGTATAATACAGCGAGCGAGTAATTATCGACCACCACCATTACCTCGCAACTCAATGTGTCCCTCGTTTGCATACCAAGCGCAACCAAGACACTTACAGCAACGAAGTTCTATAGGAGATAGAGCTCCAGAGTCCCGTGATCGCGATCGACGTCGCCATCGAATCGTTCAATTGAGAGCAGCTCAAGATGATGGAGTAGAAGATGAAGAGGACGACTACTCAGGAGAGGAGGTCGTCGCTGAACACCTTGACGCGCTCCAGCTAAGGAGACATGGCCGTCAAGCCAATAAACATCAGAGGTTCTCAGAGAGAATAAAACGGCCAGTTAAAGGAAACGATACTAGGGCTACCAAAGATTTGCTTGAACCCCTAGCATCCAGTATTGTTACAGATTCAGAGAAGTCAAAAACGGAGATTCCAGCTCCAGTTTTTGCAACACGAGCTAACGAGTTCCGATGTTGGAACTGCGATAAGACAGGACATCGTCATAGGAACTGTCCTGACCCTCGACGACGCTTTTGCTTCAAGTGTCGAGCATCCGGAGTTACAACAGCGAGTTGTCCTATTCTGCAATCCGGGAAACGGGAAGTAGTGAGTCATTCACCGACTTTAGACTCACTAGGTAATTGTACAGAGTCGGACAGGACTTGCCAAGGTATGACCGGCACCGCTACAGATATTCATGGTACTATAAAATTCGGTCAGGATGTGATTGACTTCACTCAGTCAATCGAAGGGAAAGATAACGAGTCACCGTTACCCGACGAGATGTATTTTAGTAATCAGTTACAGAACACCCTTGAGAACAACATCAAAAAGTCACTTACAGCTTTCTTTATCACAGTTTGGATAGCAGGATATCCACTGAAAGCTTTGATAGACTCAGGAGCCTCAAAATCATTTCTAGGACCTGAGGGAATTGCTCTAGTTACTCAATTACGTTTATCGCCTGAGACCGTATCAACACGACGAGTGATACTCGCGAACGGAGACGTACAGCGAGTTAATCAAATGACGACGGTTGAGTTACAGATAGGAAATCAAACTGCTACAGCACAATTATATTTAATGCCATCACTATCCCAACCATGTGTACTAGAGTTGGATTTTCTCAAGAAGATGGAGATGATAATTGATTTTGCTGATAACAAGTGGTACACACGAACACAACCTGACAGCAAGTTCCAGTTCACAGCAGAGACAACTTCATCGTGTGCAATTATCTGTTGTGGAATCCAGTCATTAAGCCCAGCAGAGCGAGACACGCTACAGACATTCCTGGATAAAAATATTCGTCCTCCAGGAAAACTAGGAGCTACCAAATCTGCAGAGCATGACATTGACGTCGGAGACAATCCACCAGTCAAACAAAAACCGTACAACGTCACGCCAATACTCCTGGAAGCTTTATGGAAAGAAGTTGACAAGATGCTAGACGAGGATATCATTGAGGTATCCCACAGTGAGTGGTCTAGTCCAGTAGTTATGGTGAAGAAGCCAAATGGAAAATGGCGGTTCTGCGTTGACTACCGAAAATTAAATGCAGTTACAGTAAAAGATGCCTATCCGATCCCTAATATGACAAGCATACTGGATCAACTAAGACGAGCCAGATACATCACAACTCTCGATTTAAGTCAAGCTTATTTCCAGATACCGCTTACCGAACGAGCAAGACCAAAAACTGCTTTTGTAGTGCCTGGTCGTGGACTGTTCCAGTTTAAAAGAATGCCTTTTGGCCTAACAAACGCTCCAGCAACATTCCAGCGTATGATTGACCAACTAATTGGTCCAGAAATGTATCTATACGTGTTCGTGTATCTCGATGACATTATTATCGTGACGGAGACATACGAGGAACACCTGATATGGCTACAGAAAGTATTAGACAAGTTACAGCAAGCCGGATTAACAATCAACCGGGAGAAGAGCGAATTTTGCTGCTCAGAGGTTCGCTACTTAGGATTCATCGTGAATTCAGAAGGACTACAGATCGATCCAGAGAAGACTTCAGCCGTACGAGAATTCCCAGCCCCTCGTAACATCAAACAGCTGAGAAGATTCTTGGGAATGGCGTCGTGGTATCGACGATTCATTCCTGAGTTTGCAACGATCGCGTCATCTCTCACAAAGTTGCTGAAGAAAAATCAACTTTGGGAGTGGGATACAGAGCAGGACATGGCTATGATAACTCTGAAGGAGTATCTCACCTCTGCTCCAGTACTAGCATGTCCAGATTTCAAGCTGCCGTTTACGCTACAGACTGATGCGAGTTCAGTAGGACTCGGCGCTGCCTTGACACAAGTCATCGATGGTCAAGAACGCGTCATTGCGTATGCAAGCCGATCACTAACTGACGCCGAGCGTAAGTACACCGTTACAGAGCAAGAATGTCTTGCGGTCATCTGGTCAATTCGTAAGTTCAGGTGTTACTTAGAGGGATACGAGTTTACAGTAGTTACAGATCACAGCAGTCTACGTTGATTACATAATCTGAAAAACCCAACAGGTAGACTTGCCAGATGGGCATTAGAGTTGATGGAGTATCGGTTTACGATTACTCATCGTAAAGGCGGACTACATCACGATCCAGACGCGTTATCGAGAATTCCAGAAGATCAGGAAGAAGCTCTAGCTGTCATCGCAGATGATATGGACCGTTGGTACAATAGGAGAATAAGAGACGTACAACGGAGACCCGGTAAATTTCCAGGTTGGCGAGTAGATGGAGATAGCTTATACTATCACAAGCCATCTAATTTGGTGGAAGCTGAATTAGAAGACCGCAACGCATGGAAATTAGTCGTGAGACGGGCGTTCCATCAGCGAGTCATCACCGAGTGTCACGCTACACCCGAAGCCGGACACCTAGGAGTTGACAAGACTTACAAACGACTTGCAGTGAATTATTATTGGCCAAATATGTTCCAGGACGTGGTGAAATTTGTTCGATGCTGTGAAACTTGTCAGCGCACCAAAGTGGAACAAGCACCACCTGCAGGCTTCATGGGTAAAAAGAAAGTGGAGGAGCCATGGTCAATGATCGCTACAGACATTATGGGTCCATAACCAAAGAGTATGAAAGGACATGCCTATCTATTGGTAATACAGGACTTGTATACTAAGTGGATTGAATTACGACTACTTAGGCGAGCCACAGGTACAGCGATAAGTAAAGCTCTAGAAGAATTAGTCATTTGGAGATGGGGTAAACCTCAAGTCCTTTTGACAGATAACGGTACAGAGTTTGTAAACAGAGACATCAGATCTCTAGCAGAGCGAGTGGGATTTCGGCATATGACAACACCACCATATCACCCACGAGCAGATCCAGTTGAACGAGTTAATCGAGTGCTCAAGACGATGATAACAGCATTCATCGACGAAAATCATTGGGAGTGGGACAAATATTTACCACAATTTCGCTTTGCCCACAATACAGCGCACCACAGTTCCATTTAAACGAGTCCAGCTTTCCTGAACACAGGAAAAGAATTGTCAGCTACAGGTTCACTTCGACAGGAGGTGGAAGGGGAACCAGAATTAATACATGGTCCACTCCAGGAGTGGCAAGCAAGGATGCGACAGCTAAACAACCTGCGGAAAAGCATCGTCCACGCGCTAGATACAGCATTCCAGAAGCAAGCCCATTATTACAATCAACGACACCGAGATCGTGAATATCAAGAAGGAGACCTAGTGTGGAAAAGACATTTCTTATTGTCTAGTGGGTCTAAACATGTATCAGCCAAGCTGAGTGATAAGTTTAGTGGTCCATTCACTGTATCAAGGAAAATATCACGCACGATATATGAGCTGAGTGATTTAGCAGGCCGAGTAATCGGAAGATTTTCTATTCAATACTTAAAACCTTGTATACCTGCTATCTGACTTTCCTTCTGTCTCTTTCTTGCTACAGTTATGATACGTTAAAGGCTACAGAACTTAATAAGTTGTTTGTTTCAGATTTTGAGTACAGTTACAGTATGTCGGGACAAGACCAAAGAAATTTGCAGGAGGAGATGGATGGCCTCGAAGAGGTCCTGCTCATCGACTTGTCCGCCGACGACGACGAAGTATCGACGGCTACGACAATGCCAGAGATGCCTTTGGGAGACGAAGAAGCGAGTAATCCCTCCCAGGGAGAGATGCCAGAAAACCAGGAGGCATCAGGCTACAGCAAGGAGTGGGAGGCTAATCAGGAGGATTACGCCAGCGATACAGGCACGGAGACCGACAGCTTGTACGAGGGTCTACCCGGAGAGCTTCCCATGAGGCTCGATAAGAACACCCTATGGGACCCCATCCGCCCATACGTCAAGCATTTGAGGTGGCTTGACTATTTCAAGCCTGGTCTGCTCAAGGCACTGGGGAAAGTGGCCGTTCGTATGAGCCACCCCAGGGATATAGGTTGTCCGCTCCAGGAGCTATCTGGAGTGAAGTTTAAGCGGTCCACTACAAGTGACATCCGAGACGTGGATGCCACTCGAGATTTTGGAGTACAGGTCCAGCCGTTGACCTTACGTAGTTCCAGTACTCAGACAGAACCGAAGATTACGCTACAGACACCTATGGAGGTGGTACAGGAAGCGGTTTCAGCCACCTTAGGAACCGGAAAGAAGGTAGTGTCGTCCACCTCGACACCACCGAGCACTGCTCCAGTCATCAAGGAGGCACCACCAGCTCGAACCTCCGAATCCAGTAAGGGTCGACCCAAGTCACCACCAAGACCACCATCTCAATCCTTACTGGATTGGAACAAGAAGATTCTGGAGCGAGAAGCGGCGCGATCAGCTGCACCAACCCCACCAAAGACACCACTGGGGAAAACATCGGTGCAGGACAGGCTCCAGCGTGCCCGAGAACCGGCACACAGAACAACATCAGCTCCAGGTCGAGAGAATGCGGCTCCAGCAGACGAGATCAAGAGGAAGCAGTTTACGTGGATGGGCAAGCCACGTCTTTGTTGGAACTGCCGTAAAGAAGGGCATCCTTTCAACGCATGCCCAGAAGCAAGGAAGACCTTTTGCCAGATGTGCGGCAGGGCGAATTATACGGCCCGTACGTGTCCCAGTTGTGGAGAAAAGTGGAAGGCGATGGGACCGTACAAGAAGGAGTACGGAGGAAATGTTCCTCGGGAGCAGTTGAGGAAGGCTCCCAGACATCGGGAAGACGAGCGGTCGCCTAACCGCGGTCGACCATATTAAGACTCCGTACCCTGGTTACAGAAATGGCAATGACATTGGCGCTATCGGACTATGACTAGATGATTTAAGATTCACGCTACAGTTAAAAGAAAAAAAAGTATTTTGTACCTCGCTACGGCGTCGTACTTACAGTGGCTTTAGCCGAATGGAGTTATGAGAGGTTGTGGAACCGAAAGTTACAGGCAAATTTGCAAAAACCTGCATAGGTTTGATTAAAAGTATGTCTCAGGACATACGCGATATCGCTACAGTTATATGTTTCAGGTCGTGGGTTCGAGTAAACAGTATTAGAAGTTTCGAGGATGAGAGAATTCGAATCACGATCATGGTAGAGAGTATCAGCAGTATAGTTCCAGAGTCAGTAAAACAAACGCATGCAGAAATCAGCTTCAGACTTCAGGATAAAGTCCAAGACAACGTAGATTCACCGTACCGTAAAATCTTCCCCAGGAGGACGGGAGTTGTGACGTTATTTTTCGTATGGGGGTCAAATCAAAGTGAACGTCACAAACACCAACTGATTTTTACTGTATTTACGAGCATGGTAACTCAAGACTTAGAATTTAGCGTGCAGGTATTAACGATTTTGATACAGATTTTTGATTTAAGTTATAGTTTAAGAATTAAATATGGAGTAACGTTTAGCTACAGTTATGGGTTTTGTTAAGAAAAATTATAGTAAAGACTTAGAATCAGAATGATGGGAATTTAGCATGGGATATTGTTTGAGATTTAAAGTTTGAGATAATGATAAAGTTTGAGTTTAGTTTACAGTTTGGAATTTTGAGTATGTGGAGAAGTCAGTGTTACCGTGGAGCGGGACTTGAATTAGTCACCCGGTATCATCTGATGATAGAACCTAGTTCTATCCCTATGAGACTTCTTGGTAGATTGCAGAGGTCTAGCTGAAATGCTAGCGCTCCAGTATAAAAGGAATCTGATGGATGCAGATTGGGATCAGCTTTGAGTTTTGGTTTGGCAGGCCTCAACAGTAATATTGTGACCTTTGCTGTTGTGGAAGCCGTTTGGTCATTTTTAATTGCTTTTGTCTGACAGGCCTCAGAGGACAAGTCATGACCACTTGTACCGCTGAGGAAGTCATAGGTCACTTAGTTTTAAGTTTTACGATCCCAGCTGAAGTCTGTTCCAGGAGAGCAACTACCAAGGATATCCATACTCAAAGTCAGGTTTAGTGAGTACGTTTGGTGAGGTATAAGCCTCCAGTTATCGATATGGTAGAGTTTGGGAATTGATTTATGGATTTAGAATATAGAGGTCAGTTATAGATAATGATAAGATTTGGTTTTGGATTTTGATGATTGAGAAAAGGAGAGTCGAAGGGAGACCTTCGAAGAGTACGGACGTGAGCATTCAGCTCTGGTCGCTCGAAGCGAGCAGATGCGTCCAGTAATGGCGCTACAGTATCATAGCATTGCGGAAAGCTACAGATTAAGATTATTGTTACAGAAGTATTGTTTAAAACCGTGTAAAAATGTTACCCGATATTTCATTTATCAGCAATCAGGTATGAAATAATTATTATAATTATTAACAATTAATCAGGTTCGAGTCAGAATCTTGAGATATCATACTACTGTTTTAATTAAAGAAAAGATTTCAGATCTGAGAGAATTATGGGGATATTGTTACAGTTTAGAGTCATGTTCACGATTTATTGTTAATATTATTTTATAAAATAATTATACGAAATATGTTTAATCATTAAACCAATTGTCGTCTAATTGACGTCAACACTACACACATGTACGTTAGTTTTACTAGTTTTGTTGAAGAGAATGTTCTAGAATATCGTTTTTTTTATAATTTATTGTTCTAGGTTACTGAATATTAGTTAATTGTTGATTAGCTCTAGTAATTAATTAATTTATCTTTAATGTATCGATAAATATCCTTTAGATGCCAATTTACCTGTTTGTTAGGATGAATTTCATTATTATTAGATTCAGTATTTTGTTATAAAGAAGAATCGTTCGTACGAAGCTACAGTATTTTGTTAATTGTTAAATGGAGATTTTAGATTATTTGTTGTTTAATAAAAATTGCAAATTCACTGATAATCTACATGAATTTGGAATGATGTAACCCGGACCACTCCCTCTCTCCATAAACCTACACACTAAGCGACACCATGGCATACCGTAACTCTGTTTTTAGTTTTCCAGTCTCTGTTTTTGTTTTGCTTATAAGTTCTGAGCATTTTGTTAAGTTTTAGTTTTTATTTAGTTGCGTGGTTTTGGTGATAATTCCACAGATCAAAAATTATCCAGTTTTATTTATGCGTGGTTTTGAGATAGTTCCACAGATCAAAAATTTTATCTAATCTTTAAGATTTACTGGTTTGGTGATTCCAGTGATAAAAATTACCTGGCGCCCTGATAGTCTTAAGACTGGATGCTAAGGACAGAGAACGAAGTTTGTAGCGCGGAATTAATAATAATTTTTTTTGTCGTTATAATATATATATATATATATATATATATATATATATATATATATATACATGTATACATTCCACTAATTTTTTTATTTATTTTTATAGATACTGGAGAGGACGTTGCTTTTAATTAAGAGAACAAAGCAGAAAAGTGAAAGGCTTCTTTTTCACGACAAGTTCTAAATTCAGCTATGCTGTCTAAATGTTCAAGTTTATAGTAGTTTGTGAAAGTTATGCGGATGTAATATGTTTATCAATACAGTTATTATTTTTTAAGAATTAATATTTATTATGATTAGATAAAAAGATGTGAGTTATTAACTGTACTTTCTTTTACTTTCATAATAAATCTAATAAGTATGAAAAATTTTTGAATTATTTGAATTACTTAATTTATTCAATTGAAAGGTGCTTGCAAAATGTCAACACACTGGTTAATTACCACATATTGGTCGATGATTAATTTGAATCTATGTACATTTTAGGAGTTCAAGTAATCTTAAAGCTAAAGTATTTAATAAGAAGCATTGAATTTAATTTTATTAAACATATAGTTTCTATGAATTGAAGACAAAATGATAGCAACTCTTACCGGTTAATTATTATTTATCTATTAAGTTGTTATACGACTTGAGCAACTAAGCAAAGTGCATATTTATGTGTTTGGAGCTAAATTGGCTATTAGAGAATCCAGCGTATAGTTTTATTCTATATACTATAAAAAATTCTGAAATAGAATGTAATTATTCGGAAATATTGCGTTTATTTATTTAAAATTAAGTTACTATAAATTGAAAAAAAAAAAAAAAATTAATGTCTGGATCAGCTTATGAACTATCGTAGTTTTCTTGCTGTTAAGTTACGGTTTTCTCGAAGAATATTCGAATTAGTTGTGCTGAATTAGAATAGCGAATTAGGTGTTAATTTATCTTCAAGCCATATGAGAATACGAGCATGAGGAAGTCCTCGTTTCTGCCACTCTACAGAATACATATGACATTTAACGGATCCAAAAATTTTTCCTTTGACTAATAAGTCAATTAATTTTTTCAACTTCAAATAAAAAACTCTAGATATAGTATCGTGCTGGTCAGAAGCAGATTGCCCTTCGTACAGCTCTTTTGTTATTTCTATCCAATTAGGATTAGTATTCATAGTTATAAAAAGATCAGGATGACTATACTTCTTTACATAACTAAATGCATTTTGTGTTCACTCATGCATGTATCTTGGGCTTCCTGTAAAACTGGATGGGAGAATAACTAAACGACCAAAATTATCAATATTACTCTCGACGCACAAAGCATCTTGTAAGTGAATGTAGTTTTCGGCTCTAAGTTGTTTTTGACTATTTCTGAAAAATGATAATCGCTCGGTTTCAATTTTCGCATACATATCAACCCAAAATTGATGTGAAATTTTACGATAACTGTGTAAATTATCAAACTTATTAGATCTCATCATAAGTCTGTAGCAGTAGAATTGTAAAGCTGAAATTTTTTTTTCGTGTCTTCTGCTCGTTGCCCAGAATGAAATATATTAAAATTATAGCCATCTTCTCCACTTCAAAATATAAGTGGATATTGAAGGGCATCATACGACCGGTGAGTTTTGCTTATTCTTTGAAGATCTCCTGTACGCAAAGATGGAACAATATCTCTCTTTTGACACTCTTGATCAACTAACGCTACAGCTACTTCATTTGTAGAAGGCTTATTATACCGGCCTTTAAGATCAAAAATTGATTTACGGTCCACATTGATTACTAATTGATAATTATATTTGTTTTCGAGTGGAATAGATTCTAAAGCCGATTTAAAGTCATGAACATAAGGATTCACTTAAAGGAGCATATTTTGTAGGTCTGTTATGAGATTGTTATTTTAATTATTATTATAGGACATTCGAAGATTAATTTGCTCATTATAATCAGCTATAAAATGTGTTTGTAAAAATTTTGAAGGTTGATGACTTCCAGGAAGCAATGAACCAATTGAATGGTATACTTGTTCCTAGATTTTAAAAGTCGGCATAAAGTTTCCCTCAGATACAATATTTGCAGCGAATGAAATCATCTGAAAAGTATTGTTGTAAGACCTTACAGCGTTCAAGAATGATTTGAATTGAACGTGTTTTTCATCCAGCAGAGATTTTAAAGGTTCGGGAGGTTCAAGTAAAGGTGTTAACCGAATCTTACCTGATGAACAGCATAACCCAACAGATTCACCGACCCATTTTAATGTATCGCAGTAATTACAAACCTTAGTCATTGGACCAACATCAAATTCCTGTTTGTAATTAATAGACGGATCATAGGAGAAACCACTATTCAATTTTAATTGCCAACGGATATTTTGTCTCTGAGTTTGTCTATTCTTATCAGCATTTAATCGTTGCTGATGTTCTGAATCAGATTCTAATTGTCTATGGACGGTATGCTATTGGTGATCCAAAGACAGTCTTTCTGTTCGTCTGTCGTTAAACACTGATTCACGATGAGCCGAAATTCTTTCGTTTTCCATCATTAAATTTTCTTCTTCTTTCTTCTTTAATCTGTAGTATCTATTTCTAAATGTAGCTCTACTTTCATCGCGTTTGAACGCAGATTCTGATCGTCGCTGAAGAACGTGATGTTCTCGGTCGATCATTAAGCGAGTTTCACGATCAAATATAGATTCCTGTGAGCGAGATAAAGTATGGTGTTCACGATCGTGTGTCAATCTCTGATTACGATGTTCATCTGATTCGTTATTACGTGCAATAGTGTGATGTTAACGATCACGTGATAATCGTTGAATACGTCGTTCATCAGATGCATTATGATATGTAACAAGGCAGCGTGCACAATCATCCACCAATCTTCTTTCATAAGCTATCTCTGATTCGACTTTCCTCTTATTAGCATGTTGCATTATATCAGAAGCAAGGCGAATTTCAGATTGTTCTGGTGTTTCATTATCTCGTAAATTGCTTTTCCTTTTTTTCTGAATTTTCAGTCTCTCGTCTCGTTCACATTGAGTTTCAGGTAGGCGAAGAAGTTTGTTGCTTCTTGCTTTGGCTGATGATGAACTCAAGTTTGATTTTCGTTTTTTAGGCATTTTTAACGGAAATATAACGAATAATGATGAGATATCTAAAACATAAAATTATTAATTACGATAAGTTATATTGAATAGGTCAATCTTGGTTAATTTAGCATACAAAAATAAAATTCACTATAGATAAGTAAAATCAAGTACTTATCTTTATCTTTCGAAACCAATTTTTTATATAAGTTAATGCACAAAAATTGATTATAAATAATATAAATAATTATTTATAGATTATGATCTTCATTTATTTTACATATTGCGTGAGATACGTAATTTTGTCTTTTTTAACCTATATATCATACAAGAAATTAAAAAAATTCAAGTAATAAATTAAATAGATTTACATTCTTACTTAGTTGTAAATAAGTCGGATTAGACACTCTTATTTTGTCTGCTTAATAAAATGTGATAGATGATTCAGTTGACAGAAAAAATTGATGAATGAAACAAAATCTAATCTATAAAAAAAAATAATATAAAAATCAATTGATACGCGTTATCTAAAAACAATTGACGCTAATGAAATAAAAACAATTGATGGCTGTAATTTAACTGTTTTTTTCTTATACTTTTAAATAAATAATTTGTGTATCCGAATTGTGATTTATAATTAATTTAAAAAGTAGCCTATGTTTTAAGTGACAGCATCTTGTGTATGTATAAAAAATTCCATCTCAATCAGGTAAATGGTTGATTAGTTATAAAAGTATAAGCCGACAGAGAGACAGGCAGACGAAAATTCTAAAAAGGGTAGATATAGTAAGAGTGGGTCATAAAAATGGTATTCGACGCATAATTCGAGATAAAAACACCATGTACAGACAAAGCATATATATATATATATATATATATATATATATATATATATATATATATATTGTGACGTGATTTTTCGTATAGGGGTCAAATCAAAGTGAACGTCACAATCACCAACTAATTTTATTGTATTTACGAGCATGGTAACTTAAGACTTAGAACTTAGCGTACAAGTATGAAGGATTTTGATACAGATTTTTAATTTAATTTATAGTTTACGAGTCAAATATGGAGTGACATTTAGCTACAATTATGGGTTTTGTTAAGAGAAAATTAAAGTAAAGCATTAGAATCAGAATTATGGAAATTGATCATGGAATGTTGTTTGAGATGTAAGTTTGAGATAATGATGAAGTTTGAGTTTTGGTTTACAGTTTTGGAATTTTGAGTATGTGGAGAAGTTAGTGTTACCGAGGAGCGGGATTTGAATTAGTTATCCGGTATCATCTGATGATAGAACCTAGTTCTATCTCTATGAGACTTCATGGTAGATTGTAGAGGTCTAGCTGGAATGCTAGCGCTCCAGTATATAAGGAATATGATGAATGCAGAATGGGATCAGTTTTGAGTTTTGGTTTGGCAGGCCTTAACAGTAATTTTGTGAACGTTGCTGTTGTGGAAGCCGTTCGGTCATTTTTAATTATTTTAGTCTGACAGGCCTCAGAGGACAATCTATGACCACTTGTACTGAGGAAGTCGTAGGTCACTTAGTTTTTTAATTTCATGATCTCAGCTGAAGTCGGTTCCAGGAGAGCAACTACCAACGATATCCATACTAAGAATCAGGTTTAGTGAGTACGTTTGGTGAGGTATAGCATCCAGTTACCAATATAGTAGAGTTTGAGTTTGATTTATGGATTTATAATATAGAGGTCAGTTATTGATAATGATAAGATTTAGTTTAGAGTTTTGGTTATTGAGAAAAAGAAGCTGAAGGGAGATCTTCGAAGAGTACGGACGTGAGCATTCAGCTCTGGTCGCTCGAAGCGAGCAGACGTGTCCAGGAACGATGCTACAGTATCATAGCCTTGCGGAAAGCTACAGATTAAGATTATTGTTACAGAAGTATTGTTTAAAACAGTGTAAAAATGTTACTTGATATTTTATTCATTAGCTATCAGGTATGAAATGATTATTATAATTATTAATAATTAATCGAGTTCATGTCAGAGTCTTGAGATATCATATTACTGTTTTAATTAAAGGAAAGATTTAAGAACTGAGAGAATTATGAGGATATTGTTACGGTTTAGAGTCATGTTCACGATTTATAGTTAATATTATTTTTATAAAATAATTATAAGAAATATGTTTAATTACTAAGCTAATTGTCGTCTTATTGACGTCAATATGAGACCCATATACGTTAGTTTTACTAGTTTTGTTAAAGAAAATGTTATAGAATCTTGATTTTATAATTAATTGTTTTAGTTACCGAATATTATTAGATTTTTCTTTAGCTCTAGTGATTAATTAGTCTATTTCCGATGTATTGTTACGTATCATTTATATGTCAATTCATTTTTCTGTTCAGATTAATTTTATTATTATTGGAATCAGTATTTTATTATGAAGAAGAATTATTTGTACGATGCTACAGTATTTTTGTTAATTGTTAAATAGAGATTTGAGATTATTGTTGTTAAATAAAAATTGCAAATTCACTAATAATCTACATGAATTTGGAATGATGTAACCCGGTCCACTCCCTCTCTCCATAAACCTACACACTAAGCGACACCATGGCATACCGTAACTCTGTTTTTAGTTTTCCAGTCTCTGTTTTTGTTTTGCATATAAGTTCTGAGCATTTTGTTAAGTTTTAGTTATAGTTTTTATTTAGTTTGCCTGGTAATTTATTTAGTTTTGGTGATAATTCCACAGATCTAAAATTATCCAGTTTTATTCATGCGTGGTTTTGAGATAGTTCCACAGATCAAAAATTATCTAATTCTTAAGATTTACTGGTTTGGTGATTCCAGTGATAAAAATTACTTGGCGCTCTATTCGTATTGAAACTGGAGGCTAAGGGCAGCGAACGAAGTTGTAGCGCAAAATTTAGCGTATTGACGTATTCACAGATTTTGTGTTACAATATATGTATATATATATATATATATATATATATTGTTACATAATTTTGATCATTTAATTGGACAGAACACTCCAAATTTATCTTTAAAGACACGTTCAACTGAGTTTTATTATACAACGTTTCAATTTTCTGATTTGAGTTTTAACGGGATATTTCAAATTTCAGTCTAATAGTTTATTTATTTTTCTTTACCTGTTTTCCTGAATTAATTTTTGATGATGTTCAAATTATTTGCTGATACTAATATAATACAAACTAACACTTTTCTTTTTCTTCATTTTCAAAAATCGTGTTCACACCTTGATTCACATTTATTGATATTTATTATAATTATGATTTCTTTTTCTATATATCGCGTGCTTAAGGTAAAAGGGTTTATAACAATTTATGCGCTCTTTTACCTTTGCAAAGGTAAAAGGACGTATGTCTTGAATTATACACCCTTTTACTTTTAAGAATTCGAAATTTTGGTGATCTAAAGGTGAAAGGGCGTATCATTTTTTTTTGGCCAGCTCACAAAAGAACACATTCGTAGTTTAAACAAACACTTGCGTTTTATTTTAAGAAATAGTTATTATAAAATTTAAAAACATGAACAATTATCATAAAATTATAATGTTAGATTAAAAAAAACATCGGGCTCATCTTGGTAGAGTACACGGAAAAATTAAAACCCTACTGGTTCCTGTGCAGCATACGACTGAGTCGTGTGCAATAAAAAATATGGGCAAGCACACGACTGGTTATGGTGCGCACCCGAACCAGTCGTGTCTAGCACTGGACTCAGTCTGGTACGCCACCCGAACGGCAACAACGGCAGCACCATAATCAGTCGTATTCAGAACAATACTGATTCATGTGCACACACGAATTAGTATTGTTCTGCACATCAGTGATTACGGTGCTGCCGTTTAGGTGCTGCACTAGATTGAGTCTGGCGCTAGACACGACTGGTTCGGGTGCGCTCCAGAACCAGTCGTGTGCTGCACAGGAACCAGTCGGGTTTCAATTTTTCCGTGTATGGCGACTTGCGGGAAATATTTGAATGTTATCTGTAATGGTGATTTTTTTAATTACTTAATTTTTACATAATTTGTTTGTAATTGATTTATTTTCTTTGTTTATATCAAACTTTGTATATAAGGCTGTTATTTTAGTATAACTTGTCTTGTGAAACTATTACTTAACATTTGGTATAAATACAATTTTTTTTATGCACCCTTTTACCTTTAAGTAGTACTTTTCTTAAAGGTGAAAGGGCGTATGTCTTGAGATACGTCCTTTCAGCTTTAGAATACCAACTTTTTTTTTTCACAGATTTTTACGTTTCAGACAATTTCAAACCGAATCGCAAAAAAAAATTTTTTTATACGCCCTTTCACCAAAAATTCCTATTAACCCTTAGCTATAAGCCGTTTTAACTTTAAGCACGCGATATATCAAGTGGCTCCCCACCTGCTCTGATTTAATATTGCATGTTTTAACTACTTTAAAAATATCAGGTGGCTACCAGCCTACTCTGAAGTACTATTATTTATAACACGACCGTCCACTTTGAACCAATTTTAACATCTTACTTTTTTAGTTAAAATTTAGTCTTACAGAAAACAGAAAGGCGTTGCTTCATTATTTTGTTCGGGGAAAAATCAGGCACAATTTGTCTTAGGCGTGTCCTTTCACCCTCTTTCTAGCTTATCTTTTATTCACTATTTATGTTATTATTTAGTTATTCATTTATTTAGTTCATTATTTCTTTATTTCTTTAGATAACTATCTATTTACTTATAAGTTTATTTATTTAATCGATTATTTGTTTACTAGTTTAATTACTTAATTATTTATTAGTTTATAAATTTATTTATTTATTTATTTTGAGACAAATCGCTTTTTCTCTTTGCGATTTTAACCAGCAGCTACCAGAGTTTGTCAGTTGAACCCTGGCTTAGGCTGGCCTCTAAAAAATTTTATTTTACTTCGACAGAGCAATGAGCCGAGGTTCTTGCAAAGCAAAGACCCACGCTTATTCAAACTCGGAAACGTATACTAAAACTTATTAACTTACCTCACGGCTTATTACTTATAAATCATTTTCTTATTGATGATGAATCAATTATCATCATCATCATCATCATCAAAAAGTAATATCAGCTGAACGTACATAATTGCAAAAAGATGCAGTTAAGAAAAATAACGTAAGATTTCCCAGATAAAAAAAGGCCGTATCACATGACGGATTCCTAGTCAGATCTCAGTGACACCTGGCGAAAAGGTACATTAGTAGGCGAATGGAAATTTTTGATTCAGTGTTTTACTGGTTAATTTAATAATTCATCGGAATTCGATTGATCGTTGAATACATTGGCAGGTAATTAATTTAAACCGATGCCCTAAAATTCATTTTGAACACCGGATAAATTCTGGAGGAATTCTTATAAAGCTCCGGCAAACTTCCAGCTGATTTCTAGCAGAAAAGTACATGAATATTCAATGAATTTATTCTTGAAATAGAAAATAAAAATTCTTTATTCAGTTTTCTGCCTATAATTCATCGGATTTCGAATGGTCTTTAAATAAATTCAACAGGTTTTTCATTAATACCGATGTCCTAAAATTTCTTCTTGGATACTCGATAAATTCTGAATAAATTCATATAAAGCTCTGGCGAAATCCCAGCCGACTTCTAACGAAAAATTATATAAATATTCAGTGATTTATTCTTGAAGTAGAAAAATTAAATGTTTGATTCAGTCTACTGCCAATAATTTCACCGACGCTTCATAAGAATTCTTCCAGAATTTATCCAGTATTCAAGAAGAAATTTTAGGGCATCGGTATAAATTAAATACCTGTTAATTCATGTAAAGATCGATCGGATACCGATGAATTATTAGCAGCAGGACACTGAATCGAAAATTCAGTATATCAAGCATGCAGTATTCAAGGATTCAGATAAAGCCTATCGGCTACTCTCGACAATAATTTTTCTGCTATTCATGTACTTTTTCGCCAAATGTCATTGACATCTTATATAGGAATCTTGATACTAGTAATTCGTTATATGATAAAATCATTCTTTTTATCTGGGAAATCTTACATTATTTTTCTTTGTCACGATATTTTAATATGTGACTGATTAATTTATTAATTAATGGATAATTAAAAAAAATGGTCATCAACCCGGTATTTATTTAATTTTATTATTTTAATTACTGCTATCTTTCTTGCTATCCTTATTCCTAAATCTGAAATCGCTATCCTGTTATTCATTTTCATTTTTCTCCGTTGTGTTATTTTTGAGTTAATTTTGTTCGTGGGGCACACGAACTGGCGCCCAACTAGGTTTTCTAACCCAGCCTGAGCAGAGCAGCCAGTCCAGGGAGATTCAGGATATCTCCAGGTGGGAAATTTGTTTTCTGGGTTTATTTTATTTTTCAGTTTTCGACCAACGGAGAGCCATAACGGCTATTGAGCGCCAACCACACTCCGCCGTGGGACGCGTAAAATAGTGGAGAACGTTATATCTTAACTGAATCTTTTTACAATTATGTACGATCCGTTGATATTAATTTTTTTAACTTCCCGCTAAGAAAATCGATGATTTTCAAAAATTTCGGGAAGTTATTGTTTTCACCTCGATTTGCGAAAATCGAAATTCCAACAGATGTTGACGTTTTGAGGTTCTAGGGAGCTTGAATTAAGCAAAAGGAACATTAGATTTGCTATTCAATTTAGCCAAGACCATTACAGGAGCTCTAAAATATCATATAATTATTAATTATTCGATAAAACGACGGAGTTATATTAACTAAGCAGTACTCTAGTTCGTAAAACAATCATTAATTTTAAATTTTTAAAAAAACACGGAAATAATTAAAAACGTTTGTAATACAGTTTCGTCGCTCTTTCGAATAATTATATGATATTTTCGAGCTCCTGTAATGGTCTTAGCTGAATAACAAAACAAATCTAATATTTCTTTTGCTTCGAAATAGTTGCTTCTCAATAAATCAAAACATTTATCATAACTGCGCATACATAGCATTAACTTTTGCTTACTACTTTTAAGTCCCTACTAAGATCAAAAAAATATCGAAATCAATTTCTAATATGTAAGATAAACAAGTGTACAGTATCAAAAATCGGTACGGACAATAATTTATAGAGCAAAAAAAATTTTCCAATTTTCAATAATCAAAAAAAAAAAAATAGTAGCCACGGAGGTCTCACGACCGGAACCACCTTAAAAGTTGTGGGATATGCAGTAGTTTATTGACACAAATTTTCAGGAAAATTGAAATATGCATGATTGTCAGAAAACGACTTTAAAGTTTTAAAACTCAAAATAACGTGAAAAAATTTTCCTAAAAAATTGTTTATATCTTATTTTTAAACTACATGGAATAACGAAGCTTTTTTATTCTTTGAGTATTTTTGAAAAGCGCGATTTTTTTTTAAATTTCATATCTTTTGAACCAATGATAAAAAAATCTCAAAATTTAGAAGGATGAGTTTTTTGATGAGTACTAAAAAATATCAAAAAATAACGGAAATTAAAAATTAAAATTCTTAAAACCGTCCGATATGGCGTGGAATGTCCCAGGTATGTGTACGTACGTACGTTTGTAAATATTCTGTAACTTTTGAACGGATAAACCGATTTTGATCGTCAAGGTGTCATTCGACGCTGCTTGCTTAATACTATAAGCACTAAAAAATTGAGCTTGATCGGTAAAGTAAGTTCGGAGATATTATAAAAATAGAATTTTTTCAAAAATGTTTTTTTGTTAATAACTTTCAATTCACTCGATGGATTGATTCCAAAATCTAATCAACTCTAGAACTATGCAAGCCGCGTCGAGTGTCACCTCGACATGAGTAATTAATTAGTTGATTATTTATTTAACAAGTTAATCAATTAATTGATCAACATTGAAAATATTCATCAAATTGACAAGTAAAATGACTTACGTGATTATAAAAAATATACACACAATAAATATTATAAAAACTTTCAAGTAAATTTTTCACAGACTGTTCACTTGTATGTTTAGACATTGACTTAGTGCCGAGAGCTCCAGAGCTTAGAATTATTCGTCTACCCCCACTACAGCTTGGAAACAAGCTCAAACTTGTCGGATGACGCAATGGGGGGTGATTAAACCGGTAGATGCACGCTCTTAACACGCTTCTCGCATGAATGTGTCCATACCTTAGTTTAAATATGTAAGACTTTGAATAACTACCTTTTATAAGTACATACACGGACACAACCTGTTGATGCTAGTGTGACGTCCCCGTAATATTTTATTGATAAAATTCAATTAATTATTTTTATTAAATTAATTTTACGCAATATAACGGAAATCGGTTACGATAAGAGAGTCGCCGTGGCTCACGGGTAGTCGAACAGATGACGATGCATGAGACCCGGGCCACGACGATTCTCTTACAGGGAACCTGAGATGCAGCGTCAACATTTTGTCAACTTTGTTGGCTCTATTATATTTTTATAATGACTAAATAGTCAGTCTTCGAAGAGAGCTCCTAGAGCTTGAACCTCTGCTCTGCTCTCTATATAGTTAATAAACTCCATAGTTAATTCTGAATTAATTCAACCTTATTGTGGGGTGCCAATTGGCACCCCAATATTATCACCTACACTATGACCTATCCATATCCCTATTAATACCCAGGGGCGAACGCTTACTAGCAGTTCCACCCTGTCCTATAATCCTGAGCGCTCAACAGCAGTTCGGGTTTTCTTCAAATTTCTTGCCGACTTTCCATCCATTCACCTGCTGCTATAATAAAAATATGGAGTTGGAACAGGCAACGAAAATACTTTAAATCGCGAAAAACAATTAAAATTAATAATTAATAAAATAATCGATGACCACGGCCCACCAGGGGTCTGAAGACACTCTAACGAGGCCAAACCTGGATAAAATTAAATAATTAAAAATTATTTTTATTTTTAATTAATTTTGGGTAATTTCCCAAAACGTAATACTAGGAAGCTTATGTCAGCTCTGGGGTGATGCGAATTACACAACCAGGTAGGTGGCCACTGGTAGGTGGCCCATGACCCAATCTAGTTTATAAAAGTCGTCTGTATTTTATTTTTCAAACAATAGCAATTGTACATAAGTTCAAAAAATCGCAAAAAAATAACCTCAAAGGCGTGTTCCAGTCGGTAAAATGGATTTTACTGACTGTTAAAACTACTTAACTGACTGCCAAACCAAGCTGGCCGCCGGTCAATGTCAATACAGACGCTAAAGCAGAGCTTACCAACTCACAATCTCCAAAAAAAATTTAACTTAGCTCAAGAAATTTTATGCACCATAAACTTAAAGTAAAAAATATCTTGGAGCAAGAATAGTACTTTATCTATCGAGATCGATCATGCTTAAGACGCGAGTTATGAAGATTGTTGCGTGAGCCGAAGGCAAGGGTACCAACACACGAGCGTCTTAGACCCGATTGTACTAGATAAATATGTTGTATAGCCGCCTGGATGACTATAGTAAAAGATGTTCTCTTAATTTGCCCTCAGGAACTTGGAGGCGTTCAACTCGCGGAGAATATTTTACATGTCAGCGCGAGAAATATAATTTGAATTTGAATTTAAAACAAATATTTTATTGTAGGTTTTACTTTCAACTAAATAAAACTAATGGTTTTATTGAGAAAAATAACAATTATATTTATTCATATACTTTTCACAAACTGCTTGTATTCTATAAAAATTTTACTCTCTTAAAATAATCAATATTCAAAAATGCTTGTTAGGCTCTGAATGAATGAATAAATTACGAATGCCAAAGTTTAGAGTGTCCTCCTTCGTTCTCCCGTGATTCTTCTCTTCGGTTACGAGAGTGGGGGATGTGAGAATAACGAGGGTGGTTACGCACGCTGTTGTTAGGTCTCACCATCTCTCGCTTTCATCCCCTCTCAATAGAGCGAGTCCACGAGGATTTTGACGTCACAACAGCTTCATTTTCCCCGAGACTATCGCTGCCATGAAGTCTCGCCCTATTGTCTACAGCTTAGGCCCAGCAAAATAATCCCTTAATTGTTTATGAATATTTTGGGGAAGTTTTGCCAACAAGAGGATTATAGTCATAAAGATATGGCAGTTAACGTCTGGCAGAGGATCCTCGTGGGTTTTCCCGAAATATTCATTTATCTTATATTCTAAGTGACCATTACAATAATTGTGCTCTTATTTCAATTTTTATTTTATATCTACTAATTCTATATAACTACTTCATATCTATTTATCTATGTTATATTTAAATATATAAGATATCCAAAAGTCCCGCTTATAAATATAATTAGTTTCTTTTATTCTCTGTAAGATGGTTATAGAGAGCACTGTGTAACCCGTTGGCTACCCAACAAATACATGAATCTTTGTGACAGATATTTGGAATGTATTACATTTAGCGCGTACAAATAGAGTTTATAAATCCGCGTCTATTTATTTGGTAAAATTGTTTTGAGTATTTGTTTAAAATGAGAAAGAAGTCGGTAAGTGTAAGAATTAATATGATAATAAATTTTGTCACAAGATGGCTCGATGAGTTACGTCGATATTTTTTGGTCGTTTGCTATCGGACATGTAACCAAAAAATATTTTTTAATCGGTTGATGACGTCACTATTAAAACGATTAGGTATCTTTTTTACTAGGTGTATCTTATCGAATATTTTTAGCTGCTGGTTATCGGCGCTAAATGTCGTATATTTCAAATGTCTGACACAAATCATTTTTTTTGGGTTGAGAAAGATATTCTTGCGATATGAAATTTGTTTTGATCTTAAGAAAATTATAGTCTTCCATTAATAATGCAAGATATTTCTTGCACTGACGAACCATTTTTTTCCGGTATGAAAAATATGAATATGAAAATATTAAAAACATAGTTTTAATTAAATCAACAGCATAGAAAAGGAAACTCTGGGCATTGGTTGGCCCTGCGTCACAGCCCCGAAACTTAGTATACGTATAAATACATTTTCGAGCTCGTCAAGCAGATACAAATTTTACATTTATTATTCCGTCGACGATATTTCTCGAACGGATTATCTGATTGGGACGTTTTTGGCAGCAATCGAATGCTTTTATTTAGTTTTAGAGCGGATTAGATTTTAAAATTGACTGATTCAATAGTTTTTAAAATATTGATGAAAAACGTAAAAATGCGATTTATTTTCATTCTTTCTTCGACGATATCTCTCGAACGAATACTCTGATTGACAGATGAGGGGACAATCGGTGCGTATTATTGAGTTCTAGAGCTGATGAAATTTTGTAGATGATGCGTTCAGTCGTTTCGACGATATTTGCGAAAAAACGTTTTCTACTATTTCTTTCGTCGACACTATCTTTCGAACGGATTACCTGATTGAGACGTTCTTGACAAAAATCGAAAGCTTTTATCAAGTTCTAGAACTGATTAGATTTAAGAATTGATCGATTTGACATTTTTCAAAATATCATAGAAAAACAAAAAAAAAATTTTTTTTTGTATTTCTTAAATATCTCGAAGTCTATTTGACTAAATAATCTAAAATTTTCCGGAAATCTAAGTTCAGAAAAAATCTTTTACATGCCGTTAGAACCATCTAAATCTGGTCATTCATTGAAAAGATATGAGAGGATTACATCCACACACACACATACACACATTTTTTGAAAATCGGGGTGAAACCAATAACTTCCCGAATTTTTTGAAAATCGTCAATTTTTGTAGCAGGAAGCAGTATTGCCAACTCTACGGATTTTTCCGTAGATGTATTTTTTGAAAAATTGATCTATTTTATCACAAAACCAGAAATTTTCCACCCTTAAGAAGCGTCTGAAATCTACGGATATTTTGAAATATCTACGGAATTTCACGGAAATTTTGACGCCAACCTACGGATTTGAAAAAATTCGAGTTGGTAACACTGGCGGGGAGTTAAAAATATAACCAAATTATTATGAATAATATATAAAATAGTATATTACACATCTAGGGAAGTAAAATAAGAAATGTCTAAGATCACATGTAATTGTTGGTCAACAAACATGTGATCTGAGACTTTCTCATTTATTTGTCGAGTTGTGTATACTATTTTTCTCCTCGACGGAAGCGAAAAGCGGCATCTTCGTTTAGCACAGTGGGTCGAAAAGTGACGCTTTCCGCCCAGAAGTGAGAACGAGATATAATTTTTAACTTCCCGCTCAGAAAATCTTTGATTTTTAACTTTCTGGGAAGTTATTGTTATCATCCTGATTTTCGAAAATCGAATTTTCATCCGATGTTGACGTTTGAGGTCCTAGGAAGTTATCCTGACTACTTTCAGAATGTGATCGAGTGTCTGTATGTATGTACGTGTGTGCGTATGTGCGTGTGTGACCGGTCTATAACTTTTTAACTAATTAACCGATTTGAATAGTTCTTGCAGCAATCGAAAGAGCTTGTTTGCCATCAACTTTTTTGTAAATTTCCTTCATCATTTTCAAGAAATTGGAAAAGTTGTTGGTTTCACTCCGATTTTCAAAAATCGGGTTTTCATCAGGTGTTGACGTCTGAAGGTGCAAGAATGCTATTCAGACAATTTCAGAGCGATGTGTGGGTGTGTGTGTGTGGATGTAAACCTCATATCTTTTTATCGAATGAACCGATTTAGATGGTTCTTGCAGCATTAAAAATATTTCTTCTGAACTCAGATTTTCAGAAAATTTTATATTATTTAGTCAAACAGACTTTGAGATATTTAAGAAATACGAAAAAAAAAAATTTTTTTTCGTCCTTTTCTAGATATTTTGAAAACTGTCGGATCGATCGATTCCAAAGTCTAACCAGCTCTAGAACTCGATAAGAGTCTCGATTGCAGCTAAGAACGTCCCAATCAGGTAATCCGTTCGAGAGATATTGTTGACGGAATAATAAATGTAAAATCTGTATCTACTTTTATCATCGAGTAACATCATAATTGCCGAACAACATAACTTAAAACTAATATGTTCTTCTTTATGTAAGTCATTGGAAGTGACTTCTAAAAAATCATCATCTTTTATTGAACATAATTGTGCATAAATATTTAAAAAACGCTGATTTATTAATTATTTTGGATTCTATATTTTTCAATTGTAATATAATACGTAACCTTTCTGAGCTTGAAAAGCTCATAAAAAAATGGAAACAAAGGTATTTTCGAGCTCGAAGAGCTGGAAAATTTATTTATATTAATGTTTACAAGATCTTAAAGCTCGAAAACAGCGGGAAGTTACGAGGCTAGCCCGCAGGGCCGACCGATGCCCAGATTTTTTTTTTTCAGTTTTTAATTGATTTCTCAAAAACGAGTTAAAGATCGACTTCAAAATCTAATAACCTCTAGAACTTAATAAAATGTGTCAATTGCTGCCTGAACAATTAAAATCGGTTATTTCGTTCGTGAGATATCGTGGGAGAAAGAAAAGCTAAAAACGGTTTTTTCGAAAACAACGGCATACAGAAGTTTTTTCGAGGTCTTCGAGCTCGAAAATATATTCACAATATATTCAGCAGGAAATTTGGGCTGGCCTGCAGAGTCAACCGATAAACCGATTTTTTTTCCTATGTTGCTGATTAAATTAAAAATATAATTTTTAGAATTCCATATTTTAGTTTTACATATATTTTAAATTGTATGGTAATATATTTTTTGTATATCATAATCCCGGTATTTTTAACTTCCCGCTTAGAAATTCGATGATTTACAAAAGTTTCGGGAAGTTATTGTTTTCACCCCAATTTTCGAAAATCGAGTTTTTATCAGATGTCGACGGGGTCCTAGGAAGCTATTCTGACTATTTTCAGAATTATGTCCGAGTGTCTGTATGTAATAGGGTACTTCGTTCCCGGCGAATTTTTTTTTTGTAGTTTATCAAGCAAAATATTGTTTTTTATGCTAAAACAAAAGTTCCTGCCAAGTTTGAGCTCTTCATTTCAATCCTAAGTACTTTTCATTTGATTTCCGAGATTTCCCATTTAAAAGACAGGTAAAATAAATTACTTTTTTTTTTCAACTTTCTAATACCCAGCTGCGTTTTATGATATCGACGCAGTTTTGGTTACAAATTGTGGGGCGTTTGTTGTTCTTTAAAAGTGTCCATATTAACTTAGCTGTAATTCCAGCTGTTTCACTGATGTCCGCTGGAGAACTCATTTTTAGTATCAAATTGACCTTTATTGGCTTGCAGAACGTAAACTAATAAATGCACACCAAAAATATAAATGGGAATTTTCTAGGAAATTTTATTCCTCTCAAAAAGAGTCTTATGAGACAAGTCGCCAAAGTTCATAGTTTCCGAGTTATAGGAATTTTTATAATTTTAAATTTCCTATAAAATTCCCATTTATATTTTTGGTGTGCATTTATTAGTTTACGTTCTGCAAGCCAATAAAGGTCAATTCGATACGAAAAATGACTTCCTCAGCGGACATCGATGAAACAGCTGGAATTACAGCTAAGATACTATGAGCACTTTTGTAAAACACCAAATGCCCTACAATTTGCAACCAAAACCGCGTCGATATCATTAAACGCAGCTGAGTACTAAAAAGTTAAAAAAAAAAGTAATTCAATTTACGTGCATTTCAAATAGAAAATGTTAGAAATCAAATGAAAAATACTTAGGGTTGAAAGTAAGAGGTCAAACTTGGCAGGCATTTTTGTTTTAGCGTAAAAAACAATATTTTGCTTGATGAGCAACAAAAAAAATACTTCCGCCGGAAACGAAGCACTCTAGTATGTATGTATGAATGTGTGCATGCGTGCATGCATGTGTGTGTGTGCGTGTGTGTATATACATGTGTGAATAGTTTATAACTTTTTAACTAATAAATCAATTTGAATGTTTAAGGTGATAATCGAACGAGCTTGTTGGCCATCAACTTTCCTAAAATTTTCAGATCATTTGATCAAGTAGACTCACAAATATTGGCGAATTACGAGAAAAAAAAATTTTTTTTTTTAGTATTTTATTGATTTCTCAGAAACGAATTGAACGAGCGACGCCAAAATCTATTCAGCTCTAGAACTCAATAAAACGCGTCGAATGCCGCCTTAACCATCTCAATCGGTTAATTTGTTCGAGAGATATCGTTAGAGAAAGACATGGTAAAAAATGGTTTTTTCCAAATATCTTCAAGACGGCTAAATCGATCGCTTTCAGATTTCAATCAGCTCTAGAATTCAATAAAACGCGCCTATTGCCACCTCAAACGTCAAAATTAGTTCAAATGATATCAGCATTGAAAAGTTCAAAAAATAACATTCTATGTTTTTTTTCCAGTCAACTCAAGATGTACTGTACTTAAATGTGTCTGAAATCTTACAAACTTTTCCTCTTAGTTTAAACCATATTATCAACGAAAAAATCGGAAAAACACAGTTTTTAATGATTTTCTCGGATATTTTATATATTATTGCTCTGACCTAAGCCAAAACTTATTTAAATCTCGATTTCGATCACTGACATTGATTTCCGCCTCAATACATTTATTTTATTGAGCACAATCGGAAATTAAAATTTAAAAACCGCTTGTTCATTCAAGATTTTCGATTCTTAAACTTTTAAACTTTAGCATAAAGCGTAACTTTTTATGAGTTTGAAAAGCTCATAAAAAAACAATCGCATGCAATAAGATTTTCGAGCTCGAAGAGCTCGAAAACATAGTCACATTAATATTTTCGAGCTCCTTGAGATCGAAAACAGCGGGAAGTTTTGGGGCCCGACGCCCGGATTTTTTTCTACAATTGTCAACATATATTTAATATACTTTAATTATATTGAGACAATGTAAATTGTCTTCGTCATCCTCAGCCTTGCGGTTTCTTTTTTGCCCCGTCTCGTTGCCGTCTAAAACTACAGAAGTCATAGTGCCGAGGACACATGACTAATCATCACGTAGACGCATGTCCGTAAGGGTGAAGTGGGGACAGAGTCTCGAGGCTAGTCCTACATCCAAATTTATCGGTCAATCACTTCGATCCTAGATCAATTAGCGTACAGACATTTTCATATCAATCATTCAGTATCAATTCTGGCAATTTACTTGCAAAACCTTATTGTAACTCGGGTAATTAATTTGCGATATTCTGTGCATTACTGGCAATTATCTTGCAATCATACTTTATTGTTTAGTTAATAATTAATATAAATAAATTTAGTTTAATTCGCAATTACTATACTTTACCAACGATATACTCGTAACATAAAATTATACTGTGCCACGCATCTCGCCTTCATTACATCTAGCGCTTGCATTTTCTTGTAAGTAATTTTTATTATTACAATTGGCAATAAACTTGCACATTTTGTTAATCATTTATTTATATATTATTTGTCCATCTTCCTCATATCCTATTTTACTGGTAAGATCTTTTAATAGATTAATAAAAGTTTTTTTAATTAAGTCATAAACGATAATTCAATTAACAATAAGAAAACATTTATAAGTAATAAGCCGTGAGGTAAGTTAGTGAGTTTCACATACGTTGTCGAGTGTGAATAAGTGCGGGTCTTTGCTTTGCAAGAATCTCAGCCCATTAATCTGTCCAAGTAAAATTAAATATTGTTAGAGGCTAGCCTACGCCACGGTTCAACCCGTGAATTCTGATGGCTGTTGGTAAAAATCGCGAAGACGAAAAGTGATTTGTCTCAATATTTTCATACATCTATTTAGTTAGATTCTAAAAAATATTTTTAAAATTCACTTATGCAACAAATTAAAGGAATAGAAAAATTTCAGAATTTTTTTGATGTTTTTTGCAAGGCTGTAACTTTGTGAAAAAAAATCGCACCAAGATTCTCAAAAAAAGCATCTAAAAGATTGAAATTTCTAGTTTCGATCGGTTGAGCTGAAAAAATTTTTCACGGCCTGTAGACTTGAACAGAAAAACCAAAATCCGGAAGATTTTCATCGTGCGGTATTTCTCATGATTGCACCGTAGTCGTCGCTCTATATAAATTTTGATAAAAATATATTGAAACTTTTGATTTCAGGCTTTCAATTGCTTTTTCGAACCTTGATAAGATTTTTTTTCACAAAGTTATAGCTTTGCAAAAATCATTCAAGAAATTTTAAAATTATTCTGTCCCTTCTATTTTTCGCATAAGTATATTTCAATTGCACTCAAAATATATAAAATATATACGAAAATCGACTACAAGTTAGCGATTAGAAATGTATTTTTTATAAATATGTTAGATATATTTTTTAAATGAATTTTTTCCATGGAGCGAATAGTACTCGTTTCGAGAAATTAAAATTTCTTCAAATAAGAAAATCCAATATTGCTACAATAAATTAACACATCTTTCTTCTTGAAACAGGTAATAATTTTTTTTCGCCTCCAGGCGGAAAGCGGCAACTTCGTTTTGTACAGCGGGGCGACAGTTGAAGCTTTCCGCCTGGAGGTGAGAAAAACATGTTGACGTGAGGACAAAAAATTTTGTTTCAAGATAATTGTTTCAAAACAATAAATGGAGTCGGATGTGAGACTTGGGAAAAAAAAAAACGCATAGTGAATGCATGGTGAAAGCATGGTAAGGATAATATATCGATGATGTTTATCCTCATCCATTTTCACAAATTTCTTATTTATTGTGCGAAATATGAATTTTATATTTTTTTTTCTTTTCTTTTTTTTTTTTGTATCAATTTACATGGTGCAAGAAAATTATAGTTTTGCCAATCGTTAAAAAGTTTTATTTTAAAAGTATTCATAACAGTTCGAACAATTGAATCGTTTTGAATTGTTTGGAGTCTCTTAATGAAACAGAAATTCAACTATTATTTGTTAATTTACAAGTATTTACAAGTATCCTATGATATTCGACAAATATTTTTTTTTTCTTCAATATTTTCAAAGAGGGGCCTAGTATCGCACTTTTATAAACACAGATGTTTTTATAAAACATATGTTTTTATGAGTCACCAGCTTTTGTGTTCGTTAAAAAATGATGCAAACAAATATCAGGGGTCTAGAAAATATTTGGAAGTTGAATGGCAGTGTGACTCTCTCAATAGTATGTTCGTCTAATACTTGTGGCCCCTAAGAAGGACGCTGCGCGTGTCATATAACGTTTTTTATGTATCAATAAGGGTGACTCATTGAAATAAAACTTGTTTTTAAAGAATGAAAATGAAGATTGTAGTCGTGGCTGTGAGCCGATGGACACAGTTTAAACATAAATTTAAAACGCTTACACTGTATTCCATGGGTTCGTAGCCTCGCCTACAATCTTTTTTAAAGAAAAAAATGTTTTTCGAATATGATTAGGTATTATACATATACATGTATATATATATATATATATATATATATATATATATATATATATATATGTGTGTGTGTGTGTGTGTTTAAGGCACATAAAAAACTTAGAAATTATATATGTATATTTAATGCTGATGAAAAAACAAAAAAAATAGATATTCAAGACTACTGGAATATAAAAACGAAAGAAAAAAAAAATAGTTAAAAAAATTATATATATATATCAAGTGCATTTTTTAAAAAAAACTAAAAATCATATAAGTAATGAGTGCGTATAGTTAAAAAAAAAGCCACATTTGCTTACGTACTAAAAAGACTTCTTACGTGTTTTTCTTTACAATGTTGAATACTTGAACTCGATGACAATGAACACATTTTATTATACTTATTTTTAATAATAGCACGGAACATTTTCACAACAATTTGATCATTAATTTTTGTATTTCTTCCAAACTTTTTAAGTAGCGACTCGTAACAGCGACCATCACTAAGCCAATACAACAAAACAATGCAGTAGTGCCCACACACTCGGTTGAATGAGAATGTAAAAAAGCCATTACTATATATTACTGTCAAAAATATCTTGCACTGAACGTTTTTTCTTTTTTCTGAAACTACTTTTTTGTCTCAATTTTTTAATTTTATTTCTAATTTTTTTCCTTGTTTTACTGATTGCCTTTTTACGATATTTTTTAGCACGTTTTTTCGTCTTTTTCTTACAGGTAGCACGCTTGCGTACGCGTCGACGCTTCAAATGAGACTGAATAACTTCCCTGCTGTCATTATAATTATAACCGGACCCTGTCATTATTTTATTGATTTTTTCTTGGGCCTTACGTGTTAAATTTAAACCAGCATCCATCAAACGATGTTCTAGAGCGTCTCTCAGTGGTATACGGCATGTTGAAACATCACTAACAACATTTAACCCCGCATTGAGTGCTTCTTTACCGACAGCACGAGCAGCTTTACCCAAAAATGGTAATACACGCCGAAATGAACCACCCAAAAAAGCACCAATACCGTGACCACGCTGGTAAGGTGCACCTACGTATACACGACCGAACCGATTATATTTTTCAGTGTAACCCCCACCAGCCTGTACTTGATAATATTCAACGTAATGATTCATTTTTTCAATCACTAATCAACACGTTTAAAATGAAGTGTTACGTTTAATGGTCCGTATTCCAATGGTATAGGATTACCTTTACCGTCTCTTATATCTATTTCAATTGTTCTAAATGATGATTGTAATAGTGGTATATAATTTGCAGGTGTAAAATTAGTTGAGCGTATACTACCATATACATATTTAGTTGCTGTATTAAATGGGACTATACGTAATAATGACGATTGTATATCACCTGTGACGTAGGGTGCACAAACATCACAATAGATGAAAAAATTTTCAGGTAGCGCAAGAGCTAAGCTCATAGGCCGTTCACCTATTATTTCGTAGTTCTCTGGTTGTAAGTCTGGAAAAGGAACGCCTTCAATGCCAATGGCCGCTCCATTGAAACCCAACAGTGTCCATATTTTCGGTGACAAATTTAATAAATTAATTTTATCTTTACACTCGTCCCTTCTACAGTATCTACGTATAGTAACGTATCCGTTTCTTGCATTGTAATGGAATTCAAAATGAAATTTTATAGTCGGTATACGATTGAGTGCCCACATAAAATCATCAGGATCCTGATAAATACCACGCTTTACGTTATGCTGTCCTGTTTTTCGTAATTGTTTTTCTGTTTCATACCCGCCAATAAAAGCAGCATATGAATCATTATGATCACGTATGTGTAAAAAATTACATGGATATTGTATTTCAGTTAATGCCATAACCCATTTACCAGTTAACTCAATTTGATGTGGTAAATAAGTTGTAAATCTAGATGCTGTATGAGATGGAAAATATTCCATACTACTGTCGCTAGGTAAAATCATTGTAAATTCGTCCGCAAGATTTGTCATTTTACATTTATAGCAGGAATCCAAGAATTAAACTTATCGGGGTAACCTAACCACTTGACAAATTCTTGTTTATTACGTCCTTTACCTTTACTTTTGATAATTCGTTCAATTTCAAATTCTTCTTCGTTAATATTTTTGTTCACTAAAGTTAATTCTTGTTCATAAAAAAACCCATCAATGTCTTCACCTTCTAAATCACATAACTCGTAAATAGGTAATAATTGACGTCGTTTAACTTTTTTAATTTTAAATATTTCTTTAGTCCAACTTGCTTCATAACCTTTCTCAAACGTAGCTTCTGTTTTACTGATTCGTACTAAATCATTTACATGATATTTAAAGGGATGAATTTTTTACGTTTATTGTTGGTATTTTTTCGTTTAAAAGTTGATATTATATTATTACGCGCTTCACTTACATTTTCCAGCGTTACCGACGCAGGTGTCATTTTCGTCGATGAGTGGCGTGTATTACTGTAAGCTTTTATAAGGAATGGTAGTATGTCTATGTAACGCTTAGTTTTTTTATGAGTAAAATATCGCCACATACGTTCTTTTATTGTACGATTTACACGTTCAACAACAGCGGCTTTAACATCAGGATTACGAGCGACTCGAAACTTAATATTACGTTGCGCCAAAAAATCTTGTACATTTTTAGCTACAAATTCATTTCCGCGATCAGTTTGTAAAACTACAGGTTGACGGTTACTTTCAGACAAAATTTTTTTAAATGCATTTTCTACGTATAATGAAGTTTTATCTTTTAAAGGCTCATCCCATACATATTTACTTAATACGTCGATTACTACAAGTATATAAGAATAATTATCATTATAAGTTTTTAATAAACGTAAATCAACGAGATCGGCTTCTCAAACATCATCAATATTTGACACATCATAATGTAACCGTGGAAATTTATAACGAATTGGTTTATGAAGTGTATAAGTATCTTGAGCCTGTAGCCAATTTTTAATATCTTCTTGTGGTACTTTATTTTTAAACTTTTTCAAAAGATTCGTCCCACCTGTATAACCTGTAGGTTGCTCTACATTATAATACGATTGTTCAAAATTTAACGTAGACTCAGCCATCCTGTTTTTTTTGTTTGACTTCTTGTTGAATAACGCGATGGTTGCTGTGGTGTTTCATTTTGTGGTATTGTCACTGCAGTATTGGATGGTGTATCCTCATCCTCATCTTCGGTTATAAGATCGCTATTATTAAATAATGTATGCGGTGTTCTTGGAACACCCGGTGTTGTTGTAGGCGTCGCTGTAGGTGTTCTATTTAAAAAAATTTTGTTACCAACCAATGTTTGTGGCGTATTTATATCTTGAAGTAGTTGACTAAACTCGTGTCTTCCTACTGCTTTGAAAGTTTTTCTGAACCTAAGGGCATCATTGACTAAATTCACAATGTTTGCACCTTGTACTTCTTTACCATCGATAGTAACAGCACCACGGTTGTCCCATTTAATACGTTTACTACCGCTTATAGTAGTCTATCAGCGCATTAGCATTTTGTCGATGTTTTTTAGGTATTTTATCTAAAATAGATTGCTTTGAATATACTGTATTTGGTTCAAAAGCATTAGGAGAATCATCAGAAGTTGTATAGTCAGTATTCGTAGAATATTCGTCTTTTTTTTTCTCCAACAACGTTTCTGAAGCATTTGGATTTACAATAAAAAATAAAAATCTTCTTAATGCTTCATTGTAGGCTTTCCATTTTTTATCAGAGTCATTATTGTAAGGTGAATTTAAAATATTTGTCAATTCAGCGTCTGAACGTGTTATAGGCGTACCCGGCGTCTGAGAAGACAATAATATTTGACGAGCCAATTGAGAAAGAATTTGACTAGCAGCTTCAGTATTGTTGGCTTCAGTAGAATCATTTTTCTGTTTTTGTACCTTTTCCAAGTTTTCTTGGAGTACAAGTAACATTTTCCGCGCATGTTCCATTGAATTATTTTTTAAATAAGCGCACTAATAACTGGTGCTAACAATAAAGGCAAAAATGCTCCACCCTTTTGGTTGATAATTTTTCGTTTTTGTGATACAGGATTTAAATTTTGACTTAATTTCCGAATAACAGTTTTATGTTTTTTCAATTTTTTTTTCCTCGGGTCTTAAAGTAACGTTACCACGACAAATATTTAACGCACATTCACAAATAGACCTAATAAGATCACGATCAGCGTGACGTAATAATGCTTGGCGTTGCTTCGGTGATGCAAAACAAATAGCGTGTAGTAGAGCGATATTTTTTTTACCGAGAGATTTTTTAGGTGATTTATGTCTTATTCGCGCCATTACATCCGCACAACTGGTACCAAATCGTCAGTATAACCTGTTTTTATATCTTTATCGCCACCACTGTTTGCTGCTTCGCGCATTGAATCATCAAAAATCACTAATTTTGGTAAATTGTCATTAGTAAAGTCATTTGAGTTTGGTAAGCCTTCACGAAAGTCTATATTGATGTAATCAGTGTATCCTGACTGCCACTCTGCATAGTAAAAAATTATTTTATTGGACATAATATCTACAACTTGATCGAGTTCTTTGAGAAACCTTTTAACAAAAACAGTTTTCTCACACCCCGTAGGGCCACACACAATAGCTGTAAATGGATGTTTCCAACGTACATCCATATCATTAATTTTTTTTTACGTTCACTACCTACGGCACCGTATTTACCACTATTCCCAGAACCGTTGTACTTTTCACCATTCAAACTTCCTGGTGTATACTTATTACTACTTGAGGACGACGACGACGACGACGATGATGAATACTTTTCACCAAATTTACGTAAATTTTCAGAAGCTGAATTACGCGACATGTTGATATTGACTGTGCAAAAAAGTATTGTAGAATGATAAAAAATAATTAAACTGCATCTATTTATAGGATTAAGGGGGAACGAAGGAGGGTCCGCAGGGGGCTTGAAACACTTATTGATTTTTTAAATAAATAAACGCATTTTAAAGAGTATGTTTTTATTGAAAAATATTTACACTACAACAATTTTTAATATGAGCTTTGAATAATTCAATACATTTTTTATTTTTTCTATTTTTATAAAATTATATATTACAACTATGAATTTCTCTGTCTTTTATAACCATAAGGATGTGATATACTATCACTAACCCATCGTCGTTTAGTTGAAGTCACAGTTACAGTTTTTATTTCATCACGCGATATTACCTGGTGGTCTTTCGTACGTCTTATAGAACGTGTATTAATTTTTATATCATTTATTTCTTTTCGTATGAGTTTACATATTGCATCAAAATTAATTTTATTATTTGTACTAGAATTCAGACGTATACCTTTTATTTTACAGCATTCAGAAATTTGACCAGTTTGAGGGTTTTTCACACGGTATCCATAAAATTTAGGACCTCCTGATACAAAAGATTTTATAAAACTACCTGTGCCGTAACTAGTTAACTCATTTGTTAAATTTCCCAAGAAATTACCTGTCGGTGGTTCGTATCCATTTGAATTTAAAGTACTTCTATAGATGACAGAGTCTGTATCGAATTACAATACACGCTCTCCAAGTATACAGAGATATTTGAATAGCTCGAGACGTGCTTGAGCTGTTGTATATGCAGCAATAACAACATTGACGTTCGGTGAGGATTCAAAATCGTCATTACGATAGCGCCAGTTAATAATCATTATTGTTTCAGTCACATCAAAGACCGATGTAACTTCTATTCGCGGGTTAAACATTAATTCATCATATCTACTTTTCTCTCGTACTATATCTCATTGATTCAAATTTTCACGTTGACCAAACTTACCCCACAATGAATTTAACATAATTTTTGCTAAAGCCCTCGAACCGGGGTTATTTTCTATATTTTGTGGGTCTAACCGTATACGTTCCACGGCATAAAAGTCGTCAAGAAATTTTTGTTTTTGTTCTTCAGTAATACATTCTGAAGGGTAACCCAATGCTTCTGTTTTTTGCTTATAACTTGGATTTATGTAATCTGTGAAAATTCCCTCTTCATTAGTTATAGGATCATATTTTGTACATGTATAATGCCATATTTCATTTATTTTATTAATTTTATAACCATGTTTCAATGCTTCTTTTAATTCGCACGTAACCCATGTACCTATCAACTCGCGTTCCTCGTCTGTATGCTCACAATCATCTTGATTCATAGCGTCACAACACGTGCGACAAAGCGGAAACATGAGTTTACCGTGAGATTTTACAGGTAAAACAGGGTGATACAATTGACCTGACGGTAAAATCAAACATTTTATCACGCGGATCTAAAGGTTTATACGACAAAAATTCTGAAGAATTTATAAACTTCATAATTTCAGGGTTTAATTTTTTTAAAGCTAAAAATTCGCATTCCCATATTTCTTCTAGTATATAGCCATCGTTTTTTATTCTATTCCGGATATCAAGTGTGTTTGTGTATCTTGTATTTAATGTTTTATTCGATAATTTATGAATAAATTTATCTCTATTGTGTGGAGAGCAGTTGGGACAGCCATGCCAGTAGCAGCCATGAAATTGATAAGCATATTCCGAGTTATTTGTAGGATCTTTACGGTAGCCATCTAAGTAAACACCTGAATATGTTCGATACTCTGATTGTCTTCCGGCGTGTATAATTACTGTATCTAATTCTTTTTCTTTCCAAAATAACCATTCTAGAGCAACTCTTGATTGATTTACACATCTACGGTATTCGTTTGCAGGCATAAGGCCGATTTGTTGGTCCTTTAAAATATTTTTCTTGAAGGCACCCATACAAACAGACGCTATTGTTATATAATCCGTAAAGGGACAAATATTCCAATATTTTAACATCAATTGTCGAAAGTACGAGCATGCTCGTCTTAATATAGCTACATCTATTTGACAATATTTCACAAGTTCAATGTTAAAATTAAATTTATAATTATTTTTTTCTAAAGGATTATACCATTCATTAAATTCACACTGCGCTTTGTTCGTCATAGTGCTATATCCATAATATTTTTTATCTGGCAATTTACCGACATAATTATAATTTACTTCTTTATTAAAAAAGTGCGGGAAGTAGCCTTTTTTAATATCACCCGAAAAATTAAATGTCTTGGGCAATGAAAATAACGGCATAAAAAAATTATTTAAACTATCAATAAATTTTATATTTTGAAATTTTAATAATAATATTTTAGATCCACATAAAATTAGATCAGGATTTAAATTTCTTTTATGAATGAAAGAATATAGTATAAACTGTGAATCAAATGCCTTTGCATTGTGCGCTATACAAATGACGGAACCTGCATTTTTACCTGCATCTAAAACATAATTTACAAAATCTTCAACAGGATCTTTACGTTGGTCAATCGCATTAGCTGAAGTGCTAGATACAAAGATTACACTATCATTGAAAATTATTTCACGTATTCCACAAAAATCACATACAATTTTTTTCAGCCTCATTATTTTGTGAATTTATATCATTACAATACTCGCACGTTTTTTGTACTACACACAAATTAGGAACATGAATAGTAGTATTATCATTGTTATTTAATTTATTTTCTTGACGGCATTCAAAGTCGTAGTGAATAAAAACTACACGCTTGGAAATTTTTTTAGACTTTTGGTTTGGGTTATTTCTAAGTGGTGTAATGTAGCATCGGTGCGCCATATGTGTTGATATAAGTTTATTACAGTTTTTACATTTATTCGTATCTGTGAGGCATTTGTGAATTTGATTGATAAGTTTAAGTTCATTACATAATTTACAAAACTTATATTTCATACAAATAGAATTTTTAACTATATTGTTTACAGCTAAGGGTTGTCTTATATGACTGTTAAAACAATCGTCACCATAAAATCTTCTATTGCAATCATTGCATTCAATTAATTTTTTAGTTTTATCACATATATTTGTACTAAAGCATGCATCACATCTATATTTACATTTATTTCCGCCAAGAGAATGATAAATTTCCTGGCTATAATTTTCGTTGCATTTTTCACAATAATAAGCCCGTGGAAAAATTGAAGCCGGTGATTTAAGCACATCAAAATGTCCTTTGAAAGGGTTATTATTAGATATCGTTTCTTCACGATAAAGTATATTTAAAATACCACAGTAAGAATGGTTCGGAAAAAATATTTTACTATCAAAAAATAAATAAGTTTTTGGATCCTTAACTAAGCCAAAATCATAAATTACAATAGCTAAATTATACATTATTTTCATGTATTGTTGGAATATATGAATTTCATGCAGGCCACAACCTTCTCGTTGAATTTTAACACCAACATGCTGTACTAATTCAATTGCCAAAGAAGTTTGGGCTTGACCTTGTGGATTGCGTGTTATTCTTTTATATTCTACTGTATCAAATAAAAGAGCTTTTGCTCCAACAAGAGCTCGCGGGAAGCATAAATTATCATTTTTATTTATGGGTACTGTATCATTTATTTTTCCTTTTTTTCTACTTTGGTTGCCTGCACCTGTACGAGATTTAGACACATTTATTTTTATTACAAAAGAATCGTCGTTTGAAGCAACAGAGTTACTTTGTGCTATCTTGTGAACTAAATCCCATATATCCTTGAATGTTAAATTTTCAAAAGGACGCATAGATAACCATGCTTCGTCCAACTGCATTTGATTATATTTGAAAGTTAGACCTACACGATCTTGTCCGCTTGAATATAGTTTATTATTTATAATGTTGTAAATTTCTTTAAAAGCTGCTTGAAGCCACTCGACGGAGTTTACGCTTTCATCCACAGGCTTTATTCTACACTCTATAGTTTTCACAATATGCCTAAAATATTTTGAAGTGCGGTCAGAAGAGTTCAAAATTAACAAAGGTGAGTTTTGCTCTTTTTGTTGAGATAGATTTATTATATCCCTTGAACCTTGAGCTAGTGAAACTTGGTCCTTAGCAATATTTTCTATTCGAAAAAAAAAAAAAAGAAATCGTTTTAAAAATGATAAAAATAAAATAAAAAATTATGAAAAATAATTTTACTTTAAATATTTACCAGTTTCATTTAACTTAACAGTATTTTGCGAGCTTTGGTTATATATATGAGCACTATTACTTGAATTTATATCATCACTTTGATTATCACTCGGTGTATTAATATCATCACTCAAAATATTTTCACTTGAAGTATCTTCACTTGGAGTTTCATCACTATTTGAATTATTAACTACACGATTATTTGTACCATCATTATTGATTTTAGTAATATCAATGTGTTCTTCATCTTTTTTTCGAAAATCGTTATTGCGTTGTGATGCCATCGTGTGTTATCGGGTAACTGTGTACACATCCAACCTGTATGTGAGTTATATATAAAGTGGTTATGTGTGAAGTTATATTTTATTCGAAAAAATCTAATTTTCATATGAAATGTATTTCTTTTGTGGATATACTTATATATATATATATATATATATATATATATATATATATATATATTTACAGTGACGCCTACATCGTAAAGTTTCTATAAAAAAGACATAGTGACAGTTCTACCAACAAAAATCATTTTTATTTTTTAATTTTTTTTTTTTTTTAAATTATTTTGTACAATTTGTTTAAAAAACTGATAAAAAATTATTTTTTTTTCTTAAATATTATACATTCAATAGAATATACCTAGGTTACTCTGAGGTATCCCTTCCACACTGACCACTGCTACTGTTACCTGCGAATATAAATTTCGGAAGAACCAAGCAGCATAACAGTCAGAAAAAATTTTCAAAACTCGACGGATAGGCTCTGTCGAATTTTTTTTTTTTTTAAAACAAAAAAAATGATCAGCGTAAGTAATATCATTTTTCTATTATTATTATTATTTTTTATTCTTTTTTATTTTTCTATTTTATTAATTTTATTACTTTTTTTGATATTTTACAGAAAATTATAACTCCAGCCATGAGGGAAGCGCTGCGTGAAGCAGTAAGTATTCTTTTATATTTTTAACCTATATCATTTATTTTATTTATTTATTCATTTATTATTTTTTCAGAACTGGGAAGTGCGAATTAGAAGGAACGCAGACCGGTTGTACAACATTTACATCCGGTGGGAGGATGAAGAAGAAGCCATGGAGGGCTTCGATATCTTTGGTGTAGCGATGCTACACAATATCGCGGAGAACTGGCGTCGTCAATGGGAGTGGGAGCAAGAGGTAAATTTTTTCAACTCTATCATTTTTACTATTTTATTGATATTGATAGTTTATTAATGATTATATTTCTTTTTTTCAGTCCTACAACCAGTGGGCAATGCCCGTTGAAATGCGTCGAAAAGCGACGATGGCAAAGAAAAATATGAGGGGCAGAAATCTGCTAAATACCGAAAAAAAAATGATGATAATAAATAAAAAATCTTTTGTTTAAAAAAAAAAAAAATGTATTATAAATAAGATAAAATAAAAAAAAAAATTAAACCTTTTATTCATTTATTCATTAGTATTAGAACCTATTTCATTCTTAAATTTTAAATTATTTAGATTAGTTTTTTAAATTTTCAATATTAGTTTTGATTTAATTTTTAAATTTTAAGTATTAGTTTTAATTTAATTTTTGAAATTAAAATTTTTTTTTTGACTTTATTCAAAGTAGTTTTCTATTTTTTTTTTGTTTTTTAAAATTTTTTTTTTTTTTTTTAAATTTTTTATTTTTTAATTTATTTTTTTTTTTATTATTTTTTTAAAATATTTAATTTTTAATATTAGTTTTTCAATTAGTTTTTACATTTAGTATTCGTTTTTATATTAGTTTTAATAATTAATTTGTTGTATTTATTTATTAAAAATATTAGTTTTAAGTTTTTAAAATTACCACTACGAACCTCTTAAGAGGTTCCTACATTATCGGCGAGGGGAGGGGAAGGGGAAGGGGGGGTAATTTTGCTGTAAAGAAAATTTAAAAAAAATAAAATTATTTTTTAATTTCATTTAAAAGAAAAATATATAGAAAATTTTTGTACAAAGTTACAAAAAAAAGTTTGGACAAAATATTTGTTTTTAATTTATTCGACCATCAACGTCGTTAGCGCTAGAATCAAACAATCGTCGGCGTGTAAGACCTGCTAAAGAAAGAAAGAAAGAAATTTAATTAGTTTTTTGAACTATACCTATATATATATATATATATATATATATATATATATATATATATATATATATATATATATATATATATATATATATATATATAGATTTTTTTTTTTTTAATAGTAAATTCGTGAAACTTACAGCGTCTGGTAAGATCGGTTGAACGGCGAGTTTCAATCCATCCACCACGATTTGAGGCCTGTGTTTCATATGTAGATACCTGAGATGAAAACAAATCAGGTGAGGCCGGTGTACGTAAAGCCGGTGAACTGCCTTGAGATCCAGTGCGTCTAGCCACGCCTGAGGGCGGTATTTTTACTTCAGAAGAATGGTCAGATGTACTGGGTAGCGGTCCAGGTGCCCACCCATTCCTTCTCATCCTACGAACCTGCCTTTCACTGGATGGTGACGCATTACTCCATCGTTCTTGAGATCTTGAGCTCAGAACTCTTACTCCTGATAACTGACTATAATTATCATTATTATTATCATCATCACAGTCGCTCTGGGGCAGCTCTTCTTCTGTCATTAGCGTATACTCGGTTCCAACGCTTTCCGTGTCGTCGTCATCGTGCTGGTTGTCGGTATCTGGTGGGCGGCCTAAATCTATTGTCACCAATGGCACCGTTTGAACCATTCGCGGTTTAACTATTCCAACTGGTTTTGTCAACTTTCCAGGTTTAACGGATACTGAAAAATTATAAAAAAACTTAATATAAAAAATAATTAAAATAATTAAAAAGTAATTTTCAAAAACTTACGTTTTTCATATTCTTTAAATGTGAGCGATTTGACGTCTTGAGGTATTTCCATTTCAGCATTGAAATATTCTGAACTCGTCTTGTTGATGTCCCCAATCTCCATTGTAATATTTTCTTGACTGCTTCTCACTAAATCGCCTTTAAAGTCACAATAGAAATATTCATTCACACATAATACTATATCCTTTTCAGCATTGATGATCCCATTATCTAGACAGGCTCGGCGTTGCATTGTTTCTCTTGTTGCGTAAATCTATCCAATATATTTCAAATTCAGGTGTTGCAGCAATTATATCGTCAGAGCGCCACTTGTATGTAATTAATTCACTAAAAGGCGATGGTTCAACAGCGTACACAGGTAAACGCACGGTTGAGAAGCGATAAAACAACGACTGATTATCAAATTTCATACAACGTAACAAGAAATCTAATGTTGATTTATTTGCACTGTATAAACCACGATTAATTATTGTCTGCCAAACTAAACTTTTAAGTTTTGGCGATGTCTTGATAAGTCGGGGACTATATCTTAGCGAAGAATATTTTACATCGGCTGTAATATCAATTTGACATTCAATTATATATTTATTATTTTCAACACAAACGAAATCATCAACGTTCTGAATAAACGGTACTAAATTCTTTACTGTTTTTGGAAATGAAATATTTTTTTTTTCAAAATCACTTAATCGATCAATATGAATAGTAAGGTGATAGTCAAACTCCACAAAATGTATTGCAGGACGATTTTTACTTCGATGCACTAAAAATGACACTGTGTCGAATCTTTCTACCCCGTCTTTTTTTTAATAATTTTTTAAACGCCATCGAAAGAACTACCTGATCCGGGTCTCACGCTCAATTTCTATATATTGTAACGGGTTTTTCACCACCGGGGATCTACCGGAGTGAAGTCCGAGTACACTTACTATTTGACAACCTTGTTCAAAATTTTAAAGTTGGGCGCCAGGTGATTTTATAATCACCAACTAAATAATTATCAAAACAAAAAAAAATTCGGCTCAGGGTGGCGGATCGGGGAAAGGTCAGGCAGTTAAGATTACGATAAAATAAGTGATCAGAATTAAACAAATTAGTCGTATATTCAATAGACAAAATAACTGATCGGTTTCACACAAATTGTCGGTTACACAAACATAATAAATGCCGTTGTCGGCTTGACTCGATATAAACCAAAGTACAACAAAACGTAGTTGATCGGAAACAGTCAGTTTTGCTCAAAAAAAAAAAAATAACAGTCAGTTGTCGAAAGAAAAAAAAAACTCGTCGTTTATTTCATCAACACACTCGACGTAGTTCTTAACGAAATACTCGACCGGTGACGTCAGAGTATTTTACATGGCAAGACCCGGCTGCCGCAACGAATGAGAAGGAGATAATCCGTAATTCTCGGAATTGCTCGATTGGAATAAAATAAAATATAAAATAATATTTTATTTCAGTAACGCGTAATTTCACTATCATACAGTTGTCACGGAGAATTAATTAATAATTATTACATGACCACGGTTCACTAGTTCACTTACAAATCGGTTGCACACTGTATTCAGGTTTCGCACCGAGGCTTTGGCTTGTTCCCAGTCGTCGGGCTATCGCTCACTCGGAATTTCGGTGTCGGTCACTTTAATTAATCGTTGATCAATAATCAGATTGTTCAAAACTCGGAATCGAAATAGGTCGGTTGGTCGGAGTCGAATTGTTCAAATACAAAAACGCGGCCGTTCAGTCCGAAGTCTATCCCCAATCTCCCATCACGATCCATGGGTTGGATCAATTAGTCGGTCGAAGTCGAAATTTTCGATTCTAGATGTCACTAAAATTTGCTCATCCGGTAACTATTTCTTATTTGAAATAAATTCAAACCACGAGTCGATGTCGAATTTTTCATCATGTTACAATATATACTGAAAATAAAAATTCTAGAAAAAAATTATACATGATAAAAACTAGATCAGTCACATATACACTCATACAGGTAGACCAATATATATACTTCTTCACCGGACGCTCAACTTCTATTATTAGTTATTTCATTGTAATACAAATGCTTTTACGACGGCGTTTTAATGGTGGTGGTACTTCGACTTCTAAGAAAGTCTTCTTCAACACACTAACCAGATAATTGAGAATTTTTTCCAAATCGTAATCTTTTTGGTTTTCAAGTATTATATTAACTTTTAATTCCTCGCTCTTAATTTCTTTTGTCTCTGTATTATTACCAGTCAGCTTAACAGTTATATCCACATGAAATGGTTTTTTCTTTTTCAATAGCATCAAATCAGTATCGATCCTTGATGACTCTTTTTCTTCTTAAAAAATTATACATAAGAAACACATTAAAATTATTTTTTATATCATTTTTTTTTATTTTATTTGGAAAAATAATTAAAATAAGTTATACTTGCCCTTTATTACAGTCGTGGGTGACGCCATGTTTTATTTTAACAATGAAGAATAATTTTTCCGTCTAACTTACCTGTTACTGATTTTTTTCTAAAAAACGCTATCCCTTCCACTATTATTTAAATTAATTCACCCCCTCCATTTTGTCACAGAAATATATTTCAAACAATAAAAGTCACTGATCGGGCCCTATTTGAATTAGTTATAATCGACCAGCTGAAGCATTAACATGGCTACTTTAAATAAAGAACTTGTGCTCTCTGTATCTTACCCGTTGAATAAGTCTTTTAGCAATACTTTGGGCGTTGGCTACGAGTGGCAACCACAGAAAAAAGAATTTCATCTAGTTATACAACTAGTGCTACCTCACCGCGGTCAGTTATCACGTTATCTGTCGGTGAATGGAAAACATTGTGTGATAGTTTAGACATTATTACAAATTATTTTTATCATACTAACAGTTTGATCGCACCTTCTCAACGCCCAAAATATGAACCTCTAAAAATTAGTGAAAATATTACAGTTTCATTTACCACTAGTTATGACACTCAATCAGTTCTGATATCTAGTAAAAATAATAACGCTAAACTTTATATGATGTTTATAACTATTAGACAGTTAAAACATATAAGCAGTTGTGTATCTCTAAAAGTAGACAGTTTAAATAAAGTACCAACTGATAAATATAAAAGTGTTATTGTGGACGCTGTCGCTGAGTGCACCTGGAAAAATATAATGAAACACGACATGGATAGGATGCCGGAGCCTAAAACGGTGGCCTATTATATAATGGATAATTTCCAGGCTTTATACAACACAAGTGTCACAAAACTAGATAATCAAAATATCAGTACTTCGAAATTTTACAATTTCGTTGGTGAACTTATTACTTTCTACGTTTTTGAATTATCACGTGATGCTTTGAAGATCATACCTACTCTGAAATTTCGCTGGGGATCAGAATCAAATAGCGAAAATTCATACACAAGTCAACAATTTGAAGTAAGAATTCCAACTTTTACTACATTCAATTAAAAGAAAAAATATACAAAAAACTCCAAGTTATCATAGTTGGTACTAGTAATACGAGCAAGATGTTCAACATCAAAGTTTAAATATTTCTATTTTTATAAATTAAATTTTTAACTGTGAGAAAGATTTCATATACAATAAAAACTATTGAAACGAGTTGTATATAAACCACTTGTAGAATAATAATTTTTCAATATATTATTAGTTAAATGTCTGTTTACATTGCTTCAATAGTTTATTTTTGTTACACCACAGGCGCCATTGTCGAAGTAGCCACCAGTGGTAGTAGTAGATCTATTGTGTCATTCAGTTGCTAACCGCCCGCTGCCATCTCTTATAACTTGTGAGTCATGGATATCGTCATTAAAATACAAGGTTTTTGGGGTAACAAAGGTACATTTATACCTAAAGAAATTTGTGCAGTATCTATTCGTGAAGCCTCGTTTATTGCTCATTGGATTATAAAATCATCAGAAAATTACAACGATCTAACTGAAAACTGGCGATCTGCAAACAACAATCTTACATTGACGCAACATGGAATCGAGTGGTTTGATGGTGATACAGAAAGAGAGTGTGTGTACAATAATATCAGACAATTAGTGAAACTATAAAATAAAATTTATACCGTTGGTTTTTATTCTACTAACTTTCTCACGTTTACTCAATCGTGAAATTATTAATATCGAATCTGATATCGGTGGAACTTCATCAGACCTACTACCACCTGAAAGTGGCATGTGTTTTCTTCATACTCTCAAACGTTATACAAATCCTCATCGTAATTTTGATTGTGCACTCAACATCACACTGCGTCTTAAAAAATTCATCAAAGAAAGATGTGCACCAAATACAAATTATCTACTGCCACTTTCTAACGTTCATAGTGACAGCAATGAATCATCAAATGGCTATCTACAACCTAAACGACCATCGACGCCAGTATACGTTTCAATGAACAACCTCAGTACTTCAACCAACGCCCGAACATCATCCTATCAGAATTATCCTTTTGGCTCCAATAATTCACTAACATATAAAAATTTATGATATAAACTACAAAAAAATATTAAAATAGCGCCGATAATTTTGAAAGTTCTACAGAAAAATAATAAAAATATAAGAATATAAAAAAATAATAAAAAATATCACTAAAAATAACAAAAATAATAAAAATATTACTAAAAACTAACAAAAATAAAAAATATAAAAACTAAAATATAAAAAAATATTACTAAAAACTAACAATACTAACAAAATTAACATCTCAGTCACTAGGGTATTCTCCCACGCACGCTTTTCCGATCGATGGCGTCTGGCCCCCCCCCCCCCCCCCCCCCCCCCGAGGGGGACGAGGGCCCCAGACACCATTGTTCGAGAACAATAGCGGCGAGGAGAATACACTAGTAACTACTGTTGTGGAATGCCCCTCTAAAACGGAAGTTCATGCTAAGATCTTGAGATAACCTAATAAAAAATCGTCTGGATTGGATACTATCTCTTGCTCATTGATCGAAGACTATGCCTCCCTTTTTTTCGGTGCCGCTTCATAGAATTATCGCATCCTGCTTTACACATGGTAGCTTTCCGACAATTTGGAAAGAAACTAAAGTATATCCCATATTTAAAGATGGTCATAAATCCAATATTAACAACTATAAACCAATATCTATACTTTCACATTTTGCTAAGGTACTTGAGCTAGTGTTATATAGATAGTGTTGTTAAGATAGACATTGTTAAATTAGTTGATAGAATTCTTGAACTTGACTTGGCTATGGTGGTCAGTAAGATTTTAATGTCTCACCTGACGGGTAGAAAGAATAGAGTTTTTTTCAATGGATACTTATCTAAGTACTATTTACCTAACTCGGGAGCACCTCAAAGTTCTAACCTTGGGCCGTTATTATTCCTAGTACTCATAAATTCTCTTACTACATGTTTATCACACCCGGTTGAGATCTTTGCAGATGACACCAAGCTGTACTTAAGAGTACGTTCAGTGAGAGATTGCGTGTCATTACAAAAGAATATAATAGAATCCGCGAATTGGTGTTTTGAAAATTATAACGGTGGGCCCCGGCTATATAATAATTAATTAATACTAATTTATTAAATATAAATATAACTTATAATTATTATATCGCTGGTTCTGAAATGCGGGAAATAGATCTCAGAAAGTAGGTCGACTCGTTTTGACCGGACACGCGGCTGAAATTTAACTTATTCTAAAGACACTGGTGATGAAAGTAATTTCCTTGAGACTTAATTCAATTATTATATATAATTAATTTTATTTAACCAAATCCCCAAATATTTACAAAATTCCCCTTTATATAAATTTAATTTTTTTCGAAATAAATGAAATGTCCAGTAACAATAAAGTAAATTTTATTCAACACGCAATTATTTAATGGACATGGGAAAAATAAAATCAATAATTAATTATACTAGATCGCGTTGAAGAGAGATATGAATACAAATTTATATTTCTTATCTGGTTTTATTGAGTACGACGTACTACTGGTATTGGGCGTCGCTGCATGGCGAATCCTCAGTGGAGCTTCTCTTCCGGTTCCTGGGCTGTTGATGGACTTGGTGCTGGACACTCTGGCAAATCACTCAGGCAAAAATTCACGAAATATTTTGGTTTCGTAAACCAGTTTATAGTGTGCAAAAATATAATTTTAAAATTTTAAAGTTTTCCCAATAAGAGCAATAAACGACGACTTAACGAGGCTGTATATTCGAGCACTTGAACTTGAGTGAGTTCACTCGATCCTTGAACTTCAGTTTTGGACTCAATGACTAGATAGAACAAACTAATAGAGTAGATATCGTTAGGCCGACTCAAATAAATTGTTATGAGTCCTGGTGCTAGAGTGGGACCTCGCTAAGCGTCCTCAGTCCACTCTAGGTGATGGCCAGGGCCTAAGTCTCTCGAGCAAGTGTTTGCTGGCCCTTTCATATCTTAATTTTTGGAGGGGTGGAACTACCCCACTGTCGTCTAAGTTCGAATTCGATCTAGGTGGCCTCTGACATGGCCCAAGTGACTAAGGAAGTGCCAATCAATATACAAATCACTCCAATAGATGGCCGTAGAATCAGCTAGACTTAGCGCTCGATCTTCAAATCGTAAAATCAAAACGCACGTTTACAAAATCTAATAGTTTTAAATGTAAAGAAATGTAAGGTTATGACCTTTGGTGGTGGTAAAAATCCGATCATTTTTCATTATAAAATAAATAATATCTCTCTGAACAGAGTATATACGCAGAGATTTAGAGATATTATATGATAATCAATTAACCTTCAACTTTTATATTAAAAAAAACAGTTCTTGCTGCGTACAGAGTATTAGGCTCTGTTATCAGAGTGTGTAAAAATTTTAACAACCTTAAAGCAATCAAATTACTGTATGTATTTCTAGTCAGACCCAAACTTAAGTACGCAACTGCGATTTGGTCTCCCAGCTATTGTGAATATATTAACAGAATTTGAAGGGTTCAAAAAAGATTCGCAAGGTTTTTTGTATGGAAGAAGACGGGCGTATATCCTGATAAAAACTCGAACTATTCTGAACTCTGCAAGGAGACAAATCTATTGCCTCTGGAAGATAAAAGAATATGTGTGGGAGCCTTATTAATTGCTGGTATTATCAAAGGGGAAACCTATTGCCCTGGTATCTTAGCACAGATTCCCATATTGGTGCCGTCTCAAAGTAATAGATCAAAAAATGTCTTTTATTCGTCTTTTCCTAGATTTAACTTTGCGAAATCCTCTCCACTGTGTAGATTATTAACTATTTGTAATAATATTAATAGGCATGCTACGGAATCAATTGACTTTCTGTGTATGAGCTCTCTAATAACTGCTAATATTATAGCACGCATTATATCTAACGCCTCTGAGGCAACTTAGATTAAGAATTTTATAGATTATATAAGTTTTATTTTTTTGTTATCTAAATTTTTTTTTATGCATATCTTATGGCCCTATTATTGGCGTATGCTGTTGGGCCTTGTTAAATAAATAAATAAATGAATAAAAGAGAAATGTATGATGTTTTTTCTCTACATCAACAAGTTCTGACAACTCATATGGCCTTCGATGTATTTATGTTTTAAATTTTCAATTTTATTATTCAATTCTGCGTCGTTTTCATATTTTAGCATGTTACGCCGTAACACCCCTGCTTAAAAAATCTGATAGATTCTTATAGCTGTATGTATAAGGCCTTATACTTAACTACAGCACTTCTCATAGAACTCATTCGTTCTTATAAAATTTCTATAGAAATATGTGAGAATCTATTGGATTCTATGAGATTCTCTGAACAGTGACCCAAACGACTTCTTTTGAAAGTTAATAAAATCTGAGCTTCAACAAGACTTTTTTATTTTAGTAAAGCAAATTTCAATCGGCCAGTTAGCTTACAAGATATTATACAGCAAAAAGCACTCTTTTGGTAAAATCTATTTTTTCCTTGACGGACCTCAAAAGTAGTGGAATGTTCTGCAATCGTATCAAAATGTTAGCCGTTCTTTAAATTTTTTTTATGAAGACTTCTTACTACCTCGGATGGTAATAATTACCATTTGGATAAAAGGAATTACGATTCCTCTCGATATTAATGCTTGAACATCAAGCTACAATCATAAATACTAAAAACTGAAGATCAAGTAAAGCAGATCTTGGTATAAAATTATTTTTATGTATTTTTTATCGATGATTTATTCAATACAATGAAATAGTTACAAATATATCAGGTAATTATAAGGTAACATTATTCTTTCCACCAATGGAAATCAAATTAGTACATCAATTAAGATTTTTTATGAGCTTGTTTCCCTATAAATATTAGTGAATATTAAGGTGTGTTGATCGATTGGAATCAGAGTACTTGTCAGCTAACTGGACAGCTATTTAAATGAAGCTCGCTGATTACCATATTTACTGCCAACCTGGATCATTTCATTTTGATTATAACTTAAGCTATCATCATCAATTTATTGGAATTCAAGGTTTTTCATAACTCTACGTAAGATTTTCTAGAATATTATGTTGCATGGCAAAGAATGAAAAAAGACGATTTCAGATGAAGATCGAGCTTACAATCAAAGCCGAAGTCTGAAATCGTGTATCCCATGCCACGCACTAAATTTTTTGTAGAACCGGCATCAATACTAGGAGTTGTAATATTTGCAAAGAGTCGAAAATGCTTATTCATGACCGATAGCACAGCATAAAAATAATGTTATATTTTAAATATGCGAATTTCATTTATTCAGTAAGGAAAGTAATGATAAAAAATAGTATATTGTTAAACAAGGGATAAAACAAGACGATTTCAGTAAAGTTGGCTGTCCAAGCCATAAGCGAAGGCTGACATCACCCGCAGTCTGAAATCGTATTTCATCCTGTCATACACACTCAATTTCTCATGATCATCTGCATTGGAACTCAATTTCAGTGTTAGCAACCAGTCAGAAACAAGGCGATTTAAGACCAATGCCGTGATCAATTATTAAAGTAAGTATAAGTTGTGATTTGTTATCAACGATTTAGCAGAAATAGTGAATACTATTGATTATTTTTATACAACTTAATCACAACGTCAAAACTGTCATTTATATAAATAAAATAAGTAACCTGAAATTATTAATGAACAAATGACAAGTATTAGTATTGAAATCGATGTATTTATATATAGACCTGATATGAATGTTGAAAGATTGATTGTACTACTCATCCCAAATATATTTTGTGTCAAGATTATTTGCTCTTGTGATAATAGTAGAGTTTGTTTTTGAGAGCGGTCGATAATGACTTTAGAGAAATGTGATTATGGATTTAAATGCGTTTGTTTATGACGCCTATTATCAAACACTACTGAAAAACACAGAACGACATTTGCTCTTTGACCAATTCTTAACCACTCATCAATAAACGGCCATTTAGGGTTTGCTTTGCAGATATGATAAGACGCGATATTCAGGCATTTGTTGAATAAAATAATTTTTTTGCGCAAGAATATCTACTTCTTAAATAATTAATATTTTTTGTTCAGTATGTAATTCTACGCTTAGATTGTTACTTGATTTTGTTAAAATCCAAAAATAGAAAAACTATTGGTGAAAAAATATATATCAGCTTCAGTACAATAAACTAACGGTTAGGACTTTACAAGTTGTGAGTGACCGAAAAGGATACGAAAAGTTTTATTCATTGATGTCTGCAGAAGGTCTTTATTCTATGAAATTATTGATTTATTAGTAATGGAAATGAATCTATCATTTGCACCTTTCGTGTGTTATCTCACAGTTTAAGATACAAAGGTACATAAATAAATCGTCATATCAACGTCCGAAAAAATTAAACGACTTAAAATACCACTATACTCGTTTCTTAGAGTCTCAGCTTAAAAATAGTAAGCTTACTGCACTATTAAAGTGTATGCATGAGATCATTACTACTTCATGTGTGCGAAAAAGTCAGAAATCTCTAATCACTTTGAGGTAAACATAGAGAGCGATAAGCGCGTTCGTGCTTGAGGTATATACAAAAGTATAAGCTGGTATTCAAATGTATTATTACCTCCACTGGACCAGCCGCTAGGTTTCCATCCACTACTCCACTCTGAAGGTTTCCAACCCCCTCTAAGTTTCCATCCCTTGCTAAAGCCTCCTCCATGACTATAACCACTACTTGGCCATCCACTTGAGTATCCTCCACTTGGCCAGCCGACCCCGCTTGTAGTAATAACCTTTGTGAATTTATCGATCCGTTAACGTTTTTTATTCTTTTGCTTGTATAATTTTGAAATTGTCTTATAAGTAAATTCATAAATTAAATAAAAATTTAACAACTTCCAGAATATGTATCCTTTTTTTATTTATTCTCAATCAAATACATATTTATATTAACTTACTTTAATTATTTTTCCACCATTGCCACCACTGTGAAAAGCACCAACATAATTTGGACCCCCATAAGTCCAGCCACTGTTACTACCACTCCAGCCACTAATGGCACCACCTACAAAATAACACTAATTAATTATTTGATATAAAGTAAACATATAATAAATAAACTATCACAGTTTTGTGAAGTACTAATAAGTGATATGTATAATAACTTACCACAAGCGGTAGCTATGAGAGCACATAAGAGTAAAATATTACATGTAATTGATAACTACATGTAATAGAATTACATGTAGTTATCAATTCAATATATTTGTAGTGTAAGATAAACGTACCTTCTTTTTAAAGTGCATAAAGATGCTTCTCTTGGTCTGGCTGACCAGGAGCTTCTTATATATATAGCCCCAACCTTTCTTTATAAGATCCCCGCTACTGCTACCGTCGTAATATTACAATGAAAAATTATCTAGGCTCTCGGCTACAATGTTTATACAATTTTAATGATTTATTCAACTGACCCTTCTCTCGACCTACTCCTGGTGCATTGCATTGTATTATATTGCGTGAGTTTATTAACTTGCGAAATTAACGTGCAATAGAAAAATTTATTCTCACACTTATATATTTTATTATATCTTTTTCTAAATTCTGTCATCAATAAAAATGTTTATAATTTTTGATCTTATTTATCTAAATTTCTGAATAAAAGCTTTTGTAATCGTATTGCACACCTCAAGCGCGAAAGCGCTGAGGCTGCTTTATGATCGCTCTAAATTTTTTGACTCATTCACTCACATTAAATTATCTCTAGACTTTTTAATTATTTTATTGAGTTTTTAAATATTAAGATTATGAGTTATGCTAACAACGAAGGCCACAGACGTTGTCCAACCTTTTCACTAATTGGCACAAAGTCCAGCGAGTTGAATATCTTGTTTCTTATAGGATTCTTTTTTTTTTCTTTTTTGTCAATATCATTCATATAATTTATTTTAATTAACTCATTCCATAAATAATTTAAAATGATATACAAAACGGTTACACATAATACCAAATTTAACGAGTATTTCGTATATTTGTCCCAATGCATTATATTGTAACAATTTTAATGAAAGCCCAATTATGGGTATAAGAAAATTGATCGTAAATTGTAGAAAAAAATTAAAACTGAAAATAGATAAGAATATAACTCACTTTATTTTTAAGATAGGGGTGGAATGGCGTTCGTTCTCATAATTATGCTCTTGGCAGATACAGTAAAAGCAATCGATTGAATGACCGGTTAAATATACATACCTTCTCTCTAATGGCACAGCTTGGATAGATGTACCAATCGCAATTACTTTAAATGGAGACGAGACAATTTATCGTCAAATCTATTTATTTTATGAAATTATGAGAATGAATTACTACATAGAGAATACATTCGGTGACATCATAGCATAATATATATATATATATATATATATATATATATATATATATATATATATATATATATATATATATATATATATTGGCGTATGGATGTATCACATGCGGAGAACACTATACAGGAGATTGAAAATCTCTAACAATTAATGAAGCTTGACAAGAGAATACTCAACGTAAGTGTACTCAAGCGAGTATTAAATATTTGACAGCTCAACCATTTTATTCAGACATTTCTGTTGACTGCTATTTTATCATCGTACCTACTCTCAGAAAAATTATTAATATTTTATTTTTAAGGTTAATGTAAAATCACATGGAAATAAAAATTAGCCGATTCATGTTCCTATATATGTTTTTTAAAATAAATACCATTATTCCGACGATCTAAAATTACCAAAGAAAACATGGACTCACAAAGAAGATATTACAAGTACTTCAAAGAGAAGAGAGACTAGTGAACCGTACTCTTTATATTGATATAAACTTCAAATATTAGGATAGGAGCTGTGTATAGAAAATCAATCATTATACTATGCTCTGGGCTTTTTTGCTGCTGTTATGCTGTATTCTTTTTAATTTTTTACGATGAAAATGATTGGTTTGTGAGCCTCGATAGCAAAAAATATTTAGCTACTAGAAAATTGTTTTTAATCGATTAACAAAACACAAAGTTTAACAAATATATGTGCACATATTTTTTAAATTTAAGCTCTCGAAAATATAAATCAACATAATATTTGACTGCAACTTATTATATATTTAATGAATAATTTATAGTTTTAAAATAATTATGCATACATAGTGAAAATTTTCTACTTATTTTTACTTTGTGCGCATATTATATTTTACTATGGGACATATTAACAGCGAACTGTACCGAATTCTACAACTACCCATAATAAACTTATTTTCGAGTAAAGTTAGCTACACAATACTACACAAAATAAAATGCACCAGAATAAAATCATTTAGTAAGCAAATATAATTTTTAAAAATGTTGGAGAATCTAAAAATGCCCACCTCAATCACTTATTTTATTTTGAATCATTACTTGACTTTCATTTTTATTTCATAACATTAATTTAATTTTTCGATTATGAATTTACTAGCTGTTTCCCGCCCGCTTCACTGGAAATTTCGTAACGTTGGAAGACTCTTCATTGTTTTTTTTTTATTATTGATCTTCATTTCAAAGTTCTAGTCTGTAGGTCTTTTCGTCAAAAAAACGTGAAAATTTTTAATTCCTACGGCCCCGTAGACCTCACTGAAATCGATTATTTAAATAAAATTTACACTATTTATTATGTAGTATCGTAAGTAACGTTCATTGGAAATTTCGGGTCTGTAGGTCTTTTTCCCTAAAAGCGTGAAAATTTTTATTTCTTATGCCCTCGCAAGCATCTATAATAATCTTTATAAAAAAAAATTGAGCCATTGATTTTCTCGTATCGATGGTAATATTCATTATAAATCTCAAGCCCCTAGGTCTCTTGGCCAAAAAACGTGAGAATTTTAATTCTCACGCCCCTGCACATCGCTCTAACAGTGGATTTTACAAAAAAAAAATCTAGCCATCGAGTCTCTCGTATCGTAGGTGATTTTCATTGAAAATTACAAATCCGTAGGTCTCTTATTCAAAAAACGTAAATGTTTTCATTTCTTACGCCCTCGCACAGCCTTATCAGTGTCGATTCAAAAAAAAAAACTTACACCATCGATTTTCTCAGTTCGTCAGTAATTTTCACTTTGCTCTGACAGCCGTTGCTACGGTAACAGTTGCTGCGTCATCCGGTATTAGCCAATCAGAGAAGCGCGTTTGATATTTAGCCAATCAGACGAGAGGATTCGGCAAACTGCTAAATAGCTAACTTTGACTAGGATTTTCATAAAATCCATTCTTAGTAAATGTTTACGTTGAGAAAGGAATACTTAGGCCACAATCTTGTGATGAAAAATACAAAGATAATAAAAAAAAAGTTGGGCCGATTAATTGTGTACATCGAGAGTTATCGTGTTTACAAAGTTTCATACACGACATTTGACAACTCGTGACTCTGGGATTTAAATAATTCATTTAAAATCAATGGAATAATCAATCGACTTAATATTGGGTCAAAATTATTCACCAATAAATTGTCTTTGTACTAGTCTACAATTTGATCCATGTTAGTGTAATCAGAAGAGTATCGAGATAATTTAATATGAGTGAATGAGTCGAAAATGATAAATCGATCATAAAGCGGCCGCAGCGTTTTCGCACTTGAGGTGTGCAATACACAATAATTTTCATGCATGATCACGCATGCTCGTGGCTGGCTAATCTTTACACATGATCAGGCCCGAGTAAGCACAATCCTTAAAATTATTTTTAAAAAAATAATGATGATGATAATTCAATTTTAAATTAACTTATCTTTTCAGTATTCCTGTATAGTTGATGTTTACTGGCTGAAAAGTACTTTTGAAATTTTACCCGTAATGGATCTCGAGCCGACGACCGTCATGTTATGAAGCGCGTCCACTGTCCACTAGGCTGACCTATCTTATTGAGCTTACGACGATTCTTAACATCTTTTGAAAATATACGGTTGTCAAAAATAAAATATTATTTGAATTCAATCTTGATTTGGTTCTAAAAGTTTTTTTAAATAATGAATGAAAATAACTCTAGCTATAAATTATAAGCAAATTTAACAGTTACGATAATCTTACTAATTAATTGAAAAAAAAACCATTATATCGATTATCATTATCAATTTGGCAAGAATTTATTAATTCAATTAATTAAATTCATTGAAATTGTTTTTTTGGACAAAAAAGATTAATTCCAATTATTAATTGAACCAAAAATTATAAATTAAATATATTTTAATCTTCGATAAAAAAAAAAATAATTTCAAATATTATCGTCAAAATAAAAATGAATGTTTAGAAATTTCAATTTTTTTTTTATCAAAAATATATCATTATCCCTGAAAAATATGGGAATTTTTCCAATTTTGCTTAGGGGAAATTCCTATGTTGACGTTGTAAGTTTTCTTATGTCAACTTATTAATTGTAACTATGTCACATAGTAAATTTTGCCTCGTTACATACGGATGATTTCTATATTGACAATCTAAATTTTACTATAACAAGATTGGAAAAATAACTATGCAATATAGGAACAATTCTAATGCTAACATATGAATTCTTCCTATGTTTCCATAGGAAAATTCCTGTGTTAACATTGCCAGAATTCCTCTCATAACGTAGAAAATCTTTCAAGGTCACCATGGGAAAATTTCCTATGTTAATGGGGGGGGGGGGGGGGGGGGTACGAACTAGAAATCGATTTTTTTTCCATTTTCTTATAGCTTCAAATTTTAAGAATATTGTCTCCAAATTTGAAGTCGATCAGAGCAAAATTCTCGAAGTTATTGACTAATTGGTCTTCTTAGAAACTATTGACTAATTGGTCTTATTAGAAGCTAGAAGCTGGAGACATCGAAGCTGCTGCAGGGACTCCACTTTATGGAACTGGAATCGATGATTTAGTGTAAGTTAAAAAATAAAAAATTATTTTTTTTTTTTACTTTTTTAGCATTTAAAACTTGGAACGCATTTTCCTCGAAACTACTTTTTCAAAGTCCGTGAACACTGCTAATTAAAAACTAAGGTAAATGTCCCAATACCGGAACGATGAAGGGTATATGACTGATTTTTATCGTTTTAAAAATATTCAAAAAAATTATAAACCAAAATAATTGATTACATCATATAGAATAGACATTTACCAATGCAAAAATAATCAAATTAGTTCATTTTTCTTAAATTTAATATAAAAAAAAAAAATTTTTTCTATGACACCCAAAAGACCCAATACCGGAACGCTGAAATAGCCTTGTCCCAATACGGGAATTCGGTTGTCCTAATACCGGAACAGTAAATAAAATATGTTATTTTCTGCATTTATTCGTGGTGAAAATATTAATAATTATTAAATAATATTAATGTAAAACGAGTATGAATGTAGCAGACATCAGACAACTTTAAAATTATAAATAAATAAGATAAATAATTAAAAAAATAATATTTACAAAAAAAACATTATTAATATTAAAATCTTTAGAATTTATATTTTTTTTAATTTTATATTATTTATTATTTACTCGATTTATTAATAATTTTAAATTTGTCTGGTGTGTGCTATATTACACCCATAATGTAAAATGTATTTAAAATTTTAAAATGATTGAATATTCAATGAAAATAAATATTTTAAAGTAAAGAATAGAAACAAAATAAATCATTTGAGGTTATACTAGGAAATGAATAAAAATAAAAAACTGAAAACAAAAATTTATTTTTTATGATTTAAATTAGAGTTTATCCATACTTAATCTATTTTTTATAACAATTATACATATTGCATTAAATATTAGGGCTCCAGTAATAATTAATATTGTACTTGATTTAGCCAGTCAATAAAACTCACCGTTAATGTCTATCGATAACATTAATATGATTGGCTGTTCCAGTACTGGGCACGGGTTCATTTTGGTGTACCAATAGATGAACAATAAAATTAATATAATAATACTATTTTTTTTCATATTTTTAATATGTTTTCTTGAATTTTATGTGATTCAAGATGCATGTACAAAAAAAAAATTATTGAAAAGTAATTCTATCCATTTTCTATAAGCTTAAAACCATTGACTGATTTCTTAGCAAAACCATTAAGAGATATGAAAAAGTCATGAATCCGAGACTAATGCTCTAATTAACATTTTTTTTTTTTTCATATTTTAAATATTTTCTAAAATCTATTTTATATCTTATTTTTTTACTGAAAGATTAAGGTTTCAAATAAAGAAAGTTTTATTTAGTTTCATCGCGTACGAGTTGAAATATAATATAATGATTATCAAATCGTTCCGGTATTGGGTCCCGTTCCGGTATTGGGACATTTACCTTACATTACCGATTCATTTCAATTTTGGTACACACTTTTTACGTATAAAAAACCTCCCCCCAACGTAGTTTTTATTTAAAATGACCACAACAAATTAAAAAATCAAAAGAAAAATAATCAGGGAACGTTGGGGGGAGGTTTTAATAATGCTTCGATTAACTTTCAAAGGTTTAATGTTCAAAAGGTTTTAATAAAGTTGCTCAATCCATACGCCTAAAAAAATTCATGAAAAAAGCGTTTTTTTTACGATTTAGTCCGTACCCCCCCCTCCCTTAACAAAGAAATTATTCCCATGTTAATGAAGTAGAAATCTCATACGGAAAAAAAAAAATAGTAGTGGCAACTCTTTGAGATAGTACTGAGTATTTTCCGTAAAAAAAAAATTTCAGAAAGTACTGTATGCTATCAAGACTGTATCTACTACTCTCTGGACAGTACTGGATACTATCCTAGACAGAAACCACTAATATCTCATATAGTTCACTCTTAGATAGTAATCAGTGGCATCTGTAAACTAACGAGTACTCTGCCGGAAAGTATAGGAACGTTACTAAGATATTACAAGATACTATCTGCAGATAGCACGAGTGTCGATCTGTAGATGACAGTGGTTACTGCGCAAGGCAGGACTGTGTACTTTCTGAGATAGTAACCAGTACTTTCTCAAATAGTTTTCAGGAATATCCAAGACAGTAAAAGTGAACTACGATTTTTAATTTTATTATTTCATCAAATTACGCCGAATCAAGTTGGATATAAAATTTATATTTTTAATTGTGTTTATTAGTTTTATACAAAAGAACGATATATTTGTATTTATTATAAATATTGATTTTATATCTGTAAAATGAGCGAATAAACTAAATGGATCTGGTTTAGGCGAGGTTGGTTAAACAATTAAAAATTACACAGATTTTGTCACTAAATAAATTATAGATTTATTTACACTTAAAAATTATGAGAATTATGATTAATAGCGAATACGACTAGATAAATTATACGCGATAGCGAATGCAAACTCAACGATATAATTCACGTATAAAATTGACACGTGGTCAATAGCGGTTAAGTCAATTATATTTAATTAACAATTAATTATTGTCACAAGAACAATTTATTTATTCTCAATAAATAGTAGCCTTGATGTACTGTCTAAATATTGAGGATAATTTAGCGTAGTGATTTAGTTATAATTTTACACAATTATTTACTAAAGCGGTTCAAGCACGAGGTTGCATATAGCAAAGACACGTTGTAGAAGAATAATGGTAGCGTCATTGAATCGTCGAGAAGCTTGGTGTCGACGTTGCAGCTTTGCTGCATATAACAAATTTTCCGATTGGCTTAAAAGCACGCCAACAGGTATCAGTTGATAGCGAACTATCTCATAGGCTGACAAATATAAAACGAATTTTGTGATTGGTCAGCTTGTAGCGGGTTCTCAGGACGTCTTGACACGATCCTGAGTTAGAAATTGTATGTGCCGGGCCCAAATAGCGAGTGACCCGGCACTATTCTGACCTTCAGTCAGTAGCGAGTTCGGCAACTCCCCAACCGAGCGGAAATGCACGAAGCTTGATTCAAATTAATCAAGCTCGTGACTGAACATTCTCCCCAGCGCTGGCGACTGTGACGACTGGATTGTCTTCTGGAGAGTGCACTGGTAGTACACACAGCTTAGCGATTGGTCGTACAAGTTCCGTGGTAGCGGTCTTCAGCGTGACTACTCGAGTCAGGCCATCTCTGCCTGGATGTAATGCGAGTACTCGAGCAAGCGGCCATTTCGATGGTGGGAATCTTTCATCAGTCAACAAGACTAATGAACCCACTTTGATGTTGTTTTGCGGATTATGCCATTTCGAAATAGATTGATGACGTTGCAGGTACTCTGATGACCATCTACTCCAAAATCTCTGGAACATTTGTTGTAGTTGTTGCCAGCGTGACAACGTAGCTGAATTATTTTCCAGTAGCGAGGGCCCAGGTACGGCTATTAGCGGTTCACCGATGAGAAAATGTCCAGGAGTTAGAGCGGTTAAATCTGCAGGATCTTCAGATAGCGGAGCAATCGATCTTGAATTTAAGACAGCCTCAATCTGTGTTAAGACTGTAGCGAGTTGGTCGTAAGTCAATAGCGATTCACCAATAGTTCGTATGAGATGGAACTTGATTGACTTTACGGCTGCTTCCCATTAGCTACAAAAGTGGGGAGCGCTTGGCGGGTTGAGCTTCCAGTCTGTGCCATCCGTAGCGAGTAAATACTGAAGTTCCTTTAGCTGTCTCGATCCTGCTGCGAATTCGTTCTTTAGCGTGGCATCTGCTCCTACAAAATTTGTACCACAGTCCGAGTATAGCATACTGCAGGCGCCTCGTCGACTAGTGAATCTTCGAAATACTGCAATGAAAGTGTCAGTAGAGTAATCAGTGATAATTTTAATATGTATAGCGGACGTAGCGAGACATACAAACACAGCGATCCATCCTTTATAAGTTTTGGCACCTCGACCTTGGAAAATCTTCAGTGTTACTGGCCCAGCGTAGTCTATTCCAGTGTGTAAGAATGCTTTAGATGGTCTTGCACGAGCGGATGGCAATTTTTCCATTAATTGTTGTGCACGAACACCTCTATGTCTCGTGCACACGACGCAGCGAAGAATGTGTGATCTGACTGGAACTCGACCACCTTCTATCCAGACAGATCTCCGTAGATCAGCGAGAGTCAATTGAGTTCCCCTATGGAATGTTCTTTGATGCGAATGATCTATCAATAGCGTACTTAAGCGTGATGACCTTGGTAAAATGGCTGGATTTTTCTGTTCATCATCCAGCAGCGAATTCTTCAAGCGACCGCCGACTCTGAGTACTCCGTTGTAGTCGACGTAGGGAATCAATTTAGCGAGATGATGATTTCGATGTAGAGAATCTCCATCTTTCAATAGCTTCAGTTCTTGCGAATAGTACTGACTTTGAGTATACTTGATCAGCAAAGTCTTTGCGAGTTCCAGGTCAACTGTAGAGAGTGGTGTGTCCAGTGTGGACTGTGGCACTTTTTTAAATTTAGCGATGGCACGAAGACAGATTCCAAGCGTGCGAAGTAAAGGTGACAACTTAGAGAATTTTTCTAGTAGCGTGTATAGCGGGTGTGAATCTGCCTTGAAGATGGTAAAAACCAGACCTAGACGTTCTTCAAGATTTGATACCGTCTGCGTAGGGATATCAAACGATGGCCAGTTATCTTTTAATTGACTGAGCCACTTTGGTCCCGTCCACCATAGCGAACGCTGTTCTAGTTTGGCTGCTGTTAAACCTCTTGAAGCGCAGTCAGCTGGGTTAAGTTTCCCAGGAACAAAATCCCAGTTGACATTTGGTAGCGATTCTTGAATTTTGGTAACTCTGTTGCGAATGTAGACTTTTCATCTAGCTGGGTTGTTCCGTATCCACGTTAAGGATACAGCGGAGTCTGTCCACATGAAAACTGGAACGTTTTCAAGTTTCAAAACCTTCTTGACGTAGAGTACCAGTTGAGCGAGTAAGACAGCGGCATTGAGCTCCATTCTTGGTATAGTTATAGGCTTCAGTGGTGCAACTTGTACTTTGGCACACACTAGCGAAATATTGGAGCTTTCAGTAGCGTCAGTAACTTTTAGATAAACTACAGCAGCCATAGCGAGTTGTGAAGCGTCAGAGAATCCATGTAATTCGATTGATACACCATTTTTTACATGATTCCAGCGAGGTATCTGAAACTTCGAGATCTGATGTAGTTCATCTCGAAACAAATTCCATTCTTGAAGAAGCGACGGTGATAGCGTAGCATCTTAGTAAAAGTTCTGCAGCCAGAGCTTCTGCATGAACATCTTGGCTCTCACGATGATCGGTGCCAAAAAACCCAGTGGGTCAAATAAGCGAGCAATTTCAGATAAAATTGTGCGTTTAGTTGTTGTTGATGCTTCTGGAAGCGAATAGTCGAACTGGAATTTATCCTGTGTTGAATTCCAGGTTAGCCCGAGCACTTTTACTGTAGTATCCCCAAGCTCTCTTGGTGTATCTTCTTGGGTTTCTACTGGAGCGATTTGAGAGAGTAATTCAGTTCAATTACTTGCCTACTTGGCAAGCGGAAAACATCCTGTGGCACACATATTTTTTGTGTCGAGAGCAACTTGGATTGCCTCAGCGAGTTCATCTGCACCTCTATAGATGTCATCAACGTAGCGTGTGTTAGTTAGCGGTTCGACAGCCTTCGGAAATTTATTCCCTTCGTCTTCAGCGAGTTGTAAGAGTGCTCTTCCAGCGAGATATGGAGCCGATGTTGTTCCATAAGTAACAGTAGCGAGTGCAAATACTATTGGGATGTCATCTTCGTCAAACCAGAGTATGCACTGTAGATGATGGTCTTCCTTGTCAACTGCAATCTGACGAAACATTTTTGTAACGTCAGTAGCGAAGAGATAGCGATGGCAGCGGATGCGAATAAGTACATCACTGATGTCAACTTGAATCTTTGGGCCCACATGAAGTATCTCGTTGTCAGATACGCCATATGTTGTTTTCCAGGACCCATTGAATACCACCCTGAGCTTGGTGGTAGTGCTCTGCTCTTTCAGAACCCCATGATGAGGCAACAGGTAGCTGTTTGGTGGTAGATCCTTTAGTTTCATACGTTTCATGTGTCCTAAGTCTTCAAACTCCTTCAGGAAGTCGAAGTACAACTTCTTGTAGACTGGATCAGCTTCCAATCGTTTGCGAAGACGTAGTAAAGCGTATTGTGCAGCTCTGAGCGAATCACCCAGTTGACTTGGCGAAGATTTAAGCGGCAAGCGAACGACATATCGACCATCAGACTGTCTGTAGTGTGTATTGACAAAGTGTTGTTCACACTCTTCTTCTTCTTCAGTATAGCTTGTAGCGAATTCTGTCTGTGGCTCTTCTTGGTACCGAAACTTGCTTAACAAGTTTTGTAGTTGATCATCAACAGCGACATGATGACCATAAGCGGTCAATTTTGATGAAGCGGTGTCCACAGATCCATATATGATCCAGCCAAAACTAACCTGTAAATTTCACAGCTATTTTATATTTTAAAATTATTTCTTTTGTCACGAATGATGTTTTAAATGTACCTGTACGCTCTATGATTGACATTTTTACCATTTTATGATACCTTTAAAGCATTGAAAATTTTCTTTAATATAGAAATGCCCATCTTTTACGGTTTTAAGCTTTAATAACTTACGCATTACACATTAAAATCTATTTCCGTTAAATTTTTTTTTTTTACTAATAAGATAATCTTTCGATTTTTTTGCACCGAAAGATAAGATTTTGTTAATATTAATGCCGTTAGGTAATAGTAACCATTCAAAAATTGAATAAACATTGCAGACTTTGAATATAGCAATACTTTATTTGCGTAAAGTTGATATTGGTATACTATCTATACAATGTTTTGTCAAATCAACTATCTGAATTTCACCGAGAAAGTAAGTTGTTGTCCTTTTTTACCTCTACTCTTAGAAAACGAGCCTAATTTCATACCATGACTACACACTAACATGTATTACAAGATGTTTATGTACGAAATTAACATATTCGATCGATTAAGTGAAAATCTACCTTCTATTTCGGCTGCCGAATGGCCTTTTTTTATATAGGCATCTGTCATTACTCGTATATTTCCAAACATCAACTTCGAGGGGGGTTTAACCAAAATTTTCAATAACAATATAAATGTTGCATAGTCTAGACAGGCAAAGCCGTGGGTAAAATCTAGTTATAAATATATTATCTTATAAATTAACATACCCTGACGGAAAAAACTAATAAACACTCATGAGCTTTATTGAAAATTCACTAGTGTCGATGAGTGTTTCATTAATGACCATTGATCCTACGCCAAGTGTATCTTGCACATTATTGGAAGTGATAAGTGCTGACGAGTATTTGGTAGTTACTATAAGTTATCTGACCAGTGGTTATTACTCCTCGGTGAAATTTGAACGATCAAATCTTACAGAATTTTCAATGAAAATATCCGCCTCATACTTGATTTGAAAAATTTAATTTTTACTTTGAAGATAGCCCTGCTATAATAAACCGTTCTCGAATCACTTCTGCTAGACACCTGACCAGTCAATTAGTATGTACGTGCAACATAGAGGCGATAAGTGCAGATGTAAAGAGAGTAAAAAGAGGAAAAAAATTAACTTTTATAACGGCTAAAAGGACTACGAGAGTCTGTGTTATTTATGATTTTTGATCGAGTAATTTCCAATTCGGATTTATCATCTGCTACTCATGCACGGATTCAGCTAGTAATTTTGGTTTGAAATATATTGCAAAATGGACTATATGATGACCTCTTGTGTATGACTACAGGTTCATGGAATATTGGTTTCTGGAATGTAATAATCGAGCAAATGCCCTTATTTTATAGTAATATCGATTGTGTTGGTATGAACGTATGAACTCTGACATTGATAGTGTATATAGGTGTCCATCAAAGCCATGAGAACTTTGTAATTGGGGTTTAAAGTGCCTCGGGATTATATTCTGTCAAAAGTAACTTCATTAAGTTTACTTGTGTATAATTGTATATAATTACTATGTATTCCTAATCAATTTTTTTTTTAATTTTTTAATGGAAAAAAACGTTAAAACTTGTGAAATCAAAAAATTTAACTAATTTATAGATAATAATTCAATAGGAGATTATAACTATACAAATGAGCAGTATTTAAAAGTTCATATCATAGAATACTGAAAACGTATGCACACACGAACAAAAAAAACTATAAAAATTACAATGTAGATAGTAAAATAATCTGTCTAAGCCCAAAAATTAAAGCTGCAGGTTAAATTGTAATTTGTACGATATTTTTTAAAAAACAGTATAATGTGCAGTTTTTATAATTTTGCATTCAAAAGTATTGTTTTTACAATGACCAGCTTCAGCTTATTTATAACATCTAAATGTTAATTTTCAAATTTTGTTTTTGACAGTTCAAACAGGAGTTGTTTTTTGATAATTATTCCGAAATCTTTTTATAGATATCTCATTCATGCTGAAGACTTAACCTACCCAGAAAGAAATAGATACTACTGGTTACTGTTCTGCGCAGTAATCAACAAAAAATATAGTGAAAATACATTTTAATATGACTGATTCATATTAGAACAGGAGTAAGTAATTGCTTAACACGTACTATTACTTTTTAAATAGTTACCATTATTGTAGTACATAGTAAATGAAATATATGACCGTCTACGATTAAAATATTCGTCGTCAATAGTTCAAGAGTATACAAACCTCTCAGCACTGCTCTTGTTGCTGAATAGAATGCGAGAGCTCACTATTCAGTGACAAGAATAGTTACTTAGATCTCGTACCTATATAACAATTTTTTCAATTCTTGAGTTAGTCTGCTTTCAAGATCGATAGATGTCAGTGTCTTTTTCTACGAATGTGTCTTGTTGCAGATACTTGAGATCAGATCTAAATTGCAAGGCTAGTGCAAGCCTTACACAAGAAATTCGTGCCAGATTATAACTCAATCATGGAGAAAGACTATAGTCGAAATAGTTGCGCATTGCTTGTTCAAAATCTGCTCAAAGCTCCAAATTGAACTTGAACCTTGAGCAGATCTCGAACAAGCCAAACGTAAGTACCTACTGTAGGTTACCGGTGCAAGAAAATGCGTTAGATACTTGTCATTGCACCGTGTTCAAAATATCCTTAATATTTTTGCGTACGATAACATGGGCAAGACATACCCGAATCTTGACATATGTTTCTTGATACACGATCTCGCGAAAGACACATACGTAGAAAAAGACACTAGCAGCTAGGGGAATTGCTCAAGATACTTACTCCAGCATCTTGCTCAAACACGTGTTACTAGGGAAGTTCAGCATGATCAGACTTTGCTCCACATAACTCAAGCATGATAATGCCTGGATCATGCTTCGCAATGTTTAGATCGTGCTTCGATATGCCTAAATCACGCATGCCACATTTTCCCAAGAAATTTCAGTTTGAATATTAATAACATTCATTTTAAATTTCTCAACTTTCTATCTGTGTTTTTATAATGTAATTTTAAGCAATCTGTTCTAATTAATATTATAAATAGTAATGTAAAATTTAATTCCTTGAAATCGATGTACTTCTTAAAATAAGACAAAAAGAATAAAGAGAAACTTATTTTCCGGTAGCAATGGAACATTTCTGGGATATCATAAAATAGAACTTGAAAATAAAATGATAACGAATATACCGTTAAAAAAAAAGTCTGCTTATTACGTCATACTGAACGTAGTCACTAATTAGTTACATTCAAAGTCACGCAGCGGGATAGGGCGAGAATGAAGTAGGGTGCCTGCAACAAACTGTGTCTGTTGGCATTATGGCTTTGCCAAGCTGAAATTTGTTTTCTCGTCGTAAAAACGAACCGGAGACGCCATCGTTACTCACAGGTAGGTGGAAAAAACAACGTACCTTCATCATTTTCTCTTTCACTTTTCTCTCTTTTTTCATTTCATCTTTAAAAATCGACTATCTTTTTTTTTTTATTTTTTCCTTTAGATTTATCGCGTGCTTTTTCCTCTCTCATTTCTCTTCAACGTTATTTTTTGTCTTAAATTAAAACAAGAAAAAAAGAATAAATAAAAGTCGAGTATAAAAAGTAATAAAAAAAAATAATCCGAGCTGAAAAGAATTTTTCTGTAATATATCTTTGAATCTGAACATTCATTTGGATTTATATCATTTTCAAGTTATTTGCAAAACTCTTTAGCTCTTGCTTAATTAAAATAAATTAATATAGAATATAGTCATTGCACATATACTTATTCAATAATTATAAGTCAATACGGTTAATTTTACGAAATGGTAAAAGCAGTTCTACTAGCAAATGTTGTATACGAGTTATCTTTTTCTATCTTTTTTTTTATTTATATATAATTTTTTCAAATCCTTTGATGAATTTGTAAATTTTTGTATGAATATAATTTATTAAGAATATATTGAGCTATATCACCATAATAGTGCCCACATAATTCTGATCAGTTTCAAATAAAACTTGGCAGACATATTTTTAAGTAGGTTTTTTTAAAAATCTAACTATTGTATTTGTCCCCGTGGTCAATTTTTCAAGGAATGCTATCACAATCTATTATAATTAGTTTAGTAAAATTCGAAAATACCATTTGTTGAAAAATTAATACATGTCTGCATATATAAATACATATATTTATATATATATATATATATATACATATATATATATATATATATATATATATATATATATATATTGGGCATTCCATGCCAAATCGATCATTTTTGACCTCGAGCCCTTTAGATTTGGCTGAAAATTTTTTCTCTTTTTCTACTGGGTCAAAAATGTTTCTTATAATTTTTTCAAATTTTTTCACCCAACCAAAAAAAAGTTAAATTTATAAAAAAAATAGCTTTTTTTGTTTTAAATAGCTATAACTTTTTCAAAATTCAACTGATTGGGACGCTTTTTTTTTCAAAATGTTTGTTTTTAAATTTACTGTTAAAAAAAAAATACAAAAAAATTATTGTAACCTATCTTCATTGATTTTCTGTAGAAAATTGGAAAAAATCAAAAATTTTTCGATGTTTACCATTTTTTATTTTTGATTTTTTTTTTTTTTTTATAGATAAAACTTTGACATTTTCTGCAAAACCTAAAATTTTTCCAGAGTGGTGTTTTTTTGATTTATATTTCTTCTTTCTATTTAAAAAAAAAAAAAAAAAAATTTATAACTCGCCTTATTTCTCATACCACCATGCTTAAAATTTTTGAGAGTAGCAATTCAAAAAAATTCCTTCTACACTTATTGTTTCACGGTTCAAAAAATTGTTTTTCGAATTGCCAGTATCTGTCCAAAAGTGGACCAAACGAAAACTCATTTTCATTTTCTTCGCTATTGAATGTAGTTTTCAGAAGAAAATAAAAAAAAATTGTTCAGAAGGTCCTCCTATATTTTTAATTGATTTTTCGAACAAAATTCAAATTATTCCGATGATTACCATTTAAATTTATTGTTTTTATTTTTTTTTCCAAATTTAAAAGTTCTCTGAGCACTCTCAAAAATTTTAAACATGATGTTATAAGAAATAAGGCTAGTTATAAAATTTTTTTTTTCAAATGCAAAGAAAAAATATAAATTGAAGAAACACCACTCTGAAAAAATTTGAGGATTTGCAGAAAATGTCAAAGTTATATATAAAAAAAAAAATCAAAAATCAGAAAAGGGAAACGTCGAATATTTTTGATTTTTTCCAAATATCTGCAGAAAAACAATAAGGATAGGTTGCAATAATTTCTTTGTATTTTTATTTTTCAAAAAGTAAATTTAAAAACAAACATTTTGAAAAAAAAAAAAAAAACATCCCAATCAGTTGAATTTTGAAAAAGTTATAGCTATTTGAAATAAAAAAAGCCATTTTTTTCAAAAATTCATTACTGTTTTTTGGTTGGGTGAAAAAATTTGAAAAAATTATGAGAAACGTTTTTAATGGGGTAGAAAAAGAGAAAAAATTTTCAGCCAAATCTAAAAGGGTCGCGGTCAAAAGGGGTCGATTTTGCGTGGAATGTCCTATATGTTTGTCTTTAAAAAATAGATTTTTGATTGATTTTAAGAGCTTGACATTAAAATGAAAATAACTTGTGTGAACAATGCGGAATTTCCAAAAACTTCATTAGCAATAATTTATAACCCTCGCAGTTTTGAAAATACCGAAATAATACCGGAATTATACGGTCTAAATATTGCATAAATCTGGTATTACTCGAGTTATTTTGGCCGAATTTTTGCCGCATTATTACCAAAAATTTACGAAATAAATTCAGAATATTTACGGTTGTAAATCAGAAAAAATACGGTATTTTCACAGCATTAAAACCGTAATTATACAGCATATTTATAGTATATTTTCGGCATTTTTGCAGCATCTGACCGTTTAACCCGGAAAAAAAAATTTATTATTAGTATTATTATTATCATTATTATTATTATTATTATTAGTTTACTAATAATAACAATTTTCTAATGATAAACGTAATTTTTAATATAATAACTATTAAAATTAGATTATATCATAAAGGTCCTTTACTCCACCGTCCATCTTACGGTTTTTAGTAAAATTTATTATTAGTATTATTATTATCATTATTATTATTATTAGTAGTTTACTAATAATAACAATTTTCTAATGATAAACGTAATTTTTAGTATAATAACTATTAAAATTACATTATATCATGAAGGTCCTTTACTTTCAACCCGGAAAAAAATTTATATATAATTATATAAAATTTTATTTAGTTATACCTAATTTTAAAAAATTATACATAAACTTATAAAGTTATATGCAATAAAAGTCATAAAAAAAAAAAAATCTGTCAACTTGTGGACTCGATCCCGAGACCTATTTATTTAAAGTGTGATCTGGTAGCCATTATGCCAAATCACTTACTTGAAAGATGTTACTAATTGTATTCAGATGTATACAAACAAACTTTAGAAAATTGAAAACATCAAATTTCGCAGATAGTTATTTTCACTTACAATTTTTTGTTTGAGTAAGAATTGTGTGAACCAATAAAATAAAATAAAAAAAATTACATTTTGCACATTTCCGATGATTTTAAATGCAGAAGCGAACAAAAAATAAAACCATAGTTTTTACAATTTTCTATTTCATCAGCGTAAATCTGGAAAAATTGCAGGATATTGACGGTATTATTATCAGAAAAACAACGATTTCATTATTATAACATTATCGTATAATAGTTTTTACACAACATTTTATTGGTTAAAGTTCGGCTTTTTTACAGTTTTTTTACAGCATTTTTTAGGTAAAAGTTCGGTATTGTTATAATTTTTTCGCAGCCTTTTTCCAGTAAAAATTCGGCATTTTTATAGTAATATTACTGTAGTAATCTGGTAACTCTACAGCATAAGTACAGTAAGTATATGGCATAACTACAGGAAAAAAAACTGGCTAAAATAACCATACCCAGATAGGAAAGTACGACGGGCCCAGGCTTGGCTCGGGCTTGGTTCAACTATGTTGAACTCTGGACCAAGCTTGTAAGCCAGCCTTGTTCCAGCCTTGGTAGAAGTCTGGAATGATAACTGGGTGCCAAGCCTGGTTGCCAGCCCTGACCCATGCTTGCTTGCCAGACCTGGCCCATGCTTGGTTGCCAGACTTGGCCCATGCATCGAAAAAACACATAAATTCAATTGAAAAAAAAAATTTATTATTATTAAAGTACTAGAGTTTGTGATCATTAACGTTTAAACTATTTAAGTGAAGTAAATAACGTGAAAAAAACTCGGTGAAAATTCTGCTGGGCTCTGGGCGCGAACTGCCGTCCTTCTGATTGCTGGGTTTGAACGCTGGCTACTGGACGAACCTACTAACGTTCAATTGAAACTTTTATATGTTCTACTTGTTCATTTTACTACAACCACTCGGTTTTATGAAATATAAAGAGCAATTTAATTTATATTTTCGATTAAGAAAGAAAAAAATAATTTCGTATTATTTATATTATAATTACATAATTTTTTAAAATAAAATTTATTAAATTTAATTGATTATTTATCAAGAACCCAGCTTAATTATCTTACTCTACCACCATAATTCCCAAGTTAGGGTGACTCTCGGCTTGGCCAAGGCTAGGTTATCTAGTGTTGGCCGATGTTAGGGTAACCATCCAACGGCCGAGGCTAGGTTATTCAATCTTGGCCCATGTTAGGGTGACTCTAGGGTTGGCCAAAGCTAGGGTATTCAGTCTTGGCCCAAGCCTGGGTAATCATTGGAATGGCCAATACTAATTAACCAGTTATGGCCCAGGCATGGGACGGTATAGGTTTGCCAAGACGGGCTTCCCAATAATGTCCCAGGCATGGCCCCGTCGTTCAACTCGGGGGCTTCCTGTATGGGTAGAAGTTATTCATAGCTGGGTCCTAGCTAGGGTCTACCGTGGAAACCCAGAGCTCGGTGAACTAGTTCTGGTTCAAGCTTGGGCCAATATTGAAGAGCTAGAGCAGGGTTACTCATGACTGGGTCTCGTTTGGGGCCAACAGCGGAAAGCCAGCGCTAGGTTGCCCACGACTGGGCCTTAGCTAGGGCCGACACTGGGGAGCCAGAGCTGGGTTACCCAGTCCTGGTCCGTGCTTAGCCCCGTTGTCAGAGCTTGTAAGTTCCTACATGGGTATTAATACCAAATTATTACGGTAGATTTACGGCATTTTTACGGCATTCTCAAAACTGCGGGGGAAGAAATAAAATTATCTACAAGAAGTTCTCATGCAATTTTTCGATAAGACTGTTTCGCCGGAAAAGTAAAAAAATCTCGAAATTTATGATAAATTTGACTTGAAGCTTGAATAATTTTTGAACAATGTGATTTATCAAAAATTGATAAAAGACTTTTTATGTAGAGCGTTCAATTTCCTACAAAATCATTTATTCTGCATAAATCTGTAAATTAGTTAGTGAGCTAGAAAATTAAAGAAAAAATTTTTTTTCCCTCGTTATTTAAATGGAAAATAGAAAATTGGATTGAGGCAAACCTTAATATCATGATTAAGATCCCGGATTGGTACCAAATTTTTTTTTCTGGTATACTTTCAATTTTTTGATACCATGAGAGAAAAAAAAAATTTGTTGTTTTTTTTTAAAACACCCTATAATATATATATATATATATATATATATATATATATATATATATATATATATATATAAAAACCAAGTTTTGAGGACATGATTGCGCCTACAATATTTGTCAAATTTTAATGAAATTTTATACACTTATTCTATGGGTGATTATCACGGCTAAGATTGGAGATGGGCTAATTCGGTAGATTAGTTTAGAAGTTGTGGCTGTTTGAAATTTCCACAATTTTTCGAAAAAATCAGTTTTTATGCACTTTCAAGTACATATAATTTTAAAACATACTCATAGACAATTTCCATAAAAACTTTCTGAAAGCTTGTCAAATAAGCTCTTATTGATGACCTTAAACTTCATGTTTTGACCATTTCTTCTATTGATTTGATAGCTTTGAAATTTTTAATGAAATCAAAAAATGTTGAAAATACGGTTTTCATTCCACATAACTTATACATTTCCCATCATAATCCAATTTCATCAGTTTTATTTTATTGTGAACAAAATAACCTGTAAATTTCACAGCTTTTTAATATTTTAAAAGTGTTTGTTTCATCATTTACGATGTTTCAATCGTACCTGTACGTCTTATAATTTTAACCGGTCTTGCCATGGTTCACCTATCATGGGAAATTGCCTATCTAGTTTCGATTTGGCAATCTTCCATGATGTCTAATATATTATATGACGTCTAATTCGATTAAAAAATTGTGAAGTCATATTCTATAGGATCTAAAAAATAGATCTCAATAATAATAAATATATATATATATATATATATATATATATATATATATATATATATATATATATTTTTTTTTTTTTTTGTAACAGCGATTACAATTATGATCTCATACTAATTAAATTTTCAATACTTTATTTATGTGAAGGTTGGTTTGATACATTACCTATATAATGTTATGTCAAATCAACTGTTTGAAATTCTCTATTGAAAATAATCGTTGTCCTTGTTCACCCTCACTTTTAGAAAACGAGTCTCGTTTGATATCATGACTACTCAGAAAAAAAAGATTTCTTAGTATAAGTCAAATTTTTTATTATGAAATGAAAAAAAAAAAAATTTCTTGGAACTGGAAAAAATTTCTTGGTACAATAATTCTTTTCTTAGTTCATGAGAATGTTTTCTTGCCCTAAAACGATTTACGTTTTCATTCATAACGCAAAAAATTTCTTAGAACAAATGAAAATTTGCTTAAGGCGAGTAAAAATTTTTTGCACCAAAAAATCCTTTTTTTCTGTGTATACACTAACGTATATCACCAGATATGTATGTATAAAACTAACTTTTTATATCGATTAATTGAAAAATCTACTTTCCATTTCGGCTGCCGAATGGCCTTTTTGGTTTAATACACTGTAAAAAATGATTCCTGATTGAGTCTGGCGCCTTCTACGTTTGACAATATATTTTGCTCCAAGGTAGAGTTTCTTGAGGGAAGATACCGAGTCGCTTAAACTAACTCCGTAGTATTTGATATAACTCAATAACTTTTTTCATATAAAAAAAAAAATAATAAAAATTAGTTCAAGTTATTGATGCTGTTTTTACAAGAATGATTTTTATTTCATATAAATCAATGTAAATTGTAAGGTGATTGAAGGTATAAATTTTCGGTCGAGTCGAAATTTTATTAAAGCAAATGAATTTTAATGTTAAAAGTAATATTTATTTAGGTCCGTAGAAACTGTCCTTGCAATTGATTCAATAAGTAATCAAATCATTTCAAATCGCTGTATTTCATTGGTTAAAAAAAAAAATCGTAATATGAATCTAGTGAATATCCCGGGAAAAAATCATCAGACGTGACGATGCATGATCTCACGTTAATGTCATGCATGATAATGCCTGAATATTTGCTAGCCATAAGCATGTGTGATCATGCTCAGCCAGGCATGATTATGCTATCTAATGCATGATCGAGCATACTCATGGCTGGCAAATATTCAGGCATGATCATGCTTGAGCAAGCATAATTATGTTTGACCAAGCATGATCAGTCCTGATCAAGCACAATCCCTAGAATTATTAAAAAAAGCATAAAATAATAATGATAATTCAATTTTAAATTAACTTATTCTGTTAATATTGATGAAATGTTAATGTTTACTGGCTGCAAAGTGTTATTGAAATTTTACCCATGACAGGTCTCGAACCCACGACCGTCATGTTATAAAGCACGTCCGTTGTCTACTAGGCTGATATGTCTCGTTCAGTTTACGACGGTTATTGACACCTTTTAAAAACTCCGTTTGAAAGAAATAAAATATTGTTTAAATTCAATCTTAATTAGGTTATTATATATTTTTTTAATAATTGAAAAGAATTCTAGTTATAAATTACATGAAAATTTAACAATTAAATTAATCTCAATTATTTATTTAAAAAAAAATAATGAATATGCAATTGTATTGACTATCATTATCAATTTCGCAAGAATTTATAAATTCAATTCTTCAATCGATAAAGAAAATTATAACTAAATCTAGTTCAATTATTTTTTGGAAAATAAAAGATTAATATTAATTATCAATTAAATAAAAAATTATAAATTAAATTTATTTTGATCGTCGATAAAAAAAAAAAAAAAACAACATAATAACTTTAACTACTAACGTCAAAATAAAAATGAATGTTCAATTATTAAAATTTTTTCATCAAAAATTTTTGATTATTCCTGATAAAAAAACTTCGATTAAATCTGATTTAAGCTCGATCTGATTTTGATTGTATTTTTTTTTTGCATGATCAGTTATGACTTTGCATGTATCATGCTTGATCGTGCATGATTCATGCATGACCATGCCAAGTCTTGCCTGAATTAAGCATGATCATGCGCACTGACTTTTTCTCGGGCTATCAAAAAAATCCATATGGGAATTTAACTCAGATTTCTATATGAGTTTCCACATGGCGTTTGCAGATTGATTTCTATATAGTAATCCAGCGTAGATTCCGATATATACTCTTGAATGGGCTCCTATGGAAATCAACACCATGCCAAAGCCATATGCGAACCGAATGGAATCTCGTATAGATTTTTGCCTCAATTTCCGAAGGAAATGTGTACCATGTCGAAATAGGAATCTAAGCACCCACAGTTTTCTATGTGGGAATCCGGATGCTCATGATTTCCTATATGAATTCTTATATAAAACCGTACTCTTCTATATTAATTCCTAAGGATTCTTACATAAATCCATACTTTTCTATGTGGATTCCTATGGGTTTTCATACGATTACTCATAAATTTTTTGATTAGGGTATTGATGTATGACTTCATATGAGTTATACACGGTCATATATGCACATTCCAAGTTACTCTCATTTGTGCATAACCATTCTCTCCGTATCATACATTCTCATTCATGATCATACATGATAAGACACGATTTTATATGGTCATGTGTAACGTTGTATTATTCATGCAGTGTCATGAACGATCATTCATGATTGAGCTTGGTCATGCATGACATTACATAGATCATGCGCGACTATTTTTTTCTCGTCATGAATGTACACGCATGATTGAACGTGTTTTTACATAACCATGCATGCTTTTGCATGAATCATGTGATGTCATGAATGATCATTCATAATTAAGCTTGGTCATACATGATATTGTATGAATCACTCGCGACTGCTCTTTCCTCGTCATAAATGGTCATGCATGATTGAACATGATTTAACATAATTTGTACGCCTTCGCATGAATCAAGTGGTATTATGAATGATCATTCATGATTGAGCTCGATCATGCATGATACTGTATGAATCATGCTCGACTATTCACCCCTCATTATGAATGGTCGTGATCATGCCTGGATTTTGCACGATCATGCATGATCAAACATGATCGTGCATGACGATTTTTTCCGGGTATTGCCTTTGATTATTCAATTGATAATTAATAAAAAAAAATTTTTTTTAGTCTTGATTTTATTTTATTTTATTACTGAGGCTCGAATTCACCTACCCTACGTCTAGGACGTCAAAAACTCTCTCGAACCTGAAGCCTTATATTACTCGGCCACAACGTTTCGGTTAACTCAGATTAAATTCTACGCTATCAACGTAAATTCTTTCGGTGTAAGTAAACATAGATTTGATGAACAGGACTTTGCTAATGAAAACGACATTGATGAAACCCTGTTCTTAGAAACGATTCCTGGAAGAAAAATCTTATGTCTGACCATATATGATCATATATGAGCATTCATATGTGATCATATATGATAATTGGACATATCTAAACATATAAGATTAAATATAATCATATATGATTAGATATGATCATATATGATACACATATAGGTTCGACCAAAATTGTGTTAACTAAAAAAATAATGTTTTAATTTCATTGCTCATTAACATTCATTAAAATTTATTTATTTATAGTTATTGTTTACTCATTATTAATTTTTCCATAGACGATAAAGTATTCGGTGTTTTTCTGGGATTCGAACCTGTATCCTTCTACGTATCAGTTGAAGCTTGTACCACTCTACTAAACCATGGGCTTAATAGTTGGGACTATTCAATAGGTTTATACATTGATCTTAGAAATCTCAACAATCATTTCGTTTGTTTTAATATTAACATGAAATTTGAGAAGTTTGTTTCCTAATGCGGAATCTGAAGTTTTTTTTATCTTCAACAAATTAAAAAAATAAAATTTAAACTTAAGTTTAACTTGAACGTTAAACTTAAAATTCAAACGTAAGTTTTATCATATATGTATATCATATCCGACCATATCTGATTTTATATGCGTTAAACATCGTGTAAAGAGTTTTCATGTCTTTGTACCCGACTATATTTGATTTCATAAAAGTTAAACAACTTGTAAGAAATTATATGTATTATTATATACGTTCATTCCTGACCAAATCTGATCTTACACGAGTTGAACATTATTTAAAATTTTTTATGGTCCTTCATATATGCTCATGCATGACCATATATAATCTTATATAGACTGCAGATCGGTTAAAATTTTTCTATATTTTTTCATATCTGCTTATATGTGTCCATACATAATCATATATGATCTTATATGGCCTCTATATTGGTTAAAAACTTCTAATGTATCTTCATATGTTCATACACTAACGAAAAACATTAAAGGAACAAAAAATTTATAAATTATTTAGTGATTTTTGGAAGGCTGTAACCTTGTGAAAAATAATCGTATCGAGATTAAAAAAAACGAATCTTATATCTTGAAATCTTTAGTTTTGGTGCATTTACATTGAAAATTTTTTAAGTTTCGGCGATTGCGCAAACATGAGAAATACCGCGAGACAAAAAAATTTCTAATTTTTTTTTTTTCCAAAGAGCCCACAGCCCGTGGAAAAATCCTGTCAACTTAACCAATGCATAAGTGGTTTAGTAAATTCATTTAGCTTTAATTTGACTTTTTTTTAACCTCGTAGGACGATTTGTCGCGAAGATATCAGCCTTCAAACAAAAAATAATCTTTTTGGCTTTGATCATCGATATTTTATGAACCAATGATCGCCCAGTAAATTAAAGGGTGGTGTTAAAAACTTGAATAAATTGCCTACAAGACCCATTCATCATTATTCCAGAAAAAAAATTTTTTTTTTATTTTAAACATCCATTAGAAGTACAGAAAAGTACTTTCAAGCAATGGACATCAACCACTACTCTGTAAATATTGATAAAAAGACCAATGTTGCCTGGGACTTTTTTAACTTAATGTACACAGTAGTTATTCTGGGCAGTTCACCTGCCCGATAACATCGCATTCTTTACCACCGACCGTCGGTAAGTGACCATATACAAGCGCCTTTACCAGCGGTGGTTACCATGTGCGGTGGCAGATGGTGTTATCGGCGGTGGATGTCAATTGGTGATGTCGATGGTTGGTGTTAACATTATATATCGGCAGTAGATATGAGAATGGACCATTAGCCGTAGATATCAGAATGAAATATCGGCGGCGGACATTAATGATTGATATCGGCAACGGAAATGCGCACGTTATTGAAATGATAGACTGTTTTACCATAAGTAGATTTGCTGACCTCATAGACAGCATACAGTATGCTTGCAGATAATACAGTAGAAAGGAGCAGGGGTGATGAAAAGTGCGTTTGAGCCTGAAGTTTCATTCACTCTTTACTTCTTCAACGGTTTATATCAATTCTTACACCTTTTTCTGAAAAGCTCAACGTAGCAACTGTGGGTAAAAATTGTTTCATAAATTTAAAAATATTTCTGTTTAAATTCAAAATGGATCTAAAAAAATTAAACGAAAATAGTAGCCTCGAGTGACTGTTACCAGTTAAGAGGATGTGTGAATTGGAGTTAGAGAAGAAATATCAAATAATGGAGTCAAAGAATGTCAACACCAAATTTGGACCGAAGATCATCGTTAACATCGGTGACGAACTCAATATTAATCTGCCAAATCGCACGGTGATCCACTTAAACGAAAATAAAGATGAGCTTGATAAGTTGAATGAATTGGCGAAAAGTCAGAAGCTCCAGCTTCAATATTATGGAACTCAATACAATAAGTATGAGTTCGTTATTCAATCATAAATATTATATATTTAAAAAAAAAAAAAAAAACTATGTGAAACAAATAAAATGAATATTACATTTATGGATTCTGTATGAATAAATTTTTGTATACATTATAATTAATTGTAGGTAAAAATATTTTCTACAAAAGTTGATTATTTTTGAGATAAGAAAATGATTAGAAGGTAAGTATGAAATTTCAACTTTTTGAAGTATTTTCCAGTATTTTTGGAAAATTACAAAGAATAAATAATTAAAGAAGAATAGAATACATAATTGAAAAATAAATTTTGACAAAAAGGTATGTAATAAAAAATGAATTATATGAGAATATAGTATAGAAACTCTTAGAGATCAAAATGTTAAAAAAAAATAGTGGATATTCATAAGTCCACGCTGTTACATCTGGAACAAATCATTCAACAGCTTTAATCGAAATATATACATAGTTTGTCATCATCTCGAGTTAAATGTATGCCTACACGTTTGGTATATATCTAGTATATTCCGATGCAAGCATGAGTAATTTCAATAGTTGACATATCAATATCCAAGTAGACTCAATGTATGTATATTTATATTTACATATATTGAATTTGTTTTAAAAAATCAAGATCATTACATATCAACATAATTTAACTTAGCTGAAAACATCTTATTTATTAATGGAAACAAGAGATGGCGATATCCACATATAGAATAATCTGAAACAAATACACACACAAAATTTTTTATTTACCCTAGGAAAATTTTTTACCTGTCTTGATAAATTTACACAATAGAGACTTTTGAACTAACGAGTAAAATAATTAGATTACAATAGATCATTTAACTTATCTGAAAATACGAGTACTGCCGATTATCGGTATATATATATATATATATATATATATATATATATATATATATATATGTATGTCGGAGATAAAAGTATAGCTGGGTTTTTCCAGAGACTTTGGAAAGTCCCAACTACATTTTAGTTTATATTTTATTTAAGCAACAATATTTAGCAATAATATTTTACAACTTAATCGGATTGGGAAATTTTTTAAGCTTGTTGTAAAATATTTTTATGGCGGTAGGCTTAGACTTGGAGTGGCATCTGTTCACCAAACGTAGCCACGGTCAGAGGATAGTAAAATAGTACAATATAGAACGGAGGAGTTCGTTTTGGGTCTTTCAGGTAAAGACAGTAGTTTTTGGAGTTCAGAGGGCAATTAGAGTGACACTGCTGTTTGAGCTTGAGTCGAGAGCGTCTCGTATCCTGCTGACCGTGTATTCGTTCTCAAGTCTAATTTTACTGTCACGTATATTTTGTTTACTCTACGATTGAGTTGTATATTAAATTAGTGAATACTGCTGTACCGCGTGTATTATAATCCATATAATTATTTGAGTGTAGTTATTGTAATATTTAGCCTATAGTAAATATTTACTATTGTGTAACTTCGATCTTAGTTTAAATCATACTGTAATACTTGAATTATTTGTAATACTTTAATCAATTGTGAAATCTCCTCGAGAGTAATTTTGTGTGTGACGATAGTTACTTTGTTATTTATCTGATATCTTGTTGACTAAATAAAAATGTCTACGAACAAAGGTGTTACTAATGATGGTACTAAGAGTACCTCTCAACTACCTGCTGCCCATCCGACATATATATATATATATATATATATATATATATATATATATATATATATATATATATTCAAGATTTGTGAATTTACTCCTAAAATTGAAATAATGTAACCTACCTTCAATAAAAAAATCATATGATTTTTACCCACAGCTTCTAAAGTCGGATGTAATACGATAATGAATATGATTTATGTTGATACGTTGAAAATATATAAAAAATAATCAATAATTTTTATTATCTTTATTATACCAAAAATTTATAAATATAGTTTTTCATTATTATCGTTATTATTATTATTAATTCAACTTATTATATAGCATTATCGATGTTATTTGTCAAGTTATAAATCATATTATCTATGAGCCATAAAAATGCATCATAGGCTGCAAGAATTTCGATTTTGTAATGAGCATCGATCATATCATCTGGAAGCTCAATTACATGCATATTCACGCGATAGCTTCACGCATACTCCAGTTCGTCTACCAGCGGCTTGAAGAAAATCGGCAAGCACTGACGCACTTGGTGGACTTTACCTAAAATTTTTAACTTTTTCGATGGATCTGCTGGATCATCGAATAATGAATCGATGTCTTTTGTTATATTTAACAAAGTCTAATTAAAAAAAAAATAAATTCCATTTAAACACAAAACAGATTAAAAAGATTTAGAGACCGATTTATTTAGAAATAGAATACTTACGTCGATGTCAACTCCATACCACAACTTTTCAAAATATTCCCTTTCCGAAACAAAATTCATTTTCTGTATTGTAACGCTTATTGTACACTTTTAATAAATTATTTAAACACTCATTTTTTTTATTGAAGCTCTCAAAAGTTGTATGAACAATCAGCCTAGGATTTACCGCGATCAGCTCTTTAAAATGAAAACGTTTAGGCGGAACTGAATCTCCAAAGCAACTAAAAAGATTTTTGAACGCATATTGTCACTGAAATAATAGTGATACATTGCTTACATATTTCCAAACAATATTATTTATAGTACATATATATATATATATATATATATATATATATGTATATATATATATTCTTTCTAATAATAATAATGTACATAAAAGTAATTTTCAAATTTTAAATGCATAGAAAATATATTTTTATATTAGCAAATCACCCCGTTTTCGCTGGCATACTTGTCGAAGTAGTCAACTAAGATCATGAAATCAAAACAATAAATATACAGAAAAAGAATCATATACATCAAGGCTCGTAAATTCATTATTAAAAATTAGAATAATGTAAATTACCTTTTATAAAAAAATTATACGATTTTTAACCACAGCTTCTAAAAGTGGATGAAATAAGATAATGAATATAATATGTTTTAAAACGTTGAAAATATATGAAAAATAATTTTCAGTTTTTTATATGTTTATCACACCAAAAACAGCGCAGCTGTAATAGATTGCGCCGAGTGCACGTTCAAATTGCAATAATATATTTACTATTCTACAAAAATATTTGAAATGACTAATCAATGCCGAGTTAAGATGTAACATTCTGCAATAAAACAGTTGATAGATCGGTTCAATTGATATGGATATACTTAATACAAAAAAGAAATTGGTAAAAAAGACGGAAATCATTAAAATATCAAGTGTTTGAAATTTTTTTTAATTAAAAAAGAAAAAAAATTTTTAGAAAATATACAAATGAAAAAAAAAATTAGTTGAACGTACTTGGTGTGCATTATTAAAGCAAAATAAGTATATCATCTGATTGTAAAACATTTACAAATTATGACATAACAAGTTTTTTCGTTAACGCACACCAAGTACGTTCAACTAATTTTTTTTTTCATTTGTATATTTTCTAAAAATTTTTTTTTCTTTTTTAATTAAAAAAAATTTCAAATACTTGATATTTTAATGATTTCCGTCTTTTTTACTAATTTCTTTTTTGTGTTAAGTACATCTATATCAATTGAACCGATCAATCAACTGTTTTATTGCAGAATGTTACATCTTAACTCGGCATTGATTAGTCAGTTCAAATATTTTTGTAGAATAGTAAATATATTATTGCAATTTGATCGTGCACTTGGCGCAATCTATTACAGCTGTGCTGTTTTTCGTGTGATTTCAAATTTTTTTGTAAAGGCATTATTATATATATATGGTCTTAAAAAATAGTCTTAGGTATTAGAAAAATCCTCCCAAAAGAGTAGCTGGAAAGCTCAATCCTGCTAAAAGCTCAATCAATATTAATTTTCTCATTTGAATTACGTGTAAAAAATTTTTTTTTTGTTTTTTATATATAAAAGTATTTAAAAAAATTTTTTTCGAAAATCAAAGTACGTGGTCTTGTAGCAAATTAAATTCTTTACAAAAAAGCCTAACAGAAAAAAAGTTATGGAGCTTGAAACGATAGTGAATTGAAAAACTCAACGTAAAGATAATTTTCGGATTTTATTACGTGTACAAGTTTATATGGTGAATCTATATGCTATGCATAATCACTAAGGTGTTTTAAAAAGATTTCTGAATTCTTACATGTTTTCCGTAATAATTTCGAAAGAAAAATATTTGTTTTTAAGAATTAAAAATTGTTTTCTTTCAGTATTTTTAATTTAAAAAAAAAGTTCTGTTCTGAAGTAAAGAAAATTTTTCACATGTGTTCAAAAAAAAATTGACAGATAACATTAGTTCAGAAGAAAAAACCCAAATTTCTATTAAAAAAACTGTTTAATTTAATGGAAACATGAAGTTATACTATTTAATATAGTTTAAAGCTTCATATTTTTTTCTGTTAGTTCTCCGGAGAAAACAGTCAGAAGCTTTTTTGTAGAGAATTTAATTTCCTACAGAACTGTGTGTTTCGATTTTCGAAAAAAAAAAATTTTCAATACTTTTATTTTTAAAAAACAAAAAAAAAAAATTTTTGCATGCAATTTGAATGTGATATAAGTATTTGTTGAGCTGTTAGTAGAAATGAGATTTCAAGCTGCTCTCTTGGGAGGATTTTTTTTATACCTAAGACTAACTTTTGAGACCATAAGAAAAAAAATGTTTTTTTCTGAAACACCCTAATATATATATATATATATATATATATATATATATATATATATATATATATATATATATATATATATATATATATATATATATATATATATATATATATATATATATATATATATATATATATATATATATATATACAATCGGGGACATTAATTCAAGTTGGTTTCTCGAGCAAAGTAAATTTTACTTATCTCAAAAAATAATTTCAAGTTCAATCATTTTTATGTCCAATGAAAGATAATGAAATTCTTTTATTATTTGAAACCACCAAATTTAAGGTTATCAATAAATCTCGAAACTCAGAAACCGACTCGAATTAATGTTCCCGATTGTAGGTGTATGCGATGTCAATTTTATAATTGTAAGTGGCGAACAATTTTAAGCACTGCCTCAATTTTTCGCTAGATAGCGCCTCGTTTGAATCAAAGACAGTGCTTGTTTATTCTTATAGGCTAAACGCCAATTTTTTAAGGCCAGCTTTTTAATCCGAGATTCTTAATCTGCGACTTAATTATTGCAAGTATACTTGTATATTTTCATATGAATGTACGAGCAATAATAATCTAATCACGTATTAATAAAATTTCGTATTGAGAAATTACCCTTGAGTAAACGTGATTATATGTATAGACCGAGTTACTGATGTTACATTCCGGATCAGTTTTTCAAACCGAGTTTATTATTAAAACGGGTTTAAATTATTATTACTGGCATGTCTACACATTATTAATACCAGCACTTTAATTCAAACTCGGATTAAAACGAACCCAGTTTGAAAAAACTGGTCCTTAACAAAGTCTGCTCAACAAATGATAAAAACAAATTAATTATACATATATTCTAAAATATATATTGAAGAAAATGTTTACAATTTATTATGTATACTCATGTGCTAAGACACGAAAATTTACATACATACTAAAATATATCTTGATGAAAATATACACATTCATCAAAAATTAGAGATTTATAAATTTATTAAAATTATCAAAAACGGCGCAAGCAAAAATTTAGAAATTTAAAAATGATAACTCAAATATTAAGCTCAAAGATTTCTCATGGAATTGGTAGAGAATGATGGAAGATTAATAAAGAAATAGGTAAATAACAGATATAATTTATATTTATCTATTATCAATCAATTTAAGTACGAGAGAGGTTCAACAGGCATATGACACCGGTATAGAGACACGGTCGACTCGCGCCGCCACGTTCACACATATGTATATGTGTTTGAACGTGTGCTTTGCGCGAGACACGACCGTGTCTTTGAATTAAATAAAAATTTTATATATATACATAGGTACAAATATATATATATATATATATATATATATATATATAAATATATATATATATAAAAACTATGTGTCTCAAACTATCGGTTTAATATATATATATATATATATATATATATATATATATATATATATATATATATATACCAAAATATCATTCCTCATATAAATATCTTATTTTATATAACTATTATGATTAAAATTATATTACTTTTCTCGCTTATTAAATAAAGTTGTCAATTACATTATTTTTTATTTTAAATATAAGATAATCAATGCGAGCCCAAAATTCATCGTACTGAGGCAAATATTGAATAACATGAGGAAGATGCATTACGTTGTCCGGTAGTGCTTCTCTAGCGTTAAACTCTAATATGTAAGCCCAGTTCTCTTCGAATTCAAATACGATGTCTACGAAGATATCTGGCAAACAATTGACCACGTCATGAATTTTTCTAAATCGTTCTAAATTCGTCAACGGATCAGCCCGGTCATATATTAAAATATCCATCATGTTAGTAATCATCGTCAGAGACTATGAAAAAATAAAAAATTTAATAAATGACAATTAAAATAGAGCCTACTCAGATGAACATAAATTAAAAAGAATTTACATCAATATCCACACCATTCGATAATAATTTAAAGTATCCTTTTACACTCACGAAATTCATTTTTCTTTAATAGTTTGTTAAATATTTTTAATAGCCCAATGAATAGTGTTATGATTTTCTCAAGCACCCACTATTTTTTTGTTTGAAATCTCGTTAGAACAGCACACACTAATTATGCACTCTAAATAACTCACAAATGAGATAATTTCAACTTAGAAAAAAACTTTTTTCTTCACTCGGAATAACTTTTAGTTTTTTTACCGATCTTTCGAATTGCATACAGAACAGAAGAGTGATGCTGAATGACTCCACTCGAATATCTTCTATAGCATCACAACTAAGACCATAAAATCAAAATAATAAATAAACAGAGTGATGATTAAAATTAAAAGCATGTTCCTTTCTAACGTTAGTTTATTGAGACGTATTTCTTCAATCATTTGTTTATTACATTCTTTACAATTTTTAATCAACTGAAATTCATTAAAAAATTCATCATAATCTACTGCCGTAGGATTATGATGATTATAACAGAGTTTGTATTCGATTATGTCTTTATCATTTTTCATAGCAATCGGTAATTTTTCACAAACCTTATCGATTTTATCAGAAGCAAATTGTATAATAAAATTTTTCGGCAGCATATTAATATCCTCTGCTTTCATTTCTTCAATATTTCTTTTCAACTGATAAAAAATTTTTATATACCTTTCTAGTGATGGTTCTCCAATATAATTTCCAACATACCACTTTTTCAGAATTTTAACGTTTTCTAAAGCACAACAACAGTTGCTAGTTAATTTAAAATTTTTATGATCATCACATATTGATAATTTTTTATTTTTTATTCTAGGACAACCCAAATTTTCTAAATTAATAATGGTCTTACTAGGTCCAATAATTTGACGTAGCCAGTTTTTTTTCTCATCGCCTTTTACGTAAGATATTCGTGATTCTTAGTTATATACTTTATTACAGCATCCAAATTATTGTAGGGTAAATCACCAGCATTCCAAGTAATTCCATGATGGTAATGTGTTAGCCAGTCATTTAATCGTTGATGATGTTGAGACAATAATTCCCAAGCGTAAGGTGGTTTAAACAATACGTGTGATGTTTCTTTAACATTCATTGTATTTTTCAATGTTATAGAAGCGAATTCTTTTATAATGAAATTATTTTCAGCTCCTCTGATACCCTGCACGTCTAATAAAATTTCCATTTTTAAAACACCGTATCAATAAGATTTACAAGAAGAAACTAATCAATTGATGCTAATATTCTGACTAAAATAGTATTTTTTATTATATTATGAAAACTTCGCATCCAATCAGATTATTTGAATTGAAAATATTGTTATTCTCTGCTTAGTATCTGTCATCACCTTCACCAATGATTATTCTTATTTAATTCTCAGAAGAAATAAATGTTGCTGCATAGTATATGTCATTTGTATTGATAATGTTAATAACGTTATAAATAAAAAAATTTACCTTTTTTAATAACTGTAGCCAATGAGCTCATAGTTGAATAGATGGCGCGCTCATAATATCACATGACGCAGATGATTTGAATAATAGAAAAAAAATTTATGGTGATGGTCATTTGTTTTTTTTCTAACGAACGATTAGTAAGCCTCTGCCTCAGTAGATGGCGTCATGAACAGCGCGCAAAATCATGAGAATCACATATAGTATTAGAAGATTTTTAAATCGATATCAGTTTCATCATGGATTTTACCAAAGATTTAACACTTACTCAGGCCATAAGAAACTTGATAACGACAGTATCTGAAGCATATGATGAACTTGGTCAAAGCGGTTCGGTAAATAATGAAGTATCTTTAAGATGGGCAAACAGTTGTATCGATAATATTGATTATTTTAATTCAATATTATCAGTTCCGCGCTCTAGTGTTCACGAGAAACAGTTTGTACAAGCAAAAATTTCACTTTTGTATTGGTACAACGAAAGGTTTCTGCAGTTAAGTGGATAAGTTATTGGTGGTGATTTTAATAACAAAAATTTAATACAATGGCAGGACTTAGAAAATGCCTTCCAAAATCGTATTAAAACTGGCTGCATAGTAAATCTCGGTCACACCGACTTACGAGAATTTTTGAAAGATGCCAAAAATATTGTGCTGGATATAATTCAAAATATTTTAAATGAAGAAGGGAGCCTCAAAGTGAGTACTACACTACTGAGTAATTTCCAAAATATAAAAAGTGAAGCGACTATAGGAGAATCAAAATCATTTAAAACCAAAAGTGATAAAATTCTATCCGCAACATCAGTTAATGATTGGTTCGATAATAATGTCTACGACAATCTGCTGAAAAAAAATAGAAGAATTCAATGAAAAAGATTCAGGTTGGAGTTTAAATGAATAATCAATCGAACTGTTAACATTTCAAGGTATGTTTTAAATCTATTTTTTTTTTTACAAGATCTATTTGTCTCTGACTTATAATTAAAATATTTTAAGGTATGCACCTCTGCAAGCTGGTTATTCTACATTCATCAAGCTTCCGAAACATATTCGAGACAAAAATGCAGTGCTGAATAGTAATAATTATGATGAGTATTGTTTTCTGTGGTGTATCAACGCTGCTATATATCCACATACGCCTGCGAATCCGGAAAGAACATTATCTTAGGCTCATTTCAGCACAGTGTTAAATTATCGAGGTATTCAATTTCCAATTCAACTAAAAGACATAAATACTTTCGAAAAACTTAACAATTTATCAATAAATGTTTATGGTTTAGAGTCAGATTTTGTGAAAAGAAAAAAAAGTAAGTCTAATGATATTGTACCATTATATTTAAACGATAATATTAATTCAGACAAAACAACGATTCATCTGTTAATGTTGGAAATTAATAATAGTAATGAAATTGATGACAATCCTAGCAATTATAGACCTGTATTTCATTTTGCTTGGATTAAAAATACTTCACGTTTATTTAAGAGTCAGTTGAGTCAATCTCATGTTAAGTTATTTTTTTGTGATCGTTGCATTTGTCATTTTAAGTGAAAAACTGCTTACATGAAGCATCAACTAGATTGTGTTAAGTATAATAATGTTAGAATGAGATTACCAGAAAATGAAGATTAAATGCCCTTTGTCATTTATGCTGATATTAAGTGTACGCTCAGATCTGAGTCTGATGAATTTCAAAAGCATGTCCCGCACAGTGCAGCTTTTTATATCCACTGTAGTTATGATGATTCATTATCTAAATTTGAAATAAATCGTTCTGCTGATTGCATTAAATGGTTTGTCCATTTGGAAATTTTAGGTAGAAAACTTCATAACATTATAAAAAATGATGTTAAAAAAATGAATCCACTTAGTGCTGCGGAAGAAAATTATCATAAAACATAAAAAAAACTGTCACATTTGCGGTAAACCGTTTATATCTGTCGATGAAATAAGATGTTACGATCATTGTCATTTTACTGGTAAATATCGAGGTCCTGCACACAATTCATGTAACTCAAACTATAAGCAATCTCACACTACCCCGGTAATATTTCATAATCTATCTGGTTAGGATTCACATTTCATAATGAAATCTTTAGTATCAGTTTTCACTGGTGCAATTACAATTTTACGGGTAAATAAAGAAAAATACATATCTTTACTAAAACTATCGAAAATACAAATGTTGAGTTAAGATTTATTGATTCATTTCGTTTCATGGCTTCTAGTAAAGAAAAATTAGCATCATACCTTAGTGATGATGATAAAATTATAACACAGCATTTTTATCCCGATTCTGAGGAATTTAAATTAGTTACACGTAAAAATGTATTTCCATATGAGTATATCGTTTCAATAAAAAGTCTTGATGATAAGCAATTACCTGAAAAAAATTTTTTTTATTCTAAACTTAATGATGAGAGTGTGCCTGATGATGATTATAACCATGCTCCACATGTTTGGAATAAATTTAACATTAAAACACTTGGCGAGTATTCAGACTTATATTTAAAAACAGATCTCTTATTATAAGCTGACATATTTGAAAATTTCCGTAAAAGTTGTTATGAAACATTTGAGTTAGACCCTTTACATTATCATACTGCTCCGGGACTTGCTTTTGATGCTATGTTGAATCACACAGGCGTCGAGTTAGAATTATTAGACGATCCAGAAATGATTCTATTTATAGAAAAAGGTATCAGAGGTGATGTATTGCAGTAGGTAAATGCTCGAGCTAACAATCGTTTTATGGGAAATGATTATAATCCAAATTTAGATAAATCGTACTTGATGTATTTCGATGTAAACAATCTGTACGGGGCTGCAATGTGTATGTCGTTACCGCAAGGATCATTTGAATGGGTAGAAAATTTCGAATGCACACCAGATAATATTGAAACTCTTTTTAATTGTAGTGAAACTGAACGATTTATTTTAGCGGTGGATTTGAATTATCCAATAGAATTACATGATCTTCATAAAGACTTACCATTGTGTCCCGAACATTTTGTACCTCTTGAAAGTAAGCAGTCAAAATTAGCGACAACTTTATATTTAAAAGAAAAATATATAATTCATTTTAGAAACTTACAGCAATGTCTCGAGCTAGGTATGGAGCTTGTAAAAGTTCATCGAATTTTGAAATTTAAACCATCAGCATGGTTGAAACCTTGCATTGACAAAAATACTAACTGTAGAAAAAATGCCAGAAATGACTTTGAGAAAAATTTTTAATAAATTGATGAATAACGCGGTTTTCGGAAAGACAATGGAAAATGAAAGAAAGCACACAAACGTTAGATTAGTAAATTCATGGACTGGTAAACATAGTGCTAAGAGTTTAATTTCCATACCTTATTTCCATAGTTTAAATATTTTCGATGAAAATATGGTAATTATTGAAATGAAAAATTTAAATGTATACTTTGATAAGCCAATTTATGTTGGTTTCAGTATTCTCGATTTATCAAAAATTTTTATTTATGATTTCCACTATAATGATGTTAAAAATAACTTTGAAAATGATAAATCAAAATTATTGTACACTGACACCGATAGTTTAATTTATGAATTTAAGGTTCCAAATATTTATGATATCGTCAAACGTGATATCCATAAATTTGATACTTTAGATTACCCGAAAAATAATGTTTACGGTAATCCTTTGAAGAATAAAAAAATTATAGGTCTGATAAAAGATGAAATCAATGGAAAAATAATGACAGAGTTTACTGGCTTGAGAGCAAACCTATATGCGTTTAAAATTTTTAATGATAATCAAGCTAAAAAAAGAGCGAAGGGTGTTAAGGGTTCAACTTTAAGGACTATCACGTTTGATGATTTCAAAAATTGTCTTTTCGAACATATTAATGTAACGAAACATCAATACTTAATAAGAAGCCGCAAACATAAAGTTAAAACTATTAAATAGATAAAGTTAGCACTAAGCTGAAATGATAATAAGAGAAAATTAATTGATGATACAACAGATACTTTACCTTGGGGATACAAAGAATCAAAAACTACTAGTGATGATGATAAAATGATTATTGTTTAGAAAAAAAATTACAAATTATAAATTTATTGTAAATAATTAAGTACTTGAGGTTTATAAATAAATGTGTTGTAAATATTTAAGTTGTTTCATTCATTTTTATTTTAACACGTATATGAAAATTTTTACAGGTCTGATTTATTAATCCAGCTGTTGTGTTTACTATCAAAACCAAGCCACTTAACGTACAATTTGTTTCCGCGTTTTTTAATAATTTTTTCAACTAAATACACATCAGGATATTTTACTTTGCTCAGCTCCTCCTCATAGAATCCACCTTCAATTGGTTGATCTTGATAATCCACTAGTTTGTATGTCGTAGGATTAGTTTTCTGCAATGTCTTGATAGTAAAAATTTCAGTCGTCCAACTTGGTGTATATCCTTTTTCAAAAACATGTTTGTATTTACTTATTCTGACTTTATCACCAACTTTAAATTTAATCTTCCGTTTTTTCGCTGCAACTCGAAGAGGTTTATAAATATTCTCCAATATCTGCCTTTCATTCTCAGCAGTCACATAAACAGGTTTCATTTTGATAGTACGATGTTTGGTATTGTTATAAGTGTTTACCAATTCTTCCAGCATATCAATCCACTTGTAATTACCACGTGCGGAAAATTCTCGCCACATTTTATTTTTGAGTGTTCGATTAAAACGTTCACATATTGACGCCTTTAGATTGCTAAACGTGGAGTATAAATTTATTCCATATTACTTCATGAGATCTTTGAATTCTTTATCATAAAATTCTTTTCCCTGATCAACATGTAAATTTTTAGGGATTCGCCCCAGTTGCAGGATAGATTTCATAGCTCTTGTGACATCACTGGTACTTTTACTTTTGATAGGAACTGCCCAAGAAAATTTGAAGAAGATATCTATGACTGTAAGTAAGTATTTATAACCTTTATTGAAAGTTGAATACGGTATTATTTCTACTAAATCTGCTTGCCAAGTCTCCTTCAATCTATACATTTCCCCCTAACTCTGTGACTTGTTGAATATTATCATATACAGCTTTTTTCAATTTTAGATAATTTTTTTCTAAATTACTAACAGTGGATTCTAATGTTACCACTTGAGCGTGCAAATGTGAAATGACTTCAGCCTGGTTTTTTGTTATCGTATCATACATTAATAACAGCTCTTTCCGAACAAATTCACGTGTAAATTTTACAGATGCAGCATAAGTATTATTATAAGTCTATCCACAATAATGGTCAGAATTCAAATAACAAGAAATATTTGTATGAGAGCTTAATAAATAATTTTAGCTTCTCGTAACTCTTCGATAATTGAAATTATTTCATTGGTATGACTAGGATTACCAGCTGCTTGAGAAGCCTTGCGAAGACGAAAACGATCAATCAGTTCATTAGGATCATCCCAATATACATAATCTATTGGTATTTTCTTCTTTCTTGCTATTATTAAATTTCGTATTCCCCTTCCTGATGATAATGCGTAATCATACTTAGCGAGAAAATCAGCAATATAATTATCCAATTTTGGTGTTGAATCTTTAGAAATATCACCATCCGCCTTGTAATGTTTTCTGTGGGTATCAGTTTTTTCAAGAATTTCAAAGTATTTCTTTTGATCATTCTGTGTGACAAGCGTGTAAATGGGTGTCTTTTTAAATAATAGTTCTAATAGCCCAGGAGTCATTGGATATGATTTATCTTGAACAATAATTTTATTATCCTTAAATGTAATATTAGTATCACCGATAAATAATTTATTAAACTTTCTACGTACACCATACCGTGAATCAATTTTATTACTGAAACTATTGAATTTATTTAAGCAACTTTTCGATAAATCACCCGTTTTAGCTGGCGTACTTGTTGAAGTAGGTGTTCTCGATATAAATGTCTCATCAAGATTTTTGCTTCTTGCACCTGTATTATTTTGGGAAATGATACTATCGTATAAACTTTCATCATCATTATCGTTGTCATGCTCAGATAGATCCTTTAACGAAGAATTCTCTTGTTTGATCTCTTCTTTAATTTTTTGTTTTGATGTTAATAGTGATGAGTCTACTAGACTTTGCAAAGGTGTAACTATTGGCTTAAACATCTCACTCATGGCCTTTTCAGCGGTATCTTTACCCAACTTTAACATGTTCTGTTTCTATCGGATAGCATCGCTGGCCTGAGATATTTTGCGCAATATATCCCTTTGCTTTATTATCTCCTCACGCTTTATGTTGACAGACTCAAGTTAACATTGCGTATGATAATAATTACTATTCCCTTATTAATTTATACTGATATATGAATCAAATCCTTTTCTATACCTGCCACTATTTAATCCACTTTCTTTATCAACAACTACAAAACCATACTTATCATTATTCCAACAAGTCGAGCATAGATCTTTGAAAAAGCTGTATGAGATATCTGTATTAACATGATCATCATATATATGCTTTAAATTCATCTCATCTTGGAGAAAAAGTACTAAAAAGTTGGCATTATCACGTATTAAATGTTTAGGAATCCTGGTGTATGTTTGACAGAGATAAAAGCTATCAATATTCCGGTGATGACCCATACAAAAATATGTTCTAATATGATCTTGTTTTTCACAGGCTACATCATCAAACATCATTAGTGAATTTAATTTTGCATCTTCAGGTTTTATTACTTCTGCATGCTCATTATACGGGTAAAATTCAATGCCGTTAATTGATTTAAGTATAGATTCCAAAAACCTGTATTTTGGTTGATTCAACGATTTTGAGTAGAGATAAATATTTTCAAATCTCAATCCATTGGGTTGTATAATAAGTGAAAGTAGAGCATTTATTTTTCCACAATTTGAAGGTCCACAAAATATTGCGCGTAAACTGTTGGGTAATAATGCACCATGCCTTTTATTTTTATTTTCCAACCCGGAACCTTGAAAAATTTTATCAAAATTTATTACCGGTAGTTTAGCCTCTTGTTTTTTTAAATCCATGTTGATGGTTCACCATCATGTTGCGATGATGGAGTGCAGACGTAAGAAAAAAAAACTGGTGGTAAAGGTTTACTCAACAGGATCATCAATTACCTACCCGTTGAATTATATATACCGGGGTATCAGTACTGTCGATCAGGTACAAAGTTGACTAAATGGTTAGCTCGTGGTGATCCTGGTATCAATCCTTCAGACGCTGCATGTAAAGTACACGATATTGCGTACTCACAGAATCGTGAGAATTTAGAAGCACGATACGCAGCTGATAAAATTCTTGCTGAAAAAGCTTGGCAACGTGTAAAAGCAACAGACTCAAGTTTTGGTGAAAAAGCTGCCGCTTGGAGTGTAAAGAAAATTATGAAAATGAAGCCAAGATTCGGAATGAGCTTAAAGAAAAAGGAGGTGAGGGGGGGGGGAGAGAAAAAGAGGGAGAAGGGGGTGAATAGGACGGGGAAGCGGGTGAAAAAGATGGGGCAGGGAATGCAAAAAAAACCTCATGTGGCATTGAGAAAAATTGTAACGGCAGCAAAAAATTCTATACATCCTGGAGATAATCCAATTAAATCAGCTTTTCAAGGTGCTCGCCTGGAGGTTAAAAAATCAGGTGGAAAAAAAAATATTAGATTCCCTCGTATATTGCCTGTACCATCAAAAATTAGTGGAGTACTTCCATTCTTCATACCCCTATTTGCTGGTCTTAGTGCTACAGGAGCATTAGCTGGTGATGCAGCAGGAATAGCGAAAGCTGTTAATGATGCTAGTGCTGCTAAACAACAGTTAGAATAGAGCAAACGTCACAATTCCAAAATGGAAGAAATAGCTATGGGTAAAGAATTATACTTGAAACCTTACCGGCATGGCATGGGTTTATATTTAAGACCATATCGGGTTGGTAAGGGAGTTAAAAATTTAAATAAAAAAAAAAAAAAAAAGTAAAGCTACCGCACCGGGCACATACAAATATCGATTTATTGAGAAATGCTAAAGAAACTAAAATTCTGTACTTTCGAGATATTTTCATGTGAAATGATTTACCAAAATCAGGTCCTAATAAATACGAAGTAGCTGTTGTAAACCTTGATGACAAAAATAGACCTGGAACGCGTTGGGTGGCATGCAAGAAAAGAGGTAATCGAGTAATTTATTTCGATAGTTTCGGTAATCTGCAACCGCCTAAGGATCTTATGGAACATCTCGGTGTTGGTAGCGTAAAATATGACCACAAAAGATATCAAGAGTTTGATACTATTGTCTGCGGCCATCTTTGTCTTAAGTTTTTAAATGATCAACTATAAATTAATAGTATTCAGAGTACAATACATCAGTCATGGCTGAGTCATTCACATTAACGTTGACGAGTACTTCCTCGGTGTTGGAGGCCAATTATTTTCTTCCAATTGAATTGTCACCGAAAAAAAATGATGTTTTAGGATTGATAGAATTAATAACATTCAATTCAATACCTAACATTGATGAGGGAGCTAACAAATTGTATGTAATCTTACCACCTGTTAAAATGTATCAGATGTGTTACCCCGGATAAGGACTGAAAAGGGTTTTGAAATTATTGGTTCAGTTGATGAGAGAGTTGCGGTGATACCTACAGGAAATTATGAAATTGGTGTTGTTGAAAAGTATATGCAGAAGACATTACCAAAATTAAGTATCAGCATAAAAGCAAACAACAATGAATTACGAAGTGAAATCAAATGCGATCAGATTGTAAATTTCATACCTAACGATTCTATTGGTCGGCTTTTGGGTTTTACAAATCGTACGCTTGAACCAAACAAAACTCACTTATCAAATTTACTGGTGACAATTTTGAAGTTCAACGTCCTCAGAGTCGAGTGCAATAGCACGTCTGGAGCCTATATTAATGAACGTAAAGTTCATAATATCCATGAATTTTTCCCGCGTGTGCCACCAGGATTTAAGATCGTTAAGTTACCATCACACATCAGTTACCTTCCAGTCTCCGTAGGTGCTATACATAATTGAAGACTACGGATAGTAGATCAGGATGGAAATTTAGTAAACTTCAGAGGTGAAACTATAACTACAAAATTACATGTGAAATATATTTAATAATAATAATAATGGGTATTGTATTTGAGTCAGAAAGCGGTAGTGGCTATAAAAAGTCATAAACATGGCCAATGAACATCAGTTACCAGAAACCCTACAAACCGCTAACACATCAGAACATTCAATTTCTCCGGAGCCTAGGATTAAAATTACGTAAAAATTAAAAAAATAAAAACTTACTTTTGTTGTTTCGAGTGTACACGACCATGGCGGTGACGGCGACAATCTTAAACATTCAGAGGCCAATTATATGCGATGAATCAGTTGCGCACTATAAATTACATGCACATCAACCGTATGCATTATCAACGTTGAATAGTAACGATGAAGTTCGAATTACTATACAAAATCAAAATTTATGCATACTTCTACGTAAAAGTGCATTACATATTATTGGTAAATTTACGAAGAATGATGGTACTGCAGTTGCCGAAACTACGAGACTAGTTAACTAGCTAAGAATGTTGGCATTACAAGTCTCATGAAAGAATATTTAACATTTAGCCCGAGGGAATTAAGTGCTTTAGAGAATGTAGGTTGGCTGTCTAACGACGACACGCCATTAACCAATGCATATGGTTATTTTGATATTTCGATACCACTGAATTTACTGAATGGATTTGCTGAAGATTATCAAAAAATTCTTATAAATGTTCAGCTAGAGTTAGTTTTAACCATTTCAAATACCGATATCATTGTATACATACAGAATCCGGCAGAAAGAGCCGCAGCTGAAAATGATAAAATTACACTACAAACGATTGAATGGATAGTTCCATACGTCACATTATCAGATAAAGAAAGAATTCAAGTGTTAAATTATGTTACTGGTGATCCACCTATTCCTATTAGTTTTCGAACTTGGGAGTGGTATGAATATACACTTTTACCTGCAACACCAAGACACATCTGGGCTGTCAATACATCAATTCAGCTTGAAAAACCACGCTATGTAGTGCTTGGTTTCCAATCAGCAAGAAAAAACAATGCGAGAAAAAATGCTAGTCAATTCGACCACTGTAGCATTAGAAATATAAAATTATTTTTAGATTCACAGAGCTATACTTATGGATATCTTAATTTAATGATTGATCAAAATTAGTATGCGTTATTGTACAGCATGTATACAAATTTTCAGTCTTCATACTACGATAAACAATCCGAACCGCTGCTGGCGAAGAAAGAATTTTTGGATAACGCGCTACTGTGCGTTATTGACTGTTCTAAGCGAAACGAAGTGATCAAGTCTGGACCGGTAGACATACGTTCAGAATTTGAGTCAGCAGTTCCATTTCCACCTAAGACAACTGCTTACTGTCTAGTTATTCACGATCGGATTATTAAGTATAACTGTAAGCAGTACTGTAAGAAAATTAATCTAAAAAAAAAAATAGTGGTGGAATTTAATTTAACGCCAACGATATATTATATGTTCCCATGGAGTTATGCGTACGAAACAGCTAGAAAAGGTCCACGGGAACAAGCAGCTCGAGATTGAGAAAGATTCGAACGCAGAATAAATAACTTAAACGATATCATTGAACCTGTAATGTTAAAAAAATATAATGATATAATGAAAGATAAATAAAAATGTTTAATAGATGAAAAATGTTTTTCTTTTATTTATTAATCTTGAATAATACATTTTGTTTATAAGAATATTATATAATTTTTAATTAATAATCGTGTACAATACATTTTGTTTATAAGAATATTATATAATTTTTCATATTATTATTTATTCATTTGATTATTGGTGTTGAGTAATCTATCATAGTATCAAACCATTTATCCTATTGCTTTCCATCGACAAAAAAATAACTTGCTGTGCTCACCAATTTTTTGATTATTTTTGGGAATTGACCGTATGGTATTTTACCAGAGTCCCAGCTGATTCCATGGCCACAACCACTCTCATCAACACTTTCTTTTGTGATTACTCCATCGTACTCTAATGGTGATTCGAAGAGAAAATGTTTTCATTCATATATACCTTGTGGAAAGTTAGTATTCGCTATATGTCCTACGCACAATTCTTTTACAACGAATGTTTTATCAGGCATCTCAAACCCAACGAAATCAATAATGAAATCCATTGTGGCTTATTTTTTTTATTGATGCATTCTGCTAATTTTCCCAAATTTTCAATTTTTTTTATACAGTTTTTTCACAGAGTCTTTTAACTCGCCACAGTATGGACACGCTTGCTTCTTACGTTGAGTTTTAATAATATCTCAATTATCTTGAAGAAGATGAAGGTCACGTATAAAATTTTTAATATAGTCCCGAATCGGTTCTTCGAAAAACGTTGTAATAATTCAGCTTCAAACACAGCGTATGGTGGACGATTTTTTATATATTCCAGTTCGTCTTCAATTAATTGATCCATTTAGAGAGAGAGAGAGAGAGCACACAAGTGATTCGAAAGAATGAGAATAAAAGACTGAAGATAAAAAACTAATAGTCAGCAAAAAGGTTCTTTACCCCCACTTAATTGATCGGAAAAACAATTTAAGACTGGTTAGGATGACGTAATATAAGATTTTTGTTGCAAAAATTTACATAAAAATGATGATTCGAAGTGCCCTCTTTACGTTTTTTCATTAGCAACGAATAAAATGAAGGCTACACTACCGATAAGCCGCAAAACAGACACTTTTCAAGGAGTCAACACCCGGTTGTGTATATATACATATATATATATTTTATAGTTTACCGACCGATCATAAAAAGTTGAAACCCTGCCTTTCCAGTCACCGATAAAACAGCCAATTACCATACCACCGGTAAAAAATTATAGTTATCAACTTTCGGAATCAAAAAGGATACGCAAATAGTAGAAAGAAAAAGTTGGAAGAAACAAGATGGCACCTTTTCAAACCAAAAAAACTTCTTCTCGCAGATACTCATACTAATAGTAGTTTGAATATATATAGATTTTTGCGCAATATAGTTTGCATATGAATTCCAGGATACTCTCCTTACATTATAGCTCCCGTTCATGAATTCTGTGTATATAAGCTAGAATGGAAAGTATTCTGGAATTCATATTATTCATATTATTCCTGATTTACCGACTGATGGTAGAGATGAAGTCTAACTCATTGACCGATAGTAAAACAGTCTATCATTGAAATAACGTGCGCATATCCGTTGCCGATGTCAATCATTAATGTCCGCCGTCGTTTTTACATTCTGATATCTACGGCTAATAGTACATTCTGATATCCACCACCGATATCACATGTTAACATCACATATTGAAATCTACCGCCGATAACACTATCTGTCAGCGCACAAGTCAAGAACCGTCGATAAAGGCGCGTATATGCGGTCACTTACCGACGGTCGGTTGAGAAGAATGCGATGTTACCGGGCGGATAAACTCCCCCAAAATAACTACTGTACCCACAATCACCCTGCAAATTTTTTAATTGATCCATAGAGCCGTCTTACGGGAAGGATTGATCAAAATTTTGCAAAACAATTGAAGAAACAAGTTTTGTTTCTTTAATTGTGTAGTCATAATCAAAATGAAAAAGTATTTTTTTCGACTTTTCTCTAATTTTTGCATTCGTTACTCATCAAATGCAAAGAAAAGACAAAAAAAAATTTCCAAAAAATAAATAAGAAAATTGCAACTTTTTTGTGTGTGAAATTTTTTTTGTCTTGCAGTATTTTTCATGTTTGTGCAATGGTTGAAGGTCTAAAAATAATTTGATAAAAATGCGTCAAAACTAGAGATTTCAAGCTACAGAAGGCCTTTCTTTATTTTTCGATACGATTATATTTCAAGAAGCTTCAATCTTACAAAAATAAGAAAAAATTTCTAAAATTTTCTGTTCCTTTAATTTATGGCATGAATGTATTATCATGCAGGAGTTCTTTCCGGATATGATTCAATCTGAGTATTCATACATGATCACATATGATTATATCTGAGCATTCTATCCCGGAATTGAAACTGCGAATATCTGTATCTCAATACATACTTCTTTCGTTGCGTTTCTTCTACTGCTGTGATAATGGTGTTATTATTTCTGATTCAAGTGTAAAGTTATTGTAATGTAAGTGGTTATTATTCAAATGGTACTGATTATTACAATATTATGAAAAAGTGATAAACAATTAATACTACAGATTTACTTACCGTACACTGTAGAAAATGAGGTACTGACATCAAACTCCCTAGGAGTTTGACGAATTTCCTCTTTAGTGAAATCAAATTCGTTTGAACCAACAAAAACTAGTTTGTCTCTAGAAAATCATTTTTATTGAATCAAAATCTCGAGCCAATTATGAGAAATTAGTTGAGCGTGTCTGTTAAAGTTTTTAAGTTTCACCGTAATGAAACTAACATTTGAATAAATAGTAAAATATATTTTAATTAGAATTTGAATGTACTTGATTTAAAAATAAAAACTTGTTGAAGCAATCTAACTGAAACTCTTGCAACGTCTGGTTTGACAACTTTACATATTTCTATGAAACAAGAGTAGTTTCCTATAATACCGAACGTGTCGTGTCAACCGACAAGTTTCTTGGAGAGAGAATCCGATGCGGTTAAAGGAATAATTTTACGCACTCACATTAAAACTGAAAAATATTCGACAAGAATATAAATGCATTCTTCACAAAATATCGAACTATATTTGAATGGAAGTCTTCATATCATCGATTAGATAAAAAAATTTATTTATAAAAAGAGTCACATATTTATGTCGTTTAGATCAATCTATTAGCAATTGACTGTATATATCTATTTCATATGAAAACAAAGTACTAGAAGCACGACTAAGCCAAAACATTCCTACCGGTTCCGTACTGTAGCGGTAAAGCGTGTGACTCTCACGCGTAAGGTGCTGGGTTCGAATCCTCCAGATAGCAAAATTAGAATTATTTAATTTTTCACCAAGAACTTTGAGTATGTTAGGATGATTTGTAAAGTACAATTGACGTAATATAATAATATAATGTAATAATTGTCCCAATACTTAATAAAAAAAAAAAATAAATTAATAATAATAAAAAAAAATCAAATCGAAAATAAATAAATACACAAGAAAAAAAAATTGTTTTTTTATGAATTATTAATGAGATAATTGAAGGCAATATTCATTTGATTCAGATTACTGTTTTTTTGAATCAATCCAATATAGCGATTCGAAATAACTCGATTTTTTATTGAATCAATTGCATGAGCAGTTTCTATGGACCTCGAAAAGTATTACTTTTAACTCTAAAATTCATTTGCTTTCATAAAATTTTGACTAAACTGAAAATTCATACCTTTAATCAACTTAAAATTTACTTTGAGTGAAATTTTTAATTATTTTATATAAAACAAAAATCATTATTGTATCAAAAGCATTAATGACTTGAACTAGTTTCTATTTTTAACTTCCCGCTAAGAAAATCGACGATTTTCAAAAATTTCGGGAAGTTATTGTTTTCACCCCGATTTTCGAAAATCGAGTTTTCATCAGATGTCGACGTTTTGAGGTCCTAGGAAGCTATTCTGACTATTTTCAGAATGATGTCCAAGTGTGTGTGTGTGTGTGCGTGTGTGTGTGTGTGTGTGTATGTGTGTGTGTGTGTATGTATGTATGTATGTATGTAAACTCTTTGTAACTTTTGAACTAATGAATCGATTTGGATGGTTGAGGTGCCAATCGAAAGAGCTTGTTGGCCATCAACTTCAAATTTCAACTACAAACGCGATCGATTTCAAAGTTCAATCAGCTCTAGAATTCAATAAAACGCGCCAATTGCCACGTCAACTATCAAAATCGATTGATTAGTTCAAAAAATATCGGCGTTGAAAAGTTAAAAAAATAACATTTTATGTTATTTTTTCCGGATAAATCATAATATAACGTACTAAAATGTGCCTGATATCATACCAACTCTTTTTTTTTATGCTTTCTTTTGATCATATGATGTCATCGAACTTGGTTTTTAGTTTAAATCATATTATCAACAAAAAAATCGATAAAACGTAGTTTTTAATATTTTTATCGGATATTTCATATTTTATTGTTTCTTACATGAGTCAAAACTTATTTCAATCTTGATTTTGATCCCTGACATTGATTTCTGCCTCAATACACTTATTTTACTGAACATAATCAGGAACTAAATTTTAAAAACCGCTTTATTGATGATTTTCGATTCTTAAATTTTCAAACTTCAGCATAACAGGTAACTTGTTAGAGCTTGAAAAGATCGTAAAAAAACAATTGCACGTTATAGCATTTTCGAGCTCGAAGAGCTCGAAAATATATGTAAACTAATGTTTTCGAGCTCTTTGAGGTCGAAAACAGCGGGAAGTTTTGGGGCTGGTCCGCAGAGTCAACCGACGCCCAGATTTTTTTTTAATGAAAAAAGTTACTGAGTCATATTAAACACTATTGAGTTAGTTCGAAAGACGAGGTACCTTCCCTCAAGAAACTCTCAGTTGGAACAAAATATACTGTCAAACGTGAAGGGCAGTAGAATCAAACACTTGACGCGCTTAGTTGTATCCAAACGCACAGAGTACTTGAGCCAAACGAATCTGGTTTGATGTTAAGAATCTTTTTTTACAGTGTATCTTATAGAAATACCGTACCTTGAAGTTGTCTGAGACTGATGATACAGACTTGCTGAAGTCTAAAGATACAGATTTACGTAAGACACTTATTTATGACGGCTATCAGGACTCAGTCAAAAAGTTTTCAGTGGGTCCGCATTTATAATAACAGCAGGAAATATAGTGATTACCATTTATAATAGAAAATGAAAATAGTAGCAAAATACAGTTTATTTAATGAAATTAATGACGGATGAAATATTTTGTTATATTTAAATGTAATGAGCTTGTTTGAACTTGATTGAAATGAAAAACTTATAATTATATTTTATATTCAATTATGTTTTTCATAGATTTTTCGAATTTAAAATAAATGTTAACGTCACTAATTAAAGAAATAAGTCAGCAAAATTATTTTGAATCTAGAAAATAAAGAGCTATAATAATAATTGCAAAAATGTGTAAGTGTTCTCTTTTGAAAACTTTTTATCATGCATAAACAAAGTTCGTTTGATGTAACTCTTAAAGATATGTAAGTATATAGATGAATTTTTTTTTATTTATTTTGAAAAAAAAGGGTTCAAAACCAGACAAATAAAAGCTGAGCAAATGAGTACGTGTAATAAAAAAAAAGAAATGTAAAGAAAAAGTGAGTAAAAAAGATTGTGAGTATAAGAACGGAGGTTTGACGTGGATAAAGAAAAAAATCCTCGCACTTTAGTCAATACGCATGCAAATCTGTCGTTGGATAGAAAGAAGTCTCTTGTGGTGAAAGAGATGAGAGTCGTTTTGCATTAATGTGTCTGTGCACTTTTATTTAAAAACCATTCATACACATTTTATCTCCATGTATATTATATATACACATCTTTTGAGATTCAAGAAACCCGTCACGCTGGAAATACACTTCCTGCTGCGTTAATACATATATTTCAAATGAAAATTATTTTTTGAATTCCCGCTATGAAAATTGAAAATTTCCAAAAAGTTGGAAAGTTTTTATTTCCACTCCGATTTTTAAAAATCGAGTTTACATCAGATGTTGACGTTTTGAGGTCCTAGAAAGCTTTTCTGACCATTTTCAGAATGATGTCTGAATGTCTGTATGCTATGAGTGTGTGTGCATTAGGGTGCCCGATATTTACCAAATTAGATTTTTTTGCTTGGCCATGATATAAATCATATATTTGTGATCCAAAAATAACAAAAAAGAAAAAACAAAAATATTTATTCTAATGCCGTTTAAGCCTGCCCAAGTAATGATACACTCCCATTCTAGTACAATGAGCATAATTTTGTTACTCGTGTAAGAATAAATGTACAGCAATGAGTAATACATATTTTTGTAGGAAATTTACCGCTTTTCAAGAAATGAAAGGAATTTTGTATATCATCGAAGTAAAATTTTGAGTTGGTTTGTGAGAGCTGTCTTTCAACTTGGTGCTCAGATATCTCTTAAACGGTTGAGTTTATTGAAAAAATTTAAGATATCTTTTTTGTAGAACGTTAATTTTAGGACAAAAAATTGTCAAAAGCCTGAGTTTATATTTGTTTGCTAAAGAGTTATAGAATTTTAATCGAAAACATTATTTTGCAATCTATCAATTTTTAGCTTCGATATCACTATTTGAGTGTAAATCTAACCATTTAGGTTGGACAGCAAGAAAATGTATCATCTAGTTAAATTTTTATTGAGAAGCTGTATTGATATTTTGAGAAAATTACTCGTTCAAAATTTATTAACGTTTATTAATATATTCATTAAAATAACCATATCTAAACAAAAATTAAAAGACATATTTTTATTTTTATATGGGTATTTTAATTAAAAAGAAGCTTTTTGTTTTTAAAAATTCATTTGTTTGCCGCGTTTTCTTTCTTTTTTTAATATGCGTTTACGGTTATTTCTGTCTCTTTCTACAATATATATAGCACAAATGTCGATAATAAAATTATAAAATATGAAAAATACTTATATTTAGCACATGAGACGTTGCTATGAGGTATAACTTTTTAAGTACTGGACCGAATGATTCGATTCAAGTTGCAATCGAAAGCGAGTCATTTATTTATATAGTGTATCTAAGGTCATTTTAGATCAAAATATAACAGATTTTTTTTAATTTAATAAATAAATTTTTATGTCAACAAAATGATAGTTGGTTCGGGTATAGATACACCGTCAAAATTATCGCGCTCTCACATAGTTCAATGCATACTTGAGAGATTCTACCACGTCTCTTGATTAATTTTACAATTGTGATTCGCACATTATAATTAAAAAAGCCATCCGGCAGCCGAAATGAAAGGTAGATGTTTCACTTAATCAAACTAATAAATTAATTTTGTACATGCAAATGTTGTGATACATGTTAGTGTGTGTAGATGTAGTCATGGTATAGAATAAGTCTCGTTTTCCAAGAGTCAGGGTAAAAAATGACAAAGACTTACTTTCTCGGAGAACTTCAGATAGTGAATTTGACAAAACATATAGATGATATACCAATATAACCTTTACGCAAATAAAGTATTGCTACATTCATAATCTACAATGATAGGCCCCCTTGGACAACGAGATCCCCTTGAAATTTCGATGAAAAAAAAATTTTCATTCACTAAAAATATGCAAAAATAAATATTTTTTTTTTTTTGATGAATTTTTTGAAATAAAGTAAAACTATCTACACTAATGGAAAAAATTAAAGGATCACAATAAAATTCCAAAGTTTTGGGTGATTTTCAACAGGCCGTAACTTCGAGAGAAATGGTCGTACAAGGAAAAAATAAAGAAAGAAATTGTAGCTCCAAGTTTCTTCTTTTTGGATTAGAACTTCAAAATTTTTTTGCGTCAGCGGTTTTGAGTAATCTTACATAAACCAGCGACAAAACAATTAAAAAATTTTTTTTACTTTTTTTTTGGTCTACGGGCATGGGAAAATTTTTTTTACTTAATCACTATAAGGATCGGATATCTTCATTATTCAGCTTTAATTTCATTGTTTATAGACCTTGGTACATCTACTTGTCGCCGAGATATTGGTCTTCAAATGAAAAAGAATCCTTTTGTCTTTGATTATCGATATCTCAGCAACCATTGATTGCACAGAGAGTTAATGGTGGGTTTCAAAAACTTAAATAAATTCCCTTGAACGATTAGCCATTTCTTTTTTGAAACAAAATTATTTCCTGTCGTCACATGAATTTGAAAATGCAACAAAAAAGGGCTTTTGATGGTTTTTTGGAAAATCAAGCGCTGGATCGAAAATATTGTGGAAATCAATAATGTTGAGTATGCATTTCATAGTTCAATATGCTCACAAAGACCCTACCAAGAGGTAGATTAATCCAACCAGCCGTTTTTTTGTTTCACTCGATCGAATTTTTAAATTAATTAAAGGATCACGTCTTTTGTTATGAAAAGCTTACAATCTTTAACAGAATGAAAAAAAATTTTTTCTTAGCTTTGTCTACATTTTTATTCCAAACAGTGCTCAAATTTTCAAAAAATACAAAAATTTTTTTTGAAATTTTTTTTTTTAACAACTTTAGGAAATTGAAGAAACCAACGCCCAATGATTTTTAAGACAATTCTTTCGCTGCATTCCGTGATTTTACTGATTTCTCTCATTAAATTAAAAAAAAAAAAGTTAATATCCCTGGCTGAATTTCGACGTTTCTCATACGCTTTTCAGTGATTGTTTTTCTATACTTTTCGTGAATCCTTAGCAAATCGCTTAATTAAACCGTTTTCTTTCTCAAGTTGAATTTCTTTGCTCAAAAAAATTTTTAGAAATTTTTACCGTCGAAATTAAAAGTTTCTAACGTTGTTGATTTTTAATCATGGTTAGACGACATTTATCGGAGGTGGATGTTGCTCGGATAGTTACTCTTATTGTCGAAGGTTACCGTCAACGTGCAGTTGCCGCCCGGATGGGTGTAAGTCAATCCGTCGTATCTCGAGTTTATGCCAGATACCAACAGACAAACTAATACAATAGTCGCCCCGGACGAGGTCGCCATCGAGTTACTAATGTCCGCGATGATCGGGCAATTGTTAGAGAAGTTCGACGACAACCTTTCGTCCATGCGAATATTGTGGCTCAAAACTTTCCTAATCGCAGGCAACAGCAACAACAACGGTAACAGCGACGACGGCATCAAGTGCGAAACATTAGCTCTCGAACGGTCATCAACCGTCTTCGTGAAACTGGGTTACACGCACGACACCCTAATCATGTACCCCTGTTAACAACGAGACATCGACGAGCTCGCTTAGCTTATGCTAACGCTCATCGAAATCGGAGCTTGAGGCAATGGAGAAATGTTTTATTCACCGACGAGTCTCGTTTTAATCTCCATGGTAACGACCGACGTCCTCTCGTTTGGCGCCATCGTGGAGAACGTTTTCGCCGAACTTTGTCCGTCCAGTTGTCGTCTATGGCGGTAGATCAGTTATGGTGTGGGGCGGCATTTCGCGAAATTGGTGAACACCTTTGGTAATTATTCGCGAAAATTTAACGGCAAGGCGCTATATCGACCAAATTTTAAGGCCCATTGTTTTGCGCAGACGAGAACATCTGAGGTCGTTCATATTAATGCAAGATAACGCACGTTCACACACGGCCAACATTACCAGACGCTTACTTAAGCGGCGTGGCATCACATTGTTACGACACCCAGCAATGAGTCCAGACCTCAACCCCATAGATCATGTTTGGGACATAATGGGCCGTCGGTTGCGCCGAGAGTATCCAAATTTGCAGAACTAAGCCGCCTTGGAGCGAGCGCTTCAGCAAATTTGGAATACCATTCCACAGCCTCGAATTGCTGCTTGCATTAACATGGCTGAACGTTTGAGAGCCGTTATTGAGAACCAGGGAGGAAATACCCGTTATTAAATTAACAAATGCAGCTGAACCTACAGACGGACAGACGCCGCCGACGACACACACACACACACACAAACTCTTCAGAGAATGAGTTTGGAGTCTTTAAATACGGTGGAAGTGACGCCCCACCGGGTCTCATTCTCCTGAAGAACCACACACACGCGCACACACACACACTTCAGAGAATGAGTCTGGAGTCTTTAAATACGGTGGAAGTGACGAGCCACCGGGTCTCATTCTCCTGAAGAACCACACACACACACACACTCGCGCACGCTCGTGCCCGTAAGAAGCGTAAATCCGACCGCGCAACCTCCACGTGGTACGCTTTGAATAACGCTAATGCCAGCGGCAATGAATTTCATAAATTTTTCTAAAAAATAATTTTTTTTTATTTTTTGAAAATTTGAGCACTGTTTGGAATAAAAATGTGAACAAAGCTCAGAAAATTTTTTTTTCCATTCTGTTAAAGATTGTGAGCTTTTCAGAGCAAAAAACGTAATCCTTTAATTTTTTCAAAAATTCGATCGAGTGAAAAAAAAACGGCGGGTTGGATTAATCTGGCTCTTAGTAGGGTTTTTGTGGGCATATTGAACTGTAAAATGCACACTCAACATTATTGATTTTCACAATATTTTCGATCCAGCGCTTGATTTTCCAAAAAACCATCAAAAGCCCTTTTTTTGTTGCATTTTCAAATTCATGTGACGACAGGAAATAATTTTGTTTCAAAAAAAAAATGGCTAATCGTTCACGGGAATTTATTTAAGTTTTTGAAACCCACCATTAACTCTCTGTGCAATCAATGGTTGCTGAGATATAGATAATCAAAGACAAAAGGATCCTTTTTCATTGAAAGACCAATATCTCGGCGACAAGTGGATGTACCAAGGTCTGTAAACAATGAAATTAAAGCTGAATAATGAAGATATCCGATCCTTATAGTGATTAAGCAAAAAAAAATTTTCCCATGCCCGTAGACAAAAAAAAAGTAAAAAAAATTTTTTAATTTTTTTGTCGCTGGTTTATGTGAGATTACTCAAAAACCGCTGACGCAAAAAAATTTTTAAGTTCTAATCCAAAAAGTAGACACTTGGAGCTACAATTTCTTTCTTTATTTTTTCCTTGTACGACCATTTCTCTCGAAGTTATGGCCTGTTGAAAATCACCCAAAAATTTGAAATTTTATTTTGATCCTTTAATTTTTCCCATTCGTGTATAATTTACAAACTTAAAAACACGTTTTTGGGTTAAAAATAATGAAAAATAAAAAATCTAAAATTTTTTTTTGAGTAATATAAAAGTATGAAATAGTTTTCGAGAAAAAGAAATACGTTCTTAACAATAAAAACAATTTCAGAAAAAAAATTATCATTTTTTTGTGGGGGGGCCTCCTTACCACAAAAAAAAATCGATCTGTCAGTTGACCTTGCGGACCAGCTCTAAAACTTTCCGCCATTTTCGAGCACCTTGAGCTCGAAAATACTTTTGTATGCCTTTGTTTTCGAAAAATAACGTTCTTTACCATTTTTTCTCCAATGACATCTCTCGAACGAATTTTACGATTCCAACGGTTGAGGTGTCAATTGACGCATTTTATTGAGTTCTAGAGCTGATTAAATTATAAAATTGATTTATCAAGTCTTTTTGAGAAATTTAAAAAAACCAAAAAAAAAAATTTTTTTTTAATTCTTTTGTTAACGGTTTCTTTTGAACGAATGAACTGATTTCGATGGTTGAGGTAGCATTCGACGTGACTTACAAAGTTTTAGAGCTGTTCAGATTTTGAAATCAATCCATCTAGCGAATTAGAAGTTATACACAAAAAAAAATTTTTGAAAAAATTTTATGTTTGAAATATCTCCGAACATAGCCTACCGATTAAGCTTAAATTTTCAGTGCCTATAGTATTTAACAAGCCGCGTCGAATGACACCTTGAAAATCAAAATTGGTTTATCCGTTCAAAAGTTACAGAATATTTACAGACATACGTACGTACGTAGATACATACTGTTGCGTAATCATCAAATGTTCCACTATATGTATATGTACCTCTTTTCTACAACATATGTTATAGAACACCACGTGTTATTTAATGACAACGCAATCGTGTTATTAATCAAACTACATCTCGCTAATTACTCGACGTTATAATAAAAATCAACATAATTCATACTCGCTGAATTATCAGGTATTTCTTGTCATTCATATTTCACTTTTATAATATGTCACTTTTAGAACGATTAGGTATCTTTTCTACCAGCTGTATCTCATCTAATATTTTTAGCTGCCGGTTATAGGCGCTCAATGTCGTAGATTTCAAGTATTTATCACAATAAAAACTTTATGATTCTGCTTAAAATTTGTTTTAACAAATGAGAAATAAATATTACGTAAAAAATATGAGTACACTTAAATGATTTTTAATGAAAAATACGTAATTGAATAATTGGAAATATTTGAACCATTAAATTTTATAGAATTTTTTATTTATTATTATCTCCAATAATTACAAGTATAGTGAGAATTCTCAGAAATTTGAATAAAAATTAATGAAAGTATTAAACAAAAAATTACACTAGTGAATTAATGATTTGAGTAACTTTCTACTCTAATTCCTGAAAATTTTAATAAATTTTTAAAAAGAATGATTTTTTTATTTTCAATTTTTCCCGTTCCCAGCAGCCATTTTGATTTGAATTCATTCTCCTTTCCCTTCCTTCCCCTTACCTATTTCGCATCAATCAATAAAAATCTTTTTGACGGTACAAATTTAGGCTCTAGAGGCTAAATTTGTGGTTTCAGAACAATAATTTCAACTTAAACACGGTAAAAGCGGACAAACGTACCAAGTTTAGGCCAAAATTATGGTTCTGATGTATAGGTCATCATAGTCTAAAACAATAATTTTAGCCTCCTTGCCTTTCAGTAGTACTTAGAGGCTAAAATTATTTTTTTAATTTCGACTCGGGCAGGCTCAATTATTCTACAAGATCACTATTACAATAAAATCATACATACAAATATGCTTTGTGAATCAATCTCGTGCTCACTTATGTACTTGATACCATTATCTGTGATACAATTTCATTAAACATGGACAATACACCAAATAAGTGATTTATTATTTCTTCCACCATCCCGATCCAGCACAAATAAATATTTAGTGTAATTAAATTTAAGTCAATATTTTACACATACACTGTTAAAAAAATTGTTTGAATTTTCAAAAAATTGTATATTACGCAATAAACACATACACGGAAAAAAAATTCGACGGGAAAATTTCAATATTACTATCGTAATCCTGGACTATATTTTTATTATCTGTAACTTTCAAACATATGGTACGAAAATTTACAGTTTCTAAAAGATTTTTTACTATTCACTATCGTAATTTCATTAAGAGTTTGTTGTATAAAATTCAATAAGAAATATTACAATCTTACAATCGTAAATAGTAAAAGAATAAAAAATAAGATTTAATTATAGTATTTATTCCTTTATTCTTCCTCTTAATTTACAGTGCTGCCTCTATATTTTTACAATACAAGCCACAAAAATTACGATAGTTGGACTGCAAATTTTCTGAAATGGTATAGTATATGCCATCTGAAGCGTTTACGTATGAAAGACAAATGTTGTCACAATACCATGATGTGATGCTTGTGTGAGAGTATATATGTATATACAAATGATAACATCTGTTTCGTTCGTATTATGTGTGTTTCAACTATATATATTTATAAATCAGTGCATCTTTACCTCCACTGTAGTGCAGAAATAGAGGTTATTTTTTATGACATTCTTCGGACAATGATAAATAAAAAATAAAAAAAAAAAAAACTGTGCTTTCTTCATGACAAACCTACATAAATTAAGGAATATAATAATATAATAATTTGGTGGTGTAAGTATATTTATTAGTATTCATTGCTTATTAAACTAAGTATTCTGTGGGTATTTCGTTCGTTTGAAAATTATTTATCTGGACATGAAAGTTATTTTTATAAACAAGTAGTATCATTGTCATAGAATGAATGATTCTAAAAGAATGATTTTTTTTTTTTTAATAAATTCAATTCTCCTAATAGTGTTACAGAATATTATTTATTTGTCGACAATGAACAATTTTATCCGACTTGGCGATGAGGTAAACATTTCAATAACTTCAAATTATGGACATTTAATGTATCTTTCTGAAGTTAGCCGACGCCTAATAATTTTCGGATTTGTTTAAAAATGATAGATCATGAAAAAAAAAATTTTTCGAAAAAATTGCACCTATGGTTTTTTTAATTTCCTGCATGTGCATATTTTGGATATAAAGGAATGCACTGAGAAAAAAAATACTATTTTCCAAGCAAGAATTTCTTGGTTCAAGAAATCCGTTCAAAATATTTATTTTATTATTATTAATTATCAATTTCTTGAGAAAAAAGCATCAAATTTATTCTTGTTATTATATGAATTTGATATTACATTGTAAGTAAACAAAAGAATAGCTTTACTTGAATTAAATAAAAATCATTTCTTTCAATTCTACGGAATTCTTGAGACAAAATTATGCATTCTTGAAAATTATCAAGAATATATGTTCTTGTATCAAGTGAATGTTCTTGATAATAGTATTTTTTTCTTAGTGTGAGTTATCTTTATTCAAAAAGAAACAAGTATAATACTTTTTGAACCTGATGTGATATTGTAACTTATAAGTTAAATTAATGAATAATTAATAATAATTAATAAATTTTATATACCAAAAAAGTGTATTTCAAAAAATATTAAATAAATGTTTTACCATTATTACTTCAACATGTTTTATTTTTATTTCGACATTGTATTTACCTTCTCAATTCAATTATTAAAAAAAAAAAATACAAAATGATAAAGTTTCTTTTTTTTTTTATTGTAAATTCTACTTTTTAATAAAATAAATTTTACTCCGTTGACTTCTAATTATTCTTTTATATTTAAAGAAATTCTACATTACCGACTCATTCATTTTACGATAGTTGAATTGTAATTTTTATTAACACAACTTGTAGAATTTTCTCTATAGTATCTGATTTTTTCTATCTTGTAGTAGTATTAATTATAAAACAAAATTTACGATAGTCTATCGTAAAAATTATGATTTAAATTTTATAGTCCACCGTTACGATATCATATAATGAAAATTACGATAGTTAAATCGTAAAAAATCCGAGAATTTTTTTTCCGTTTACATTTGTGCTTGAAATTTTATTTCTAATTTCATATAGAATTTAAAATACACGTTTTTGAATTTTCAAATCAATACTTTGGATTTTCGAGTACTTCGTTTTGAATTTTTAAATAAAATTTTTTTAATGTTTAAATACTTTGCTTTTAATTTTCAAACACTTTCTTCTTAAATTTCAAATAGATGAATTTGAAAATCTAAAGCGTTTATTTGAAAATTCAAAAGCGTATATTTTAAATTCTATACGATTGTTACAATGAAATTTCAAACACATGTATGTGTATGTGTTCATTAAGTATGTGTTTATTAAGTTATATACAGTGTTTTGAAAATTTAAACAATTATTATAACAGTGTATGGTTACATGGAAATTAAAAACTATTAGGTATATAAAGTAACAAAAGGTTTATCGATAAAACTTCAAAATTTTGTAAACTATCATCAATTCCTTATAAACAACATTATAAAGTTTTTTTTATTAACCATTATTATAATAGAATATAATATAGCGGGTAATAAAATTTTTGTTTTTTAAACGTTTAAAAAGTAGAACTTAAATAAATATTTTAAAGTTAAATCACATTTTAATTTTTAAATCACTATAAAACTATATTATGTTTATTAGCATTATCCTATATCACATTTAATACTGTACATTGTCAATGATGTTCACTTCAGTCACAAGTTTTATTTACTTTATAATATTGAGGAAATAAAAACTTAACAACAATAAAGTCTGATGTACACCGCTCACTTTACTTACATTTATTATATATTTAACTAATTAGTATTAGAAACCAAAAAAATTTGAGAAAAAATATATAAGTTTATTTAAGCAAAAATAATTTAAATTAAAAATAAAATAGTTTATTTGTAAACGAATAATTTTAAACGACTATAAAAAATAAGTTTATATAGTACATGCTCAAATCAAACGCCGTTAAATGCCTAATCTCAGGTACATAAATGTTTTCATTAAACACTCATCACTTCTGATTGGTCGAATGCAGTGTTTAAACTTTCTCAGAGCATTTGTGCATCTCCATTACCGCATAAGTCAACAAAAAAAGGCGTGATACATCCCTACTTGATAATGTACAAGATAGGTTATAGGAGTGAACTCACCTTTACCTAAAGCTACAACACTAGTTAAAAACATTCTCGAGATTACACATGCGCATTAAATTGATTGGCTAATTGTGGATCGTCATTAACTGATAAATTTGTGTTGCCTTTAATTTATAACCTGAAATCTAATTTTATTAAAAAGTGATTAAAAGTAAAAATAAACACTACATTTTAATAAAATGGAATCAAGGGAGGATATTAATTAACCAAAAATTTGATAATCGTCTACATTCAGGCTGACTATATTTTTCAATGTTTCAAGTGCTTATACCTTAAATATCTCTAATTAAATTTTTTCCACGTGTTCAGCTACACGACGGATTAAATTTTCTGCATGAGTTTTTGTCTCTAACACTACCCGGGAAAAAAAAGTTCATATCTGGCTATATATAATAAGATATGACCATATAAATTCATGTATGAATCATATAAGATCATATATGAATGTTCAGTCACGAGCTTGATCAGTTTGAATCAAGCTTCGTGCATTTCCGCTCGGTTCGGGAGTTGCCGAGCTCGCTACTGACTGAAGGTCAGAATAGTGCCGGGTCACTCGCTATTTGGGCCCGGCACATACAATTTCTAACTCAGGACCGTGTCAAGACGTCCTGAGAAACCGCTACAAGCTGACCAATCACAAAATTCGTTTTATATTGGTCAGCCTATGAGAGAGCTCGCTATCAACTGATACCTGTTGGCGCACTTTTAAGCCAATAGGAAAATTCGTTATATGCAGCAAGGCTGCCACGTCGACACCAAGCTCCTCGACGTCTCAACGACGCTACCATTATTCATTCTACAACGTGCTTCGCTACTTGCAACCTCGTGCTTGAACCTCTTCTGTAATTAATAACTTGTGTGAAATTAAACTAAACCGCTACGCTGGATTATCCTCAATATTTAAACAGTATATCAAGGCTGCTATTTATTGAGAATAAATAAATTGTTCTTTCGTCAAAAATTAATAGTTAATTAATTATTGTTGACTTAACCGCTACTGACCACGTGTCAATTTTATACGTGAATTATATCTTTGAGTTTGCATTCGCTATCGCGTATAAATTTTCTAGTTGCATTCACTCTTGATTATAAGTCTCATAATTTTTTAGTGTAAATAAGTGTAAATAAATCTATAATTTATTTAGTGATAAAATCTGAGTAATTCTTAATTGTTTAAGTAACCTCGCCTAAACCAGATCCAATTAGTTTATTCGCTCATTTTACAATGAATCATATATGATCATATATGAATCATATATGCTCATATGTGAATCATATATGCTCATATGTGAATCATATATGCTCATATATGATTTCCGGGAAAAAATGTTTTTATAAAATTTTACAAAGTTTTGTAAAATTTTATAAAATGTTACCAGGCCATTTTCAGTAGAAAATTTTATGAAACTTTATAAAATTTTATAAAATCATTTATTTTTCCGGGATGGGTCACCCATACAATTCATGTCCCTCCTCGATGCTACTCTACTTTGGTGATTGATAGATTGCAGTCTGCTCCGCTCGTCCATTGGCCACTTTTAGATATGAGTAATTCGTAACTGTGTTTATGATTCCACGTAAATTCTTATCCGCCATGTTTCATAGCATTAATTTATAATAATATAATAATTCACACATTATTGCAGATATAACTTGTTTCTCAAACACGATCAGGTTAAATTGTATATAACTTCATTTATAATTATATATGAAAAAAGGATTTGAATAGATCAACGATAGATTGTTTAATGGACATAAAATTTTAAAATTAATTAAATTTATTGATTTTTAATGTTTTATGTTTTTGAATTAATGGCGAAACTTTTGAACTTTTTCGTGAGCAATAAGGATTTAATTTTAATTGATGGTTGATAAAATATGTAAAAGTTTAGTAACATTAAAATTGAAATTGTCGCATCATCCAATATATATATAAATATGTAGGGCAAAAAGGAGGCGGGGGTAGGCAAAACGAGGTAATCCCAAAGTTTTAGAAAAAAAAATTTTATTTTTTAAATGTATTTTAACCATCCCAAAATTACTTTTGTAAATATAATTGAGCATTATTTTGAATTTTTTTCGTTCAACTTTTCCAAAAATCGAGTATCGGTCGAAAAATGTTAATGATTTTTGTATTATAATAAAACTATTAAAAATCTTCTATCTTCCTTTGCATCCAATACTTGTGTAAAATATAAGTTTTCTTAATGTAAATAACTTAAAAAAATTTTAATAAAATCAAACTTATTCAATATTCAGAATTTTTTTTTTACATTTTTCAGGGGGTACCCTTCATATTGCCCGCAAAAGAACGTAATAAATAAATGTAATTTTATAAAATTGTATAGAATATTATAAAATTTTATACAATTTTATATGATTTTATAAGACTGTACAACGAAATTTTATAGAATTTTATATGATTTTACACAATTTTATAAAGTTTATAACAAATTATTATAAAAGTTGTTAGAAATTCAAAGTAAATAGACAAAATTTTCAATGACCATAAAAAAAAAAATCATTTTTGCGGGCAATATGTAGGGTACCCCCTAAAAAATGTAAAAAAAAATTCTGAATATTGAATAAGTTTGATTTTATTAAAATTTTTTCAAGTTATTTACATTAAGAAAACTTATATTTTACATGAGTATTGGATGCAATAGAAAATAAAAAATTTTTTTAATAGTTTTTATCATAATACAAAAAACATTAACATTTTTCGACCGATACACGATTTTTGGAAAAGTTCAACAAAAAAAATTCAAAATAATGCTCAATTATATTTACAAAAGTAATTTTGGAATGGTTAAAATACATTTAAAAAATAAAATTTTTTTTTATAAAACTTTGGGAGTACCTCGTTTTGCATCTCCCCGCCTCCCTTTTGCCCTACATATTAATATATATATATATATAGGATAATGCGGCAATTTTAATTTTTATGACAGAGAGATTATTCTTGCCAAGTCTGGTCGCACCTGGTATTATAGTCGAATAATAGGGTGCCACTGGAAGATGGACTCGGCCTTTCAGAACCGGATGTTGTTGAAATTTTATTTTAAGTAAATTAATTTAATTAATTACTCAGGGTCGTTTGCAATATTTTGTAAGAGAGGAGAGGAATCGTAAAATAGTCTAAAATAATGTAAATCAAATTTAGTCTTAAATTTTATTTAGTAATCACCTTGCTTTTATTTTATTTAACCTTTATGACGATAATTATTCTTATGACAAACTAAATATTCTTATGACAAACTAATTCGTTCACTGAACGTAACTTATGACAAATTAAATTTTATTTATCGTCCCCTGGACGTTTTCCACACCCACTCACCCACAATAATTATCTCGTCCCCTGGGCGGTAAACCTTAACATAACTTTAAAATTCATCCCTTGGATGTATATTTTTTTAAAACTAATATGTCCACCGGACTTATCACGGACACAGTTAACTTTACTTAAAATTACTTGACTCGACTTTGAACTCGATTTATTCTGTATCAATAATGGCATCACTTTCATTTACTCAAATACTAGAACTTCATTTTTCTAATAAAATATTTCAATAATGATAAATTCTTCAGAGTAATTGAAATTTCACTAATTTTATTCAATTCACTTATTTTCATTAATTAATCAATGTTTTGTAAATTTATTGAGTTATTAATTAATTAAATAATTCACTGATAAATCTCATTACCATTTGCTTCCAAAATTCATATATTTATTTTTACTCAACTTTTACTGATAATTTTCATGAACACTTCCTTAAAACTTATTCATACTCTATTTACTGACAAAATAATCCGTTCTTAATTTTACTCGACAACAATTTTACCGTAAATTTTCTAGCGTACTTAAAACTCTAATTTTATTGATTTAGAAATTAAATTTATTTTGAAAGTATTCTACTACTAAAATTACGCTTAAAATTGACTAGAATATTCGGCCAGTGTATTAGCATCACGAGGCCTGAAATTAAGATTTTCGACACGGACAATTTGTCTAAAGTGGCCGACAGGCCTGGGATACTTTTGTAAATAATATTGAATTTTAATTTAATTCATTTATTGAACGATTCACGCGGAAAATTTATTTTATTCTAGCCAAGAGGTCTCGAATAGAATAAATTTAGAGTTACAACAAAATGGCGAATACGCGGCAGAAGACTTGACGGAACTTTCGAGACGCGTAGTTGAACCGGCCAACAGGCATTGAGCTACTAATATAATTTTACGGAACCAGTGGAAAGATGTTAAGTAAATTAATTATACTTAATTTGGCCCTCTAATAATTATTAGCAGCCTTAATTAATTATAAATTTTACCTTGATGAGATTTCCAGCAGCAACTGGTAGATAAACTGGACTGCTCTTCAGCTATTCTCTTCCGTTCTCTTGGTTGTTGGTTGGTCTCTCTCACTTATTTTTCCCTCTCGCCTTGCGTTAATTTATGTTTAATAAAAATCTGTCAAGGAACAGTACGCATTAGAAGATATAATTAATTATTGATAAATGAAATTATCGGCCCTGAGGCCTGATAATTAAATCGACAGTTAAATTTTATTAATTAATAATCGCCTCGTTCCACGTGAAGCGCGAACGGACTTATATATTTACTTGAGTATTAATTTATGTCCGGCTGTTGTTGTCGTCTAACCAATTCTGCTGATTTCACGTTCCGCAGTCCCTTATATTGTCTCACTTTCGGTTCACTTCTCCGGAAACCTATTCCCACTGTTCTTAACCGAATGAAATGACGAACGGACTGGCTTTAGTGATCCATGCGTCACTTAGTGACTAGTCACATCACTAACTCGCAACTTACGAGATCGTTGGCCGGTTATCGGCGGGAAACGGAATTCAAACTCAAATTATTTAATTATTTATTTTTATTAATTTACCCGGATACATTTTAATGTTACTAAACTTTTACATATTTTATCAACCATCAATTAAAATTAAATCCTTATTGCTCACGAAAAAGATCAAAAGTTTCGCCATTAATTCAAAAACATAAAAATAAAAAATCAATAAATTTAATTAATTTTAAAATTTTATGTCCATTAAACAATCTATCGTTGATCTATTCAAATCCTTTTTTCATATATAATTATAAATGAAGTTATATACAATTTAACCTGATCGTGTTTGAGAAACAAGTTATATCTGCAATAATGTGTGAATTATTATATTATTATAAATTAATGCTATGAAACATGGCGGATAAGAATTTACGTGGAATCATAAACACAGTTACGAATTACTCATATCTAAAAGTGGCCAATGGACGAGCGGAGCAGACTGCAATCTATCAATCACCAAAGTAGAGTAGCATCGAGGAGGGACATGAATTGTATGGGTGACCCATCCCGGAAAAATAAATGATTTTATAAAATTTTACAAAGTTTCATAAAATTTTTCTACTGAAAATGGCCTGGTAACGTTTTATAAAATTTTACAAAATTTTATAAATTTTTATAAAAACAAGGGATTATTCCATTGTTCTTAAAATATACGAAAATCCTTATAGCTAAGAAAAAAAATGATTTTTAATGCTTAAAAGGTGGCGTTGAAGCCAGCTCTTTTAAAAAAAGATATCCGGGCAGCGTAGAACAGTTCAGCTCTTCTATGGGTCTGAAACAAAAAAATTTAATGGATTTTTAATCAGTATAAATATACCTATCGCTGGAACTAGAATAAAAAAAAAAATTTTGTTTGAAGAAATGGCACTAGTTGAAATTTGTAGTCCAAAAATTGCATTTTTTTTTCTTAACATTTTGCATGTTAAAAAATAGAAATATTCAACGCAAAAATTCTATTCTAGTTCCAGCGATAGCTGGTAGTGTATTAAATAACATATTTAAATTTGAAAGCAATCGACCGGATAGTTTTTTTCTCCCCTACGCCAGGCAGAAAAAAGTAGTTTCGAGATAAACGCGTTTACAGTTTTAGTCAAAGAAATTCTGAAGAAAACTAGATTTGAACATATACTTCCGATTAATCAGCTATTCCAGCACCATATTTTTTTCTTGTGCATTTCGTCGGTTTTTTTTTTTTCATTATATGTTGACTTGTTTATCATTATTATAACTAGGTATAGAATTCGAAGCAGACGTTTCCGTCGAACATTGGAATAAAAATTACTCACTCGGCCGGCCTGCTAAACAGCTTTCAGAACATGAGATACTGGGAATATCATCACCATATTTTAACAGTATATTTTTGAAATACTATACTTTCGAAATATGAAAAAAAAAATTTTCGAAATTTCTAGACCACCGAGTCTCTTTAACAATTAATTTTGTTAAATAATAATAAATTAAACAATTAAATTTGGTGTATGATGATAAATTTAACAAGCAATTTGTTAAATTATAGTAAGTCTTAACAAGTAATTTTGTTAAGAATAATGAATGTTTAACAAGTAATTTTGTTAAATAAATGTTGGTGTCAATATATTAGACCAAGCGCAATGTTGATGATCTCTTTTAAGTATCGAGTACAACTGATTTTTACATTTACCAAAATATCTTTGTGTTAAAACTTGAGAAACTAAGATTGAAGGAAAAAGGGGAGTGCTAAAAGGAAATCGGAAAACCAAGGGTTGTGATTGGAGCGTGAAGGGCATTAAATGGGCTAGAGAAAATGTGGAAGGGTCGTATCGTCGTGGGAGTACGGCAGAGTAAAAGGGGGACGAAACGAAAGTGAAAGAGGACGAGCCGAGAGAGTGAGATACGGGAAAAATGGTGACCGAACTATTTCGGAGAGTAGACGAGTGCAATTAGGAACAGATGTCCGGACTGATTTATGATAGGGCTTAAATAATTTCAGGATAAGGAGCAAAGAAGTTGCAAACATGGGACTCGAAGTATTTTATATTTTTAAATTTAAACTTAATCCCTAAACAATAGAGCCGATGTTTGACCGTTCACGTAAGTAAAAAATATTTAGACATAAAAATCAAATTTCAACTAAATCCTAAACAGATGTTTAGCACAAGGTAAAATGAATGAAGCTAATATGACAATAAAAATTAAACTGCAGAAAAAAAAGACGGGTAATTCTAAAATTCCAGGGGCAAATATTTTAAACTAAAAATACTAAAATATTATAAGGCGTAAATTTAAATTGGTTAAATATACGTAAAATAATAAAATAAAATAAGACTATTATTTCTGGACGGAACAACTTGAATCATATATGTTTAAATATGATTCATATATGTTTATCTATGTGCTATTCTTTTTGATATATGACCATGTATAAAGGCAAAAAAATTTCTTCTAACTTATACCCAAATCATATAAGATCATATATGTTTATGTATGATCATATAAGATACAACGTAAAGTATTTTTACTCGATGTTCAGTCCACATAAGATCATAAATGATTATATACGGACATATATGAACATAGATACTTACGCAAAAAATTAAAGAAACAGAAAGATTTTATAAATTTTTTTTGTGATTTTTGGAAGGCTGTAACTGTGAAAAATAATCGTATCGAGATTTTTAAAAAAACATTTTATAGCTTGATATCTCTAGTTTCGGTGCATTTTTATCAAAATTTTTTAAGAGCTTAGGCTATTGCGCTAACATGAGAAATATCGCAAGACAAACAATTTCTAAATGCAAGGAAATGACGAAAAAAAAAAAATTCCAAAAAATAAATTTCGAACACAATAAAAAAAGTTTCAATTTTTTTTTAAATTTCCTTGCATTTGCTGAGTAACCAACGTAAAAATTCGAAAAAGTCGAAAAAAAATTATTTTTTTATTTTGATTATGATTACACAATTAAAAGAACAAAACTTGTTCCTTTAATTGTTTAGCAAAAATTTGATCGATCATTCGCAAAAAATGGTTTGATAGTACCATTTGAGAATTGACAGGGGAATGGGGGGTACATTATGCTACAAGAGTTCCTTACAATATTAGTCTTTTTATCAATATTTACATAGTCCTTTTTTGAAAGTCCTTTTTTTGTACTTACTTTTAATGGATGTTAACATTGAAAAAAATTTTTTTTTTTCCAGAAAAATGATGAAAGGGTCTTGTAGGGAATTTATTCAAGTTTTGAACGCCACCCTTAAATTTACTGTGCGATCATTGGTACCTGAAATATTGACGATCAAAGCTAAAAGGATTATTTTTCTGTTTGAAGGCTGATATATATACGACAAATCGTTCGACGAGGTTAAAAAAAAGCCAAATTGAAGCTGAATAAATTTGCTAAATGACCTATGCATTGGTTTAATTGAAAGAAGTTTTTCACGGTCCATGGGCTCTTCGGAAAAAAAAAAAATTCTGAAATTTTTTGTCTCGCGGTATTTCTCTTGTTTGCGTAATAGCCGGAGCTCTTAAAAAATTTTTAATAAAAATACACCAAAACTAGAGATTTCAAGCTATAAGATGCTTTTTTTAAAATCTCGATACGATTATTTTTTACAAAGTTACAGCCTTATAAAAATCACTAAATAATTTATAAATTTTTTTTGTTCCTTTAATTTTTTGCGTTTGTGTATGAACATATATGAAGATACATTAAAAGTTTTTAAGCGATATACAGGCCATATAAGATTATACATGATCATGCACGGACATATATATACAGATATGAAAAAATATAAAAAAAATTTTAGCTGATATACAATGCATATAAGATTTTATATGTTCATGCACGATCGAATTTGTGACGTTACATTGCCGAGGAGATAGAGTTAGAGGTGGAGTGTGTGTCTGTGTGATAGAGAGAGAGAGAGCCAGTAGGTGTGTCGGGTTGAGTGTAGGAGATAGTGGGTTGAGAGTATGGGGTGAAGTAAGTGTGTTGAGAGTACGAGTATGTGTACGTTATGTTGTCTGTGTTGGAGTGGCTGTGTGGCTGAGCGTGGATTTAACGAGGGATGTCTAGCTGTGTTGCGGACAGTGGCCAAAATACCGTGCCTCCCGTCCAGTGATGACGACTAGGCCTAGGCCTAGCTCTCGGGGTCGACGTGGTGATCGTGGATGAGCGACTGAGATGTCACCGCCCCTGCGAGTTGGTACCCGGAGTTAGCTGGGATACGTTTACGTTTATTTGGGAATGGCAGGCTTCGTTTGCGATGCTCGAGGAAGCCAAAGATTCGTTAACTCCGGATATCACGGGGAGTGACACTGCGGGAAGACCCGTAATTCCAAGGCTTGTATGCGGTGGAAGAAGAATGGATGGAGAAGCGAGAGTGACTGGGAGTAGTAGAGTGTAGGCATGAATGGAGTAGGAGACGAGAGAAGAGCAGTGGAAAACTGACAATGGTGTCAGAGAGTGGGATTTTGGAGTCGCTCGAGTACGAGTTGACCCAGTATTCGAGTTTGGAGTCTTGGAGCGAGTGGCTGTGAGTCGGAGAGCCCCAAAGGTAGGCCTCGACCACATCCTCGGCTTATGTCGTCTGGAGCTTGTGGCTCTGTGTATGGAGTTCTTGGAGCCGTTTAGTTGGGATATTTGTCGTCTTGTTTACCGCATTATTTATTTTATTTCATTAACTATCCAGAATTGTGTTAAGTTTTGTGATTCGTCGTCCACGAGAGGTTCCATATGTCATACCCAGATATTTGTTTGTCTGATGGACCGAGAGTACTCGACCGCGGGTCGCTTGGGCCCTTCGCGTCACTCTCGCACCCTCTTTACGATATTTCATGTAGTTTTTTTTTCTTTGTTTTATTTTAATTTAATGTAATTAATCGATTTCTTCTTGGAATTAAAAAGAACCACGACCCTCTCTCCACAACCTAGCATACTGAGCGCACCAGGACATGCCGCTACCTCCGTTCATTTCTCTCATTTCCGTAGGATTTACATATTAGGTTTTAATTTACGTGTACGTTTAGACCGGTTGCCGATACCAGGGAAATAAAAGTCGGCTGGCGCCCGTCAGAATCTGGAGGAAATGATCTGGAGGAGTGATCGGTGGGCGAAGTGTAACGTAGCCCGATTTGTGAATTTTGAGTTCGAGTCATTGAGTAAATTTATTGAATGAGAATTATGTGTAATTTTGTTAAGTTTAATCGAGTTATCTAAGAAAAAGATACGTTTCAGATCATATATGAAAACCATAAAAATTTTTGAATGATGTTCAACTCGTGTAGGATCAGATATAGTGAGGAATGAACATACATGATAATACATAGAATTACTTACAAATTGTACAAGTTGTTTAACTTTTATGAAATCAGATATAGTCAGGTACAAAGAGACACGAACATTCATTATACGATGTTTAACGCATATAAAATCAGATATGATCAGGTATAAACATATATGATAAAACTTAAGTTTGAATTTTAAGTTTAACTTTCAAGTCAAACATAAGTTTAACTTTCAAGTTAAACATAAGTTTAACTTTCAAGTTAAACTTAAGTTTAAATTTTATTTTTTAATTTGTTGAAGATAAAAAAAACTTCTGATTCCACATTAGAAAACAAACTACTCGAATACCAAGTAAAATATCAATATAAACGTAATGATCGTTGAGATTTCTAAGATCAATATATAAATCTATTGGATAGTCTCAACTATTAAATACATGGTTTGGCAGAGTGGTACAAGCTTCAACTGAAACGCAGAAGGATCCAGGTTCGAATCCCAGAAAAATACCGAATACTTTTTCGTCGATAGAAAAAATAATAATGAGTGAACAATAACTATAAATGAATGAATTTCAATTAACGTTAATGAACAATAAAATTAAAACATTATTTTTCTAGTTTAAACAATTTTCGTCAAAACTCTATGTATATTATATATGATCATATCTAATCATATATGATCGTATCTAATCATATATGATCATATCTAATCATTTATGACCAGGCATGGCCAATTTTCATATTTAATCATATATGAATGCTCATATATCATCGTGTATGGTCAGACATGAGATTTTTTACCTGGGTAGATATCTATCTAAACCTTACAATTGAAATGCACAAACTTGATAAAAATAAGATAAAATAATGCAAATTTTCAAAAATAAAATTTTTCTAATAAATATAAGTAATTTCATATAATAACGTGAGTATCTATGAGTTACAAATAATTTTTGAACTCTTGTATTAGTGAAAATTAGCATATTTATGTTATTTCAGTATTTTTAATGTGTACAACAGCTCACATAACATTTTGGTGCGAGAAGTTTGGATGGTGTCTGCCTCCTTTTGCTAGTGTAGTGTCTGGCTGAAGCCTACAACACTGTTTTACGCCGGCGCGTACTAGTAAGAGATGTAGTCTAAAGCAAGCGTGTGTTAACATAGCCTTACTGATGAGTCTGTTGATGTACTTAGGACGAAGCTACGCAAATTATGGCAAACTGGCATATATCTTAAGGTTGGTGGTTGACTGAAAAGTCAGTACATTGACCAATAAGAAAGTTATGCCATTTGGTGCAGTATAGCACGGAACATTGAAAAATATAAAAAAGAAATGAATATATCATGTTTATTACAAACATCTGAATATTGACGCTTATTTTTTACTTAATTTAAGCAAATACATCGTCAATCCACCGACAACTGCATGATAACCAACCTGGTTTCATTGCTAATTGCTTACAATAAGGGTTTTGCTAGTTCAAACATGGGTGAGCCTCACTTCTAAACATTTACCTAAAATTTTAAGACTTGTTAGTTTTATATTTAATATAAAAACTTCTTTAAGTTTTTATATTGAATAATCTATGTATGAGACTTTTTATTAGGCTAGTTTTCATGTTTATTGATTAATAAAACAATAAAATAAAAATATTTTTTTAATTTCCATTCAATAAATAAGTTCTCAATTTAATTTTTGATGATTAAATAAATAGACACTTAAGTAATTGTTTATGAATAAATAAACTGAACGAAAAAAAAAAACATTGATTTCTATGAAGATAAATTATTAAAAAGATCGCGACCGCATGACGCCGACTTTAAGAATTTAACGACGTTTTAATTTTGAGTATTTATTATATGAAATATCGTAGACACCGTGATTCAGAAACTTAATTTGGAATAATTCAAACACGATCCAAAACAATTCAAAGTCGGCAAAATTGACTATATATAGGTATATAAACTCTATCATGGATTGAATCATTCCACATTAGATTTCTGAATCAGGGCAACTAGTGACATCAAGTATAATACTCTCGTTTGGTTGGTAACACTCGCTTCGCTCGTGTTCCCCCTAGGGCGAGAGAAGATGTATCAAAGGATACGTATTAAGAACTATTGGCCGGGAATGTATCGCGATATGAGTGAATACATTGATGAGTGTGAAGTCCGTAAAAAGACGAAGTACAAGCAGACATCTTCTCATGCCCCTATGCGAACTCGTCAGCCTATTGAACGTTGGGCTGTCGTGACAGCCGATGTAACTGGTCCGTTCCCTCGTTTCCGTGAAGGATTCAAATACGTTTTAATATTACAAGACCTCTATACTCGTTTTATCGCGATTTATCCATTACAAAAACAAACTGGTAAAAATGTAGTTGAGTCCTTACGTAATGCTTTAAGTCGATGGGGCTATCCAATGATTTTTGTTACAGATAATGGGCGTGAATTTATTAATGAGACTCTTCGAGACTATCTGAAGAGAGTTGATGTCAAGTTTGTGCCACTGGCGGTTGCCCATCCCCAGGGAAACCCGGTTGAGCGGATCAATAGTACCCTCAAGCCAATGATAAGGGCCTATATCAATCACGATCATACCCCGTGAGATGAGCATCTTGGCGACTTCCAGTTGGCATATAACTCGTCATATCACGCGCCTATTCATTTAACACCGTACTATCTAAATCATGGTCGTGGACCACGTTTATCGGGACGAGTAACTGACCTTGAAGTTAATGATTTTGAGGACGATAACCCTGAATGGAAGGATAGAATGGCCCGTATGGACCAGTTACGTCATCGAGTCGAAACTGTAATGAGAAAAGAAAGTGAGAGGCAGGCCCTGTATTACTACAAACGTGTAAAAGAGCCGCCAGTACTTAATATCGGTAATCGGGTTTACTACCCGAATCATAAATTGTCAAAGAAAGCTGACCGGTACTGTGCTACATTAGCTCATCAATTTTTAGGACCTGCTTTTGTCGAGAAAATAATAAGTCCTGTTGTCGTACAATTGCGTGACGAAGCTGGCAAGAATCTCGGTACTCATTACACGGCTGACTTGAAAATACCACGACGCAAGCGGGCCCCAGCCCCTAAAGCTAAGCCGGAAGCCAAGGAAGCATACAAGGCCCGTTCCAACATGCAGACACGCCGTTGACGTGAGAGGAGACGTCGGGCCAAGGAGTTGAGGGAACAAAAGCAGGGAGAGGGGGCCCCCGTCGTCATTCGTGAGGGTGGCCTCGCGAATGAGGAAGAGCGGGGCCTCATAGAACTGATTAGTTCGCCGCGCCGAGGAAGTGGGGGCATATCATGTCCTCGACTTCGCCCCGCGCGACGACGCGAAGAAATGATCGATTATTTTCATTATCATCTTATATTATTATTATTCCTTATTATTATTCTACACTGTTTACTTACCTTTTGTATTGTTATATATTACCTTCAATTAAAAGAAAACTCTTTTGATAATTCTAATTTAATTTAAGTTTAATTTTAAAGCTTCCCTGGTAGTTGTTGTAAGACGAGGTCACCACGCTTTTGAAGTAGATGTTCGAGTCTGGGGGGGGGGGGGGGTGGAAGTGTAATCATCGAGTACAATTATATACACCATTTTGTAGCCAAGAGCTTACAAGCCCTCGTTGTGGGGAAGCTTATTTTATTAAGTTTATTTATAATTTATTATTGTAATTAAATTTAATTCGCATCAAATTTACCTATTGACAAGTTTCCTAAATATTGTCCTTATAAGTATAAGTAATAATAATTTCTCTCTTCTAAATTTCATACTGCGTGATCCAGTACGGGGAAAATCCTGTCCTAAAGCTGACTAGCTTAGCAACGGTCGTAAAATACTTTTAGTTTTACATATGTGTGGACCTTGTTTAATTAAGGCCACAACTTAATTAATTAAGCAAGCGGACCCATTACAATACACAACCATGTATGGCCATACATGGCCATGTATGATTCATATATGGCAGTTGTTATGGCGTAACATGCGAAAATCCGAAAATGACGTATAATTACATAAATAAAAACAAAATTCACAAAAACTAAAAACTAAACATATCAATGGTCAGATGATTGGTCAGAACTTGTTAATGTAAACAAAGAATACCATAAATTTTCCTTTTTATTACTTATGAAGAAATAATAAACTAACTTATAAATTGAGCAATTAATTAAACCATGATAAGCTTCCTAATGCTTGCAACCCAAACATTACCACTTTCAACTAATGCCGCGCGATGCTCCTCCGTTTTTTCTTTGTAAAGTCAAGTGTCACCACCCCGATAACCGTTACATCTATGCATTGTTGACTTTACATTTAATTCATTTGGTCCCTTCGCATTTCTTTGTAGTATCTTCTAGCCCAAATAACATCGAAATTCATTTAAAATTTTAAATAAACTATAAAACAACCTGATAATTGTTAACAAAAACAAGGTAATAAAATCTATGATCGACACAGTTAACTGTAAATAAAATCATCAATAATGATTAATACACAACAGTACTATTCCACCATAACCCAAGAAACTTATTACTAAAATAAATATTATAACTTGAGACGCAATATCCCAACGTATTAATCAAGGAATAAATAAGATAACAATTAACTAACTACATAACATCGGACAACCATAACATACCATGATAGAGCAGATAACCATAATAACAATTCCTTAACATCCTACAGAGAATAATTAAATTCATAGCCACCTACCTATAACAATTAGAATAGATTATAATCGATCAGTAGATAAAAAAAAATATAATTCAAGATTACATAAAAGCTAACTAACCATCAGAGGTCAATTAAGGGACCTAACTATTTTGCTTCCCAACTCAACAAATAAATAAAATAATGATTAGCCAAGGTTCCTATGACCATTCACTAGTGTCCCTTTACCGATGGGATTAATAATAATTGCGAATTATTAAATATTTAAAATCAAAACCAGGCATAACATCTAAACCACTCACTACAGGGATAAATAATCATAACCCATAAATTGATAAGGAAGAATAGATTATTAATTATTAAACACTCAAACCTTAATCTTAACGGATAATCTGTAACTAACCACTTAAAATAAGGCTACCTAATTTAATTTAACAGTTACTTGATAATTCCTACAAAAATTATCTATAGGTTTTATTGAAAGTACATTAACTTTAAAAGAGAGCAATAAATTTTCTTAATAAAGGAAAATTTCTGCATATCATTTAAACTTATAGATCGATTCAGCCAACCCTCGAACTTTATCAAGATAATTACCCATACAATAAGCATAGAAAATTTAATAAGTATGAGATTATAATTGTAATTACTATTGCGATGACAAGACCAGTTATAAGTATAGGACGTACACACTGAGATTACAATTTAATTAAGCTATATAAAATAGATTTATTTCATTGAACAAAATAATTTATTTCATTCAAATATATATATTTTTTGTAGCTAACTAATCGCGCTACAGTGCCACAATTCAAATACCAATTTGTTAACTTTAAAAAAATCATTATTCCATTCAAATGAACCAAATTTTTGTTTTAAATAAGAATTGATTGGATCCATTCAAATATGAGATTTATTCGCCTAAACAAATCTTATTTGGCTCAAATAAATTGTTCTCTCAATGCAGGTACGATTCGAACATCATAGATAATTAAAAAAAAACTCTTAAGATATGAAATAGTTTTAAAATTTATAAATTATTTTGATCTCAATACAATAAAACTAACCGGATTAAATTGTAATTCAATTTTCTCGATTTTCTCGATTTTGTCCAAACTTTCAAGACTATAAAATTATTGTGATTAATAGTCAAAACTTTGAGTTGAAGAACAAATATTGAAGCTTTTTTAATAAGCTTCAAGATTATTTTTACAGAAATCAATGAATGTCATTCTTAACGTGTTATAAACTTTCACAGTAAAGAATTTATTTTGTTAAATAATTGTAGCAAACTTAAATAGCCATAATTTCAAAACTAGTTAACTGATTTTGCCGATTATCGAACTTAGTAAAGCAAATCGCCTATAGAATGAGTACAGAAAATTCCATTCGAATCTGATTAGAATTGTAGGCGATATCGTGATGACAAGACCAGATATTATTATAAGGTGTTCAGGTATGTTTGAAAAATCAAAAGTAATAAAAGAAACACTTCTATAATATAAAATAGCTGTAAAATTTACAGGTGAATTTGTTCACAATAAAATATAACTGACGAAATTGAATTATAATGGGAAATGCATAAGTTATGTAAAATGAAAACCATATTTTCAACATTTTTCGATTCTACAAAAATTTTCAAGGCTATCAAATTATTGGAAGAAATAGTCAAAACATAAAGTTTCAGGTCATAAATTAAAGATTATTAGACAAACATTCAGATACCTTTTACGAAAATCGCATATGAGTATATGTTTCAAAATTATATGAACTTAAAAGTCGATAAAAACTGATTTTGTCGAAAAATCGTAGAAATTGCAAACAGCCGTAACTTCTCAACTAATCAACCGACAGCACATTTTAAACTTAACTGTGATAATTTAACGTACAATAAGTTTGGAAGATTACATCAATTATATCAAAATTATATCAAAAAATTAATTGAAATTGGTAATCTTCGAAATAATTTGGATTTTTTTTTTAAAAATGAGCAAAAAAATAGAAGATACCTGTAAATAATTTTATTGTAATTTTTTTTTTGAAAACTACACCCGAATACAAAGCAAATAAAAAAAAAATCGCCCTTTAGTTTATTTTTGATCACGTCACAGGCTTTCGAAATAGCGATATGCGTTATATTCATTTTTCGAAAGTGGAGGACTTTCTGAAATGGAGTTAAACAATTTTCTAATTAGAACGTCGATATATATATATATATATATATATATATATATATATATATATATATATATATTAGGTGTACAAAAAAGTTCTACCCGTTTTTTGTCAAGAAAAAATATATTTAAAAATTTTAAATAAAATACAAATTTTAATCAAAATAACCACCATCAGCATCTACTACCCTTTGCCAACGCTCAGGCAACTGATGGATCCCACGGCGATAAAAGGCTTGATCTTTTGTCGAAATGAAATCATCTATTGTTTTTTGCATTTCGTTTTCATTTTGTAAGTGTTTGTCAGCCAAGTAATTTTGCAATGAACGGAATAGGTGAAAATCACACGGTGCAAGGTCTGGTGAATACGCCGGGTACGGTAAAACTTCCCACTGTAAATCATTTATAGTGTGGTGGACGATTGAACTTCTATGAGGCCTGGCGTTATCATGCTGCAGTATCACTGGTCGAGGTTTTTGTCCCGCAAATCGTCTTTTACTGTTGATTTCATCTGCTAATTTTTTTAATTGACAACTGTAGCGTTCTCCAGTAACGGTTCCTCCTGGTTTGAATAACTCATAATATAGCACGCCCCACTCATCCCACCAAATACAAAGCAATATTTTTTTCCCAAAAACATTACGTTTTGGTGTTGATGTCGTTGGTTGTCCTGGGTCTACCCAATGTTTTCGACGTTTAGGATTCTCATAGTAAACCCACTTTTCGTCCCCTGTTACAAGTTTCCACAAAAAACTTTTTTTTTTATGTCGTGAAAGCAACGACAGGCAGGTGTCAACTCGTCTCTCTCGTTGTTCTGGAGTTAATTCATGAGGTACCCATTTTCCTTCTTTTTGAATCTTACCTAAAGCATGTAATCTTTCAGAAATAGCTTGTTGAGTAACGTTTAACTTTTTCGCAAGTTCTTGTTGTGTTTGTGCAGAATCTTGATTCAGTAATTCTTCCAATTTCTCGTCACTGATTGTTGAAGGTCTTCCAGAGCGTGGTTTATCATTTAAATTAAAATCTCCGTTTGTGAAGTTCCGAAACCATCTTCGACAAGTACTGTCATCAATAACACTGTCACCATAAGTTGCACAGATTATTCTTTGAGCTTCAGCAGCACTTTTTCCTTGATGAAATTCATATAAAAGACAATGGCGGATATGCTCATTACTTACTTCCATTTTTAACTTAATAAAAAAATATATATATCGAAGATTAATATATTAAAAGTTTGATGAATTTAAAGAGTACAAACAGCTGTGCATGTGCATATACGTATTCATAGCTAACCTATAAATAGCTGTTAGATAACTCCATCTTTGAAAAACGGGTAGAACTTTTTTGTACACCTAATATATATATATATATATATATATATATATATATATATATATATATATATATGTTTTAGGAAATTTTATTCCCTTCAAAAAAAGACCTATGAATCAAGTCACTAAAGTCCATAGTTTCCGAGTTATAGGAATTTTCATAATTTAACAAATAAAATAGCAATTGTCATTTTTTTTTCAATATTATATTTTTTAGATTATTAGAACTACTATAACTCGGAAACTATAGACTTTAGTAACTTGAATCATAGGACTTTTTTTGAAGGGAATAAAAATTCCAATAAAATTCTCGTTTACATTTATTAACTGAATGAATCGAGCAGTAGAACATTGAGCATATAAGATCGAAAATTATTAAATTGTTCATAATGAAAGTTTATAAATTAACAACTAACAAATTATAAGATGTAACGATGAAATATGATTAATTATAAAATTTAATAAAATATTGGAGATACTCGCTTTGTTTCTTTATTATGTGCAGATAATATTTCCAATTTCATTGGGGAAGGACAGAAGGAGTTTATTCCTAGTCCTTCAAGAAGGAGAGGAAGGAGTTTCTGTTTCCATCCCGTACCTGTTAAAAAATTTTACTAATTTAACAAATAAAATAGCAATCGTCATTTTTTTTTTAATATTATATTTTTTGAATTATTAAAACTCTTATAACTCGGAAAAAATAAACTTTAGCGACTTGAATCATAGGACTTTTTTTGAAGGGAATAAAATTTTCTATATAATTCTCCTTCACATTTTTGGTATTCATTCTTTGGTTTACGTTCTGCAAGCCAATAAAGGTCAATTTGATTCGAAAAATGACTTCCTCAGCGGACATCAGTAAGACAGCTGGACTGAAAGCTTAGATATTATGAGCACTTTTGAAGAACACCAAATTTCCTACAATTTGCGACCAAAACTGCGTCGATAGCATAAAACGCAACTGAGTATTAGAAAGTTAAAAAAAAAGTGATTTAATTTACGTGTATTTTCAATGGGAAATCTTGGAAATTAAATGGAAAGTACTTAGGATTGGAATTAAGAGCTCAACCTTGGCAGGAATTTTGGTTTCAGTGTAACAAGCAATATTTTGCTTGATGAGCAAAAAAAAAATACTTTTGCCGGAAACGAAGCACCCTAATATATATATATATATATATATATATATATATATATATATATATATATATATATATATATATATATATATTGACAAACCGCTTTGCGTTTTCGCGATTTTTACCAGCAGCCACCAGAATTCGCGGGTTGAACCCTGGCTTAGGCTGGCGTCTAACAAATTTTATTTTACTTGGGACAGAGCAATGGGCTAGAGTTCTTGCAAAGCAAGGACCCGCACTTATTCAAACTCGGCAACGTATATAAAAATCTGTTAACTCACCTCACGGCTTATTATTTATAAATTATTTCTTATAATTAATTTAATTATCGTATATAACTTAATCAATCAGTATTATGTCTTACTAAATAATTTTACCAGTATTTTAGGATATGACTAAAAGGTAGTAGATAGAATATGAAGTTATATAGAAAATATGCAAGTTTATTGCCAGTTATAATAATTCTCAATTACTTACAATAAATGTCGCTGAATAGTACAATGTAGGTGGTCCGAATAACAATGGATGGCCACGTGGAAAGAGTTGGTTGTTATAATCAAATGATACACTGATTTTATTTTTTTTTATAATTAATACCCTGATATTACAAATGTATCAGCGGTAACGTACTAATGAACTTAACAAATTAAATATGTTTTAGTCTCAAATAATAATAATAATATACGATATATAATAGAATCGCAAGCTAAGTTGCCAGTTAGATATAAAGTATAATAACTAAATTAAATAATAAATGAATACAATGCAAGTAAATTTCCGGCTAATATTTAATTAAATCAGGATATTCGAACACGTCTAGACGCTAATAGATCCAAGATCGAAGTCTAAGTTGTCTAACCGATAATTGAGGGTCTGGGACTTGCCTCTGAACTCTGTCCCCACTTCACCCTTACGGTCATGCGTCGACGTGAAAATTAGTCATGTGACCACGGCACTATGACTTGGGTAGTTTCAGACAACAAGAAGACGGGGAAAAATGGGAACCGCAAGGCTGAGGACGACGAAGACAATTCACATTGTCTCAATATATATATATTGTAGTGACTGGTATCTTAAATTAATATCACGTATACACTACAATAATAACACACTTATATTAGAAATAATAACACCACAATTAACAGCAGTAAAAGAAAGCAAAGAGAGATATAGTTTATTGATATGCAAATGTTGCTGTTAAGCTGGCAATATAAGACTGATTGACTTAGTCGCGCATTTATAAAAATACGAGAAGGCATTTGTTTTCGAGTAAGTCAAATATTTTAAAACATCAGTTTCACGTTCGTTATACTACCCCCTTTTAAATAAATTATCGTCCCGATAAAAATTGTGTTGGGCGAATCGAACTTAATTGGAATTAAAATCATTTACAGTTTTGGGTTCGATTCCGCTATGGTCCCAGCACGACCTATCTATCACCCTACAGGGAAAAAAACACCTTAGCAGAAAAAGCAACCCTGTAGGCTAACGCGAAGATAATAAAAAAATAAAAATATAGTCTATAGTTTAATTGAGCTAAGAATTGATAAATAAAAAAATAAAATATTCTGCTAAGAAGTTAACCGACGCGCGTGACTCTATATTCCTATTCAACGAATCAAAATAATAAAATAAAAAATGTAACCCTCCTCTTGAATAATGGATCTTCAATGGGAATGGGAACAGGTACGGGGTGGGAACAGAAACTCCTTCTTCTCCTCCTTGAAGGACTAGGAATGGACTCCTTCTCTCCTTCCCCAATAAAGTTGGAAATATTATCTGCACATAATAAAGAAACAAAGCGAGTATCTCCAATATTTTATTAAATTTCATACTTAATCATATTTCATCGTTACATCTTATAATTTGTTAGTTGTTAATTTATAAACTTTCATTATGAACAATTTAATAATTTTCGATCTTATATGCTCAATGTTCTACTGCTCGATTCATTCAGTTAATAATCGAACCCAGAACATTCTCAGTCCTAATAGAATCCTGGGAATCCCTCGAACAATGTTACCATTGAGATCTTTCAGAGCCCTCTGCCAGACTTCTTTCAGAATTTCGGGACCTCTTAAGTGAAGTCTACAGCCTGGTTATTCAGGGTCCACTTCCAGACTTCTTTCAAGGACTATACGTCTTTAGGAAAATGTCCAGAAAAATCTTTCAATTTCATCAGTTTGAAAGAGATATATCCTAGTCTTACTAATTGACTACAGAATCCCGGGAACCCTTTACAACGTCTACGCTGAGATCGTTCAGGGTCCCAGTCGGTCATCTCTTTTACTTTTCTTATTGATCACAATATGGTGTAAGACGATTTACATGCACGATTTTATATTTTCCATTTAGTATTTTCCTAATTCTGTAAGCTACGTTATTTAATTTATTTTCAATTTCATAAGGACCTTCACTGTTTTTTTTTTTTTTTTTTAAATAATAAGACTATCCGGCATTTGATGTTCCGCTCACTATTATTTTATATTTTTATCACATACGTAATTACTCATACCCGCACTTTGATATCGATTAATAAAAATATTTTCACAACACTAAATTATTAATCACAAACTTTTTTAACTTCCCGCTAAGAAAATCGACGATTTATAAAAATTTCGGGAAGTTATTGTTTTCACCCCGATTTTTGAAAATCGAGTTTTCATCAGATGTCGACGTTTTGAGGTCCTAGGAAGCTATTCTGACTATTTTCAGAATGATGTCCGAGTGTGTGTATGTATGTGTGTGTGTGTGTGTGTGTATGTATGTAAACTCTTTGTAACTTTTTAACTAATGGATCGATTTGGATGGTTGAGGTGGCAATCGAAAGATCTTGTTGGCCGTCAACTTTCCTGAAAATTTCAGATCATTTGATCGAATAGAATCGAAAATATTTGCGAATTACGAAAAAAAAAAAATTTTTTTTTTAGTTTTTTATTGATTTCTCAGAAACGACTCATACGATCGACTTCAAAATCTAATCAGCTCTAGTACTCAATAAAACGCGCCGATTGCCGCCTTAGACATCTCAATCGGTTAGTTTGTTCGAGAGATATCGCGGGAGAAACAAATGGTGGATAATGGTTTTTTCCAAATATTTTCGAAATGACTGACCCGATTAATTCCAAATTTTTTTTTTTAGTATTTTGAAAGTATTTCAAAAACGACTTTATGAATCAATTCAAAAATCTGATCAGTTATAGAACTCAATAAAACATGTCGATTGTCGCCTTGAACGTCTTAATCGGTTTATTCGTTCGAGAGATATCGTTTGAAAAAAAATCGTAAAAAACGTTTTCTTTCGAAAACAAAGGCATACAAAAGTATTTTCAAGCTCGAAGAGTAAATGTGTCTACAACAATTTTCTGAGCTCAAGGAGCTCGAAATAGGCGGGAAGTTTTGGGGCTGGCCCGCAAGGTCAACCGACAGACCGATTTTTTTTTATATGTAGTATATCACACAAGTAAATTCAAATATGCACTTTGACACCGAATAAAAAAAATATTTTCACAAAACCTGTTTAATTAAACATTGAATTCATTTAAATAATTACATGCACATGAAATCTATTTTATATAACATATCCACAAAACTTATTTAATACATCACTGAATTTATTTATATTACTACACGAACTTCAACACTATCGCACATATCCACAGAACTTATGTAATTCATGATCGAATTTATTTATATTACTACGCGCACTTTAATATTCATAAAACTTATTGATTTCATCACAAAATTTATTTGAATTAACACACGCACTTAAGCACAAATTAATAAAAATTTTCTCACCCAACTCGTTTAATTGATCACTGAATTTACTTTTTAATTTATTATTATTTGCATCTTTAGTAACGTTAAACGAATCACGATCGTTTTTTTCTTAACCTTTGCCTTTCCCGCCACGTCATGATATTTTGGAAGATATTTTTATGTTAATTTTATAATTGTAAATTCACACGACACACGAAGGTTACGTGCACTTATCCCACTTTTGACACCAAATTGTAGTGTTTCAACTCATAATTAATATTACTTATGCACTACAATGATAACACACTTATATTAGTAATAATGTCACCACAATTAACAGCAGTAAAAGAAAGCAAAGAAAGATATAGTTTATTGAGATACAGATGTTTGCTGTTAATCTGTCAGTATAAGACTGACTGACATAGTCGCGCATCTATAAAAATAAAAGAAGAAGGCATTTGTTTTCTAGTAATTTAAATATTTTGAAACATCAGTTTCACATTCGCTACAATATTATAACGCAAAGTCTATGCATACGTTAATACGCTAATTTTTGGGTTACAACTTCGTTCTCTGCCCTTAGCCTCCAGTCTGAATACGAATAGGGCGCCAGGTAATTTTTATCACTGGAATCACCAAACCAGTAAATTCTAAATATTAGATAAATTTTTGATCTTTGGAACTATCTCAAAACCACGCATAAATAAAACCGGATAATTTTTGATCTGTAGAATTATCATTGAAACCACGCATAAATAAAAACTAAAGCTAAAACTTAACAAAATGCTCTAAACTTATAAGCAAAAAAACAAAACAGAGACTGGAAAACTAAAAACAGAGTTACGGTATGCCATGGTGTCGCTCAGTGTGTAGGTTTATGGAGAAAGGGAGTGGTCCGGGTTACATCATACCAAATCCATGTAGATTATTAGTAAATTTGCATTTTTCACTAAACAACAAAAAATGTCAAATCTCTATTTAACAATTAGCAAAATACTGTAGCATCGTACAAATAATTCTTCTCTACAAAAAAATACTGAATCTACTGATAATGAAATTAATCTTAACAAAAATGAAATTGACATCTAAATGATAAGTATCGATACATTATAAATAAATTCATTAATTACTAGAGCTAAATAACAATTAACTAATATTCAGTAAACCAGAAACATAAAATATGAAACCGATATTCTAGAACATTTTCGTTAACAAAACTAGTAAAACTAACGTACATGGGTCTCACATTGACGTCAATCAGTCAACAATTCGTTCAATAACGAAACATATTTCTTATAATTACTTTATAAAATAATATTAACAATAAATCGTGAACATGACTCTAACTGTAACATTATTCTCATAATTCTCTCAGATCTGAAATCTTTTCTTTAATTAAAACAGTAGTATGATATCTCAAGATTCTGACTCGAACCTGATTAATTGTTAATAATTATAATAATTATTTCATACCTGATTGCTGATAAATGAAATATCGAGTAACATTTTTACACGGTTTTAAACAATACTTCTGTAACAATAATCTTAATCTGTAGCTTTCCGCAATGCTATGATACTGTAGCGCCATTACTGGACGCATCTGCTCGCTTCGAGAGACCAGAGCTGAATGCTCACGTCCATACTCTTCGAAGGTCTCCCTTCGACTTCTCTTTTCTCCATTATCCAAAACGCAAAACTTAATTTTACCATTATCAATAACTGACCTCTATATTCGAAATCCATAAATCAATTCCCAAACTCTACTATATCGGTAACGGGAGGCATATACCTCACCGAACGTACTCACTAAATCTGACTTTGACTATGGATATCCTTGGTAGTTGTTCTCCTGGAACAGACCAGCTGGGATCGTAAAACTTAAACTAAGTGACCTATGACTTCCTCAGCGGTACAAGTGGTAATGGCTTGTCCTCTGAGACCTGTCAGACAAAACAATTAAAAATGACCAAACGGCTTCCACAACAGCAACGGTCACAATATTACTGTTGAGGCCTGCCAAACTAAAACTCCAAAACTGGTCCCAATCTGCATCCATCAGATTCCATATATACCGGTGCGCCAGCATTTCAGCTAGACCTCTGCAATCTACCAAGAAGTCTCATAGGGATAAAACTAGATTCTATCATCAGATGATACCGGGTGACTAATTCAAGTCCCGCTCCACAATAACACGGACTTCTCCGCACACTCAGAATTCCAAAACTGTAAACTAAACTCAAACTTTATCTCAAACATTAATCTCAAACAATATCCCATATTAAATTCCCATAATTCTGATTCTAAATCTTTACGATAATTTTTCATAACAAAACCCATAACTGTAGCTAAACGTTACTCCATATTTAATTCTTAACTATAACTTAGATCAAAAATCTGTATCAAAATCGTTAATACCCGTACGCTAAATTCTAAGTCTTGGATTACCATGCTCGTAAATACAGTAAAATCAGTTGGTGTTTGTGACGTTCACTTTGATTTGACCCCCATACGAAAAATAACGTCACAATATATATATATATATATATATATATATATATATATATATATATATATATATATATATATTGTAGGGTGGCTCATTTGAAACGAATATTTTTTTTTTCGCTCCAGTGACGAAATATTATTCTAGACATAAAAAAAAAAAATTTCCACCAAATTTGAGTAGATTAATGAATAACTGTAATGTAGACAGTTTTGCATGACATGACATTTTTTTGGTGATATATTTAACATTATATATTATATATTTCTTCGGCCATAATTTTATAAAAAAAAGTACTAAAATCTCAGATAAAACTGTGATCTTTTAGTTTTGCGATATTTAATATGATTTATCTCGAAAACTACTGGATCTACAATATTGGCGTCAATAACTTTTTCTTGTAGGAAATGAAATTCCTTACAAAAAAATTTCTGTACAATTTTATTGTAAAGTTAGTGGTTTGCGAGTAAAATAAAAAAAAACATGAAATTCGAGAAAAAAATGGCTTTAGCAATACAAATCGTAAATAAGCTACAACTACTTTAAAAAAAAAAAGATTCCTTTGTAATTTCTGCATAATAGCGTCTACATATCACGAAATGCTGCGAAATTATAGATAAGTGAAAAAAAAAAATTAATATTTACGTGTTAATTGAATGGGAAATTTTCAAATTCATTTAGCGAGTACTTAAAATTAAAATTAAGGGCTCAAATAAGGTGGGAAATTTTTTTTATGTCTTAAATAATATTTCCTTAATGGAGCGAATAAAAAATCGTCGTTTCAAATGAGCCACCCTAATATATATATTAGACTTATTCAAAAAAATCGACTATTTTTTTTTTCAAAAATCATATCGAAAATGTTGTTCCAAATGACGAAAAAACAGTACTGTCAAAGTTTAACCTTTAATATTAATATTAACAACTGCCTTATCGCAATTTTCTATTTTTCATTTAAATAATATGGGCAAAATTTTTTTTAAACTTTGGATTTTTATAACTCATCAACTGATCAATTTATTGAAAAGACCTATATATAATTTTATAGGAAATTCAGTGCTCTACAAAAAAGATCTCTTTTAATTTTTTGATAAATCTATTTGTAACGGGGTAAATTCGTATTTACCGCGTTCAAGTAAATTCAAATAAAATCTATTATGCGCACTGTCGGTCATGTGACATTACCACTCCGGGTATTCCGGGTAGGCAGCGACTAGTCGTCCAGAAATGGAAATTTCACTTGCTCGACCGTCGACCCCACCTAGAGTTAAGTAGGAGAGAAAAAAGGACAACTATAGTCAAGAGTGAGCGAGCAATTATAAACGGGGACCGGAACGAGAATCGGGCATTAACCATCAGGACGTCCGAATAGAGAGGTGGAGAGAACAAAGTGACGAGACAACCGACGAAAAATAGACGCCGAATTTAATTATAACAGGTAATTAATTAATTAATAGCTTGAGTTTATTGTGGAACCAAGCGATGGAAATTTCAATTAATTATAACAAATACCAGGCAGTTAGCCGGTATTTTCTATAAACATTACTGATTACGTCTGATTGTAATAGGTTGAAGGAGAGTAAGGAGAGAGAGAGAGAGGAGAGTAAAGACAGAGAGAGAGACGAAACCACAACTAAGACCAAAACTTTTACAAGGACAAAAATAACCAGATGGAACCCGGACAGAAACACGACGAAAAAAGATCTGGAGAGTTTTTAACTGGAGAGGTATTTATAAAATTTATTTCAGGCGGGAAGCCGGAAAATTTTATCAAATACTTAGTATACGTTTGATATCGTCGCGTCTAAACAAAATTCTCGCGAATTAAATAATTTCGTAAAGAAAATTAATAAATTGAACTCGGTGTCACGGCTGCTACATTCAAAAATTTTTAATTTTTTTTTTCTCTCTCTTCCAAGATAAGTACACACTAAAACCTCCTGTACGTAAACCTTTTTATGTATAACGCCAACTTACTGACGCCAGAAGTCGTACCGGACAAATATACCTACCTGAGCGTTGTCAACGCTTTACAATTAAGTCGTATTGTACTAATGGACCGAGCGTATTATATATTTCTCTTTCTGGAAATTTCATCATTTTTACTTAACGTACTTTTAAAATTTATGTATCCGTTCCCATTTAACTAATCTAAGCATAGAAGCGGTAGTCTTCTTTGATTTTTCATCTTAAACCTATAGACCACCCAACTCATGCGCACCTGCATGTGATTCTTGGAAATTAGAGAAAGCTAATGGAAACCTCCAAATTTATGGTTTCCTACACGAGCATGCTCAGCGACAGAGTGGCGCCAGGTCATCAGCCTACTTTAATAGTCAAAATCTGTTTCCCAGGGATCACACGTGTGCATGGGCCTAGAACTTTCGGGCGAGTCCGAGTCCTCTCGTATGGGAAACTGGTTACCACCACTTTTCATATGCGAGGATCATATAAAAAGACCATGGACTTTAGCTCATTAGTTCTTTTGGGAATCAAACTCTGAACCTTACCGAACTCCGGACACTTGACGGTGTTCGTGGCTAGAGGATTGATATCCCGATTGAGCATTCGGTCACGTGAGCCCAGATCATTGGATCGGTCCTTGATCGTCGTAAGCACTCGTATAATCGGTATATTATTTTCTACTAGCTTCAGAAGCATAATCAACGCGATATTAGCGTATAGCATCCGATCACGTGAGCCCAGATCGTACGATTGGTCCTTGATCGTTGTAAGTCGTGAACTAATATCAACCGTTTAGCACCGGTACAGCATTGATTATCTTCATCTTATTATAATCCATTTAATTTCATTCATTTTATTATTTTTATATTGAAATATACCACGAGAAACGTGGAGAATCAAAGAATATTTTACCGCGAAAAGGCGAAGAATTTGAATAATATTTAGAAATATTTTTTCCGCGAAAAATACGCGAAGATTTTATAAATTTATATTACCGCGAAGACGCGAAGAATTTGAATACATTGAAATTATTTTACCGCGAAAAGCGCGAAGACCTTCATTTTAATTTAACCTACAGAGATTTAAAAACGCATAACCATTGAAGCTTATACAACAAGGTAGACTAAATAAATAAATAATTCGATAAATTTAGAATCACATTAATTGACCGCGAGAACGCGTCGTAAATAAGTGTCCTGTGTAACTGTTGACAGTCTTGACACCTCACCAAAACCTGTTTAGGGTAAGTTTTTGAATATTGTAACCATTGTTTGGTATTTTTTTATATACTCTGAAATAATTGTAACCCATATGCATGAAACATTTGCTTTTATATTTACTATTCTTAATATTGCCATTTGTAACCCCTTTTGTATTTTGAGAATATTGAGTCATTTAATAAATAAATACTCGTTAACATAAAACATATGAAAAACATTATTTATCAGACAATTTTACTTTAACAACGAGATAATAGCTTCACGAGGCTTTTCGGCAACCCACCTTCCTTTATCCCTTATTCTACTACCTGTCTAGCCGCTCAGACCGATAGTTCACAGTAGGGAGTACACAATCTTACGTTTACCGCTCGACGTTTGATTGTGAAATTAGATCAGTCACATAATAAATTGGAAATCGTTTTGGGTTTTATCAATATTGTCTTCAACAATATTGTGTGGGCGCGAATTAAATATAAAATAGAATAAACTGAGCATTTGGTCACGTGAGCCCAGGTCATAGGATCGGTCCTTGATCAATGTAAGTACCTTTTTATTCACTATACTTTATACGAATATCGTACCTACGCCCATCACGATCTCCAATCGTGACATCGGATATAATTATAAAATTTAAGTAATTAATTAACTCCAGGCAGGTAGCCGGAGCCATTGCGTTAATAAAATATTTCCAGGCAGGTAGCCGGAGCCATTGCGTTAATAAAATATTTCCAGGCAGGTAGCCGGAATTGTTCTAGAAGTTTCCAGGTAGGTCGAGTGACTCGCGCACAGGAACTGTCGAATCTAGTTATAGCCGCTAGTCAATTATTAATTAATTATAAGTAAAATTTAATAAAAATAATAAAATAAATAAAATCAATTAAGCTTGTCTCGGAAAGCTAAGAGAGGTCCGTGGTCAAAGTCGTTGGTAAATTAAATAGGAAAATTTAAGTAATTAAAGAAATTATAACTAATTAAGTAAAAGGTATAATTAATTAAGAATAATTATCGCGGTGATAAAAGTACCTGAAGTAACGCGTCATTAAATTACTGAGTGAAGGTTGTGATATTAAAATAAGTGTTAAGCAATTAATGACAAGGAAATAGTAATCAATAAAGAGATAAAAGAAAAATCAATTAATAAATTAATTAATAATTATATAATTCTCTAAATTAATTAAATTATTAATTGCGGGAAAATAAAGTAAAATTAAGTGTGTGTAAAATAAGTCCAGGGGACAGAGTGAGTGTGTGAGGGAAATAGATAAGGATTTTAGTGGAAAATTTAGTAATTAAGTATCGCGAAGGTTAAGCGATTTTTAACTATTGTAAGTGTGAGTGTGTGGTAACGCCAAAGGTAGTTGGCTGATTTTATTAAATAAAATTATTGCGGGTAAATAAATAAAAGGTTATAAGGTTTAATGAAGTTATAAAGGTTATAAGGTTTAATGTTATGAGGTCAATTAATGTTATAAAGGTTATAAGGTCAATTTAGGTCATAAGGTTCAAGGTTTAAAAGGTTTAATGTTATAAGGTTTATATAAGAAGTTATAAGGGTTATAAAAGGTATAAAATATCAGGTTTATAAAAGGTCATAAGTGAAGTTAAATTATAAAGGTCAAATAGGTCATTGGAAAATGAAAGGTTTAATTTGTGAATTGAAAAAGTAAATTATTTATAAGTTATCCTTCCTCATCCTTCTCTTACAATTAAATAAAATTACACCGACCCTAAAGATTTAAGATCCGGTTCTGGGAGGCCGTTATCACTTCCAGTGGCGCCCTTAAAAAGGAAATTTAAGGACGACCAGAGTAACAGCACAGCCCTGTTATATATTTTTTTTAAAATTATTTGAGGTCAAAATTCAATTTATAGTAAATGTCAATATTTTTCGACTTTTTCAGCGAAACTATTAGACTTATCATAAAATGTCATAGAAACATTTTTGTAGATCTTTTTATTCTCTATAAATTATCTCTTTTCAAGTTTTCGAAATTCCTGAAGACTTTTGAATTATTTATGTTTCAATGTTAAATATTTTTAGAAAATCGTGTTTCGGTCATTTTAATTGGCCATTAATTCAAAAATGTTGATTTCTTTAAGCCGACCCCTTTTGAACGTCTTAAAAATCTAAGGGTAATAGCCTGTACACAATACTATCACTAGCATATAGTGATAATCAGTCGGTAATGACGGAGGACAACATAATGTGGAAGAAACCCTTCTTGGGGTAATGAGTAGAGGCTGCAACTCACGACTAATCTGCAGCATGTCCACCGATACATGGAATTGGTACCATGGGGGACCCATTCCAAGCCCCATTTTGACCAGAGTCTCTCTATTTCCTGAGGTGGGAGGAGTGTTTAGGTCCAAGTGAGGTCGGTCTCGTTGTGAGTATTGGTAAGGCACCCACATGCACTGCATGATTATAGGGTAAGCTATTGTGAGCTTATGTGTACATTTCGCTTTTATAATATATGGTGGAGCCGGTATATACAAAAAGGGTTACGCAGCGCGAGTGTGCCCAGAAGGGTGTGGTATCCGCCGCCCGCCAAAGGGAGGTGAACATAACCATCCCGTTACATTAATTTTTTTATTACATGTTTGTTGATCTCTGCTTCGCTTCGGCTAACAATTACATTCCGATCTAAGACATTTCTTACTTTACTGTTGTTACGTCTGACACAAATTATAACCAGGTAGAGATTCCACCTTCAATTTCTATCTGCTTTGTACCCCTTGGTTGAGTTTTGCGAATTAATAATATTGGAGAGCTGATAAACTCGCAGAGTGATTTCTTAAAACCGACGCGTAATATAAAAGAGTAAAAAAGTGTCGTGTCGGAGGTTAGACTGAGGTTAGACTGAGATTCTAACAGACTGAAGACTTTAGACTGAAGAACCGTGGGTTTATATAATCCAAAGTTGAGGGGAAAATGTCTTGGTCGGGTCAGTGGTCGGGGCCCCTATTCTTGCAAGTAATCTATTTTTACTTTGGGTCTCTGATGAAGTCTAAACACTGCTCCTCGATGAATTATTTCTGCATATGCAGTAACCGAGGCCAAGAAAAAAAAAAATAAACTGATATTTGAATTATATCTTCTAAAAAATTCTACGTCAAGCTATTTTCTTTTTTATATTTTTTTTTTATTCGGATATAGGTTGTCTGAAAGGGTTAGTATCCCCTTGAGAGGATAAGAAATCATGTAATTTTGTGTAAGAAGGTTCCAGAAACGGTCACCTTGGTTGGTTAAATATAGAATTGCCCCGAGGGCACTCGTCATCTTGGTTTAAGCTTACAGTTGACAAATGGGAGGGGTCCCCCTAAGGGGATCCCCCAAAAGGGGTACCACTTGGTACTAAAATAGTGACAGAGTTGTTGGGCCCTAACAGGAGCACAATAAGTCGAGGAGTATTGGGTTAGGAAAGAGTCTTAAGTAGTGGGATGACCACTGGTGTGATCGAGAGCTAATAAAAGAAGAGTATCGTGTAGTGATGAAAAGGAGGGCATTTGGTTAGCGAATAATAGCCTGGTTCCCGCCGATGCAACGGCACTCATCATCGTAACTTGGCCTCTGGGTCGGCGGATGGAAGGGTGACATCTTGATGGGCACGGCTTAGCACCAGCGTGTTTAAACTCATAAATCACGCGGTTGCGGTCTCAAATATAAATAAAGAATAAGAATTTGGAAGATTGATACTGATATGTTTTTAGTAAGTGTATCCAGTATATGCGCTGAGTTAAGCATGTTATTACTTTACACACGCATGTATGCTGTTGTAGCTGTTATTGTTATGTACTTATGTTGTTATATTTTGGATAGTCATAAAACGTTTTTATGTTCCCTAAGTGCGTATGTATATAGTTATATGCATACTTACATGCATGCGTACGTTGTTCTAGGGGTTTTTTTTGTGTATTCATTAATTACTCTTATCTTCTAAACTATTTTATAAATAGTAAGTTTTCTTTTATCCCTTTTTTTTATGGTCTCTACCCTGGTCGTAACACTGTTTTTAGGGTATAATATACTATTTTATGATACCAGCATCGAAACTTGGAGTTTCAGTATCTCTATAGCTCATCGAAACAAGCTAATTTCAAACTGATGCTGCAAACAACTGCTAGCGAGTTCGTAATTCAAAAATACCTCCATACAGTGGGCAGAAACAATTGTGTTTCTTCTTTTGGAAAGAAACACAATTGTTTCTGCCTAGTGTCAGTTACATTTAATGTTCATTTGCAGCCTTATTACTATCATTTGTTTACTTGATATTTCAGTTTACTCAGTTCATTTCCTAATAACATTTTTAATAAACCAAATAAAATTACTAAAAAAGACAGTGAAAATGATATTTTTGTCTTGTTTACTATTTAATAAGTGACTGTAAATCAAATATTTCTCATATTCTAACAGTTCTCCGCAACATCTGCTTGAAATTAACTTGTTTCTTACTGGCTGCTGATACTGAATCTTGAAATTCCAATGCAGGTAATCATGAAAAATATAATTTGACTTAGGATAAAATACGATTTCAGATTTCGGGTGATGTCAGCCCTCGTCTGTGGCTCGAACAGCCAATCTCGTCCTATTATCGGGTCATAAAGTATTGACCCTAAATTTGAAACATGAATAACTTGTGTTTGAAAAAATCGTATTAGAACATGAAACACACAGATCGTTAGATTAAAGTTTCTTCTACTCCTATCCAAAATTTCATGAACCTAAAAAATTTTATACCCGAGATATAAACAATCGAAGGTTGGAAAACGTGGTTCTTGAGAGGTATTAATTCACGCACCAACATTGATTGTTTATAATTTGGTAAATAATTGTTCTGTTGCTACACTGATTTTTTTTGTGTATAGTGGATCCTTTCCGAATAAAATTCATGAATAAAGAATTTTGATTTTCATGGATTATTGCTATTATTTAAAATTCATCGTCACGGATTATCTTGGGATCTAATTAAGATACGAATTAAATTCAAATCTGTACTAACGCAGAAAGTGATATTGAGTATTTTACGTGAACGATAACTGATACTGATCGCGATTCTTCTGAATTATAAACTTTTTTAACTTTTACGCAGGTGTTTATGACGGTCATCGGCTTAAAAACCTTTCGTAAGTGATGCGTAGCTAGGGATGGGCGATAAACATCGATGTTAGCGCCATCGATGTTTTTTTTTGGGAACATCGATGTTTATGACCGATTTTTGCAATAGTCGATACATCGATGTTCGATGTAAATTTTTTCAACCATTGAAATCGAAAGTCAAGTAAAATAAATTTTTATGCTAGCATCTGTCAGTAACTTATCTGTAGGTACATATTCACCACTCTATACATAAAAATAGATATATCGAACATAACGCGCTTATAAAAAATAATTTTCTATACTATAATTATTCATTCCTTTGTTGAAATTTGCTTGACTAATAATTTATTGATTTATTCTCAGAGGTTATATTGATTAATTTAGTTTAATTTTGTTGAAATCCTTACTTAAAAAAATAATTTGCATTTCAATTAACTTTTATGTACCCGATGAAAAAAGTTTTTGTCTAGTTTAATATGATTATATATGTTTATATATATGAATTACAAATGGATAAAGTAACTGCAATGGTAAGCGATAGTGCACCTAATATAATAACATCAATTAATGATATTTTTGCACAAAACAAAGACAAACGACTTCCATGTTTGGCACATCGTCTATCTCATGTGGTCCCGAAAGCTGTATCAAAATTGCCAGTTGTAAAAGAAATTATTGATAAAGTCAAACGTATCGTTACAATGACAAGAAAAAGTTTTTCTGCTTCTGACGAATTATTGAGGCTTCAAATGCGCGATGAAAAGTCTGAAGGGACCTCACTGAAATTTATTCAAAGTGTCGACACCGGATGGAATTCTACTTTCGACATGTTAGAAAAGTTTTTACTTTCAGACAATTATGTCTATCCTGCGACTTCAAAGTGTGCAAATTCTCCTCCTATGCTCAGTCACGAAGAAACTTCAGTTCTACGAGATCTTGTTCACTTAATGAAACCGATAATGATTATTATTACTCAAATAAGTGGTGATTCTTATTTAACTAGTAGTATTATTATTTCAGCCATTGCCATCATGGAAAAAGAAGTAAATATATCTAAACCGAAAACTCAAATTGGAGTAACATTTAAAGCTTATTTATTTTCTGAACTTGAAAAACAATTTCATGACATTGAGTCATTTAAAACACTATGTATCTCAACTATTAGGTGTACAAAAAAGTTCTACCCGTTTTTTGTCAAAAAAAATTATATTTAAAAATTTTAAATAAAATACAAATTTTAATCAAAATAACCACCATCAGCATCTACTACCCTTTGCCAACGCTCAGGCAACTGATGGATCCCACGGCGATAAAAGGCTTGATCTTTTGTCGAAATGAAATCATCTATTGTTTTTTGCATTTCGTTTTCATTTTATAAGTGTTTGTCAGCCAAGTAATTTTGCAATGAACGGAATAGGTGAAAATCACACGGTGCAAGGTCTGGTGAATACGCCGGGTACGGTAAAACTTCCCACTGTAAATCATTTATAGTGTGGTGGACGATTGAACTTCTATGAGGCCTGGCGTTATCATGCTGCAGTATCACTGGTCGAGGTTTTTGTCCCGCAAATCGTCTTTTACTGTTGATTTCATCTGCTAATTTTTTTAATTGACAACTGTAGCGTTCTCCAGTAACGGTTCCTCCTGGTTTGAATAACTCATAATATAGCACGCCCCACTCATCCCACCAAATACAAAGCAATATTTTTTTCCCAAAAACATTACGTTTTGGTGTTGATGTCGTTGGTTGTCCTGGGTCTACCCAATGTTTTCGACGTTTAGGATTCTCATAGTAAACCCACTTTTCGTCCCCTGTTACAAGTTTCCACAAAAAACTTTTTTTTTTATGTCGTGAAAGCAACGACAGGCAGGTGTCAACTCGTCTCTCTCGTTGTTCTGGAGTTAATTCATGAGGTACCTATTTTCCTTCTTTTTGAATCTTACCTAAAGTATGTAATCTTTCAGAAATAGCTTATTGAGTAACGTTTAACTTTTTCGCAAGTTCTTGTTGTGTTTGTGCAGAATCTTGATTCAGTAATTCTTCCAATTTCTCGTCACTGACTGTTGAAGGTCTTCCAGAGCGTGGTTTATCATTTAAATTAAAATCTCCGTTTGTGAAGTTCCGAAACCATCTTCGACAAGTACTGTCATCAATAACACTGTCACCATAAGTTGCACAGATTATTCTTTGAGCTTCAGCAGCACTTTTTCCTTGATGAAATTCATATAAAAGACAATGGCGGATATGCTCATTACTTACTTCCATTTTTAACTTAATAAAAAAATATATGTATCGAAGATTAATATATTAAAAGTTTGATGAATTTAAAGAGTACAAACAGCTGTGCATGTACATATACGTATTCATAGCTAACCTATAAATAGCTGTTAAATAACTCCATCTTTGAAAAACGGGTAGAACTTTTTTGTACACCTAATATATTGGATCTGCTTTTAAAAAAACTGCATTTTGAAAAAGGCAGTGTCTGCTTCAATTGCGATTGATTCTATAAATAAACAAAGGAAACCTTATGCTTCTAAAGACTCTATATTGCAATCTATTTCAGCTGTTGAAAATGTAGAACCTCAAGTATTAAGCGAAGAAAATATTCGGCGATATCACGATCAACTTGTTGCTCAAACACGGGCGACAGTTCATTCGATGGATGGCTTGACGTCGAGCTAAAGCAATATATAACTCAACCTGTTATTCCGAGAAATGACGACCCTCTTAAACATTGGCACTTATTGAAACCCAATTATCCAAATCTTTACAAAGGTGCGATCAAGTATTTTTGCGTAGTAGGTACCTCTGTTCCATGTGAACGCTTGTTCTCTGAAGCTGGAAACAAAAACTGCAGATCGCAATCTATTAACTGATAGTAATTTAGATAAATTACTTTGTTTAAGTAGCTTAAGTCCTGAGGACTGGGGATTTTAATAAAATTTATTATATTCTTCTGTTTTTATTGTATTTTTAAATTTAAAAGTTGTTTTTTTACATCGTACTATAATAATATTTATGAAAAGAATTAAAAGTAATTATTTTAACATAATTTACATAATTTTTTAAAAACAATTTGTTGTTAATTAAACTATATAATTAATTTAATTTATAGTTAATTTCTATATTTGGCCTTTTTCACCGACGATGGTAATTAAAACTTTTATATTTGTTCGCTCACTTTCGTTTTTACAATTCTAACGAAGATTTTTTTAATTTCCACGCGTTTCCACCATCGATGTTAACAATCGATGCTTCGATGTGTTAAAAAAAAAATCGATTGTTCGATGGTGAAAATTTCTAAAAATCGATAGTCTGATGTCGATTTTTTTTTGCTAACATCGCCCATCCCTATACGTAGCCCATCGGCGTGGTCACTGAAATATACCTGGGAAACTATTTTGTTGTATTGTCCAGTGTAAAAACTATGGTCAGAAAACTTAGAAAATAGTTTAAGGAATTTGTATTTTCGCTATCGGCACCTATGGTAAACAAATGTAAAAATGTAAAAATTTTAAGTCTCGCAGGTATAGAAACCCAACTTGTATGGCTTGGACGATTTTAACAAAAATGATGACAATAGATCGTTATGGTAAGCTCTAAGGGTTAACTGCGGTCATAAACACCTGCGTGAAAACTAAAAAAGCTTATAGTTCAGAAGAATCGCGACCGGCATCAGTCATCGCTCACGTAAAATATTCACTATCGCTTTATGCGTACAGCAATAATATATAAAAAATAAATTTTTTTTTTTTCGTGAATTCTATTTGGGAAAGACCCACTATACACAAAAACGAATCAGCGTAGCTACAGAATAATTATTTACCAAGTTATACGCAATCAAAGTTGGTGCTTGAATTCATATCCCTCAAAAACCACGTTTTTAAACCTTCAATTGTTTATATCCCGGGTATAAAATTTTTTAGGTTCATGAAATTTTGGATCGGAGTAGAAGAGGCTTTAACATAATGATCTATGTATTTCATGTTCTGATACGATTTTTTTTAACACAAGTTATTCATGTTTTAAATTTCGGGTCAAAGCTATATGACCCGATAGTAGTCTGAAATCGTCTTGTTTCATCCCTCGTCACACAATATACTCTTATTTATCAAAAATTGCATATAATAAAATACTTGAAAATAACAATACTTAAAATGTTACTCTTTCATAGAGTATAATTTTAAACTTCAAATGAATTATTATCATTGATTTTTGATAATTATAATTACTCATTCGAACAATAAAAAATCTTTAATGACAAAAAAATTGATAATACTAATAGATATTTATGACTGAAGTAAGCATTTTTCTTTTTAATATCATGATCATAAATTAATATATTTCAGTTAAAAGAAATCAATATTTTTGAATTAACGGACAATTAAAATGACCGAAACACGATTTTTTAAAAATATTTAACATTGAAACATAAATAATTCAAAAGTCTTCAGGAATTTCGAAAACTTGAAAAAAGATAATTTATAGAGAATAAAAAGATCTACAAAAATGTTTCCATGACATTTTATGATAAGTCTAATAGTTTCGCTGAAAAAGTCGAAAAATATTGACATTTACTATAAATTGAATTTTGACCTCAAATAATTTTTGAAAAAATAGATTTATCAAAAAATTATAAGAGCTCTTTTTTGTAGAGCACTGAATTTCCTATAAAATTATATATTGGTCTTTTCGATAAATTGATCAGTTGATGAGTTATAAAAATCCAAAGTTTAAAAAAAATTTTGCCCATATTATTTAAATGAAAAATAGAAAATTGCGATAAGGCAGTTGTTAATATTAATATTAAAGGTTAAACTTTGACAGTACTTTTTTTTCGTCATCTGGAACAACATTTTCAATATGATTTAAAAAAAAAAAAATAGTCGATTTTTTTGAATCAGTCTTATATATATGTATGTATGTATATATATATATTTATTTATATTGTGACGTTATTTTTCGTAAGGGAGTCAAATCAAAGTAAAGGTCACAAGCACCAACTGATTTTATTGTAGTTACGAGCATGGTAACTCAAGACCTAGAATTGAGCGTACAGGTATTAACGATTTAGATAAAAATTTTTGATTTAAGTTATAGTTTAAGAATTAAATATGGAGTAAAGTTTAGCTACAGTTATGGGTTTTGTTAAAAAAAAAATTAAAGTAAAGAATTAAAATCAGAATTATGGGAATTTAATATGGAATAAGGGTTGAGATTAAAGTTCGAGATAATGACAAAGTTTGAGTTTTTGATTACAGTTTTGGAATTTTGAGTATGTGGAGAAGTCAGTGTTACCGCGGAGCGGGACTTGAATTAGTCACCCGGTTTCATCTGATGATAGAACCTAGTTCTATCCCTATGAGACTTCTCGGTAGATTGTAGAAGTCTACCTAAAATGCTAGCGCTTCAATAAATAAGGAATCTGATGGATGCAGATTGGGATCAGTTTTTGAGTTTTGGTATAGTAGGCCTAAACAGTAATTTTGTGACTGTTGCTGTTGTGGAAGCCGTTTGGTCATTTTTAATTATTTTGTCTGACAGGCCTCAGAGGACAAGCCATGAACACTTGTACCGCTGAGGAAGTCATAGGTCACTTAGTTTAAGTTTTACGATCCCAGCTGGTCTGTTCCAGGAGAGCAACTACCAAGGATATCCATACTCTGAATCAGGTTTAAAGAGTATGTTTGGTGAGGTATAAGCCTCCAGTTACCGATATAGTAGAGTTTGGGAATTGATTTATAGATTTCGAATATAGAGGTCAGTTATTGATAATGATAAAATTAAGTTTTGGGTTTGGGATAATGGAGAAAAGAGAAGTCGAAGGGAGACCTTCCAACAGTACGGAGGTCAGCATTTAGCTCTGGTCACTCGAAGCGAGCGGACGTGTCCAGTAATGGCGTAACAGTATCATGGCATTGCGGAAAGCTACTGATTCAGATAATTGTTACAGAAATATTATTTAAAACAGTGTAAGACGTTACTTGATATTTTATTCATCAGTAATCAGGTATGAAATAATAATTATAATTATTAATAATAAATTGAGTTCGAGTCAGAGTCTTGAGATATTATGCCACTGTTTTAATTAAAGAAAAGATTCTAGATCTGAGAGAATTATGAGAATAATGTTACAGTTAGAGTCATGTTCACGATTTATTGTTAATATTATTTTATAAAGTAATTATAAGAAATATGTTTCGTTATTGAACGAATTGTTGACTGATTGACGTCAATGTGAGACCCATGTACGTTAGTTTTACCAGTTTTGTTAACGAAAATGTTCTAGAATATCGGTTTCATATTTTATGTTTCTGGTTTACTGAATATTAGTTAATTGTTATTTAGCTCTAGTAATTAATGAATTTATTTATAATGTATCGATACTTATCATTTAGATGTCAATTTCATTTTTGTTAAGATTAATTTCATTATCAGTAGATTCAGTATTTTGTTGTAGAGAAGAATTATTTGTACGATGCTACAGTATTTTGCTAATTGTTAAATAGAGATTTGAGATTTTTTGTTGTTTAGTGAAAATTGCAAATTTACTAATAATCTACATGGATTTGGTATGATGTAACCCGGACCACTCCCTTTCTCCGTAAACCTACACACTGAGCGACACCATGGCATACCGCAACTCTGTTTTTAGTTTTCCAGTCTCTGTTTTGTTTTTTTGCTTATAAGTTTAGAGCATTTTGTTAAGTTTTAGCTTTAGTTTTTATTTATGTGTGGTTTTAATGATAATTCTACAGATCAAAAATCATCCGGTTTTATTTATGCGTGGTTTTGAGATAGTTCCACAGATAAAAAATGTATCTAATTCTTAACATTTTCTGGTTTGGTGATTCCAGTAATGAAAATTACCTGGCGCCCTGTTAATATTGAGACCGGAGGATGAAGGCAGAGAACGAAGTTGAAGCGCAGAGTTTAGCGTATTAATATAACTTAGATTTTAGTGCTATAACATATATATATTGTAACTTATTTGAAACGGATGTTTTAAAATATTTGAATAACTAGAATACCAATATCTTCTTCTCTTGTTTAATAGATGCGCGACTAGAGTCAGTCAGTCTTATATCTACATCAACTCAATAGCAAACATCTATATATCAATAAACTATATATCACTTGCTTTCTTCCACTGCTGTCAATTGTGGTGTTATTGTTCCTAATATAAGTGTGTTATCGCTGTAGTGTATAAGTAATATTGATTCAAGATACCAGTCACTACAATTTTGTGTCAAAATTGTGTGAAAAAGCGATAAGTGAATATTTAAAAAAAAAAATGCTGCGACGGCCAAGGCAAACGGTTGCCGAGGATACTTCGGACATCATCGAAGACGCTCGGGACGATAGAATAAGGAACAAGTTTAATGAAAAACTGGAGGAGTTCCGCGAGCACATTGCGTGCTATCCACAGAAGAAGAGGGAGGAGGACAGAAAGTGGTTTGACAGCTTGGAATCCAAATTCTTCAGAATGGAAGGATTCCTCGAAAGAATCGCAGATAAATTAGACGCACCAAGAGGAACTAAATCCGGTGATGTACCCCTCATTAATAATAATAATAATAATAATAATAATAATAATAATAATAATAACAATAACAATAACAATAACAATAATAATAATAATAATAATAACAATAACAATAACAATAACAATAATAATAATAATAACAATAACAATAACAATAACAATAACAATAACAATAACAATAATAATAATAATAACAATAACAATAACAATAACAATAACAATAACAATAACAATAATAATAATAATAACAATAACAATAATAATAACAATAATAATAATAATAATAATAATAATAACAATAACAATAACAATAATAATAACAATAATAATAATAATAATAATAATAATAATAATAATAATAATAATAATAATAATAATAATAATAATAATAATAATAATAATAATAATAATAATAATAATAATAATAATAATAATAATAATAATAATAATAATAATAATAATAATAATAATAATAATAATAATAATAATAATAATAATAATAATAATAATAATAATAATAATAATAATAATAATAATAATAATAATAATAATAATAATAATAATAATAATAATAATAATAATAATAATAATAATAATAATAATAATAATAATAATAATAATAATAATAATAATAATAATAATAATAATAATAATAATAATAATAATAATAATAATAATAATAATAATAATAATAATAATAATAATAATAATAATAATAATAATAATAATAATAATAATAATAATAATAATAATAATAATAATAATAATAATAATAATAATAATAATAATAATAATAATAATAATAATAATAATAATAATAATAATAATAATAATAATAATAATAATAATAATAATAATAATAATAATAATAATAATAATAATAATAATAATAATAATAATAATAATAATAATAATAATAATAATAATAATAATAATAATAATAATAATAATAATAATAATAATAATAATAATAATAATAATAATAATAATAATAATAATAATAATAATAATAATAATAATAATAATAATAATAATAATAATAATAATAATAATAATAATAATAATAATAATAATAATAATAATAATAATAATAATAATAATAATAATAATAATAATAATAATAATAATAATAATAATAATAATAATAATAATAATAATAATAATAATAATAATAATAATAATAATAATAATAATAATAATAATAATAATAATAATAATAATAATAATAATAATAATAATAATAATAATAATAATAATAATAATAATAATAATAATAATAATAATAATAATAATAATAATAATAATAATAATAATAATAATAATAATAATAATAATAATAATAATAATAATAATAATAATAATAATAATAATAATAATAATAATAATAATAATAATAATAATAATAATAATAATAATAATAATAATAATAATAATAATAATAATAATAATAATAATAATAATAATAATAATAATAATAATAATAATAATAATAATAATAATAATAATAATAATAATAATAATAATAATAATAATAATAATAATAATAATAATAATAATAATAATAATAATAATAATAATAATAATAATAATAATAATAATAATAATAATAATAATAATAATAATAATAATAATAATAATAATAATAATAATAATAATAATAATAATAATAATAAAAGTCATGACATGACATTTGATGCGGTTTCTTCTCGGAACATCAATGTTGACGCGGAAATTCGTGTAGACGCGGAAAGAAACAAAAATTCGGGAAATAAATCAAATGAGAAAATCAATAAAAATAAACCGAGAATAATCGCGACATCCTACCCGTTATTTGTTTTTCGACCAATTCAATAGACAAAGTCAATTAAGCCAGACACATTTGATGCTTCTGTGTCAGCCGATAGATATTTGAAACATTTTGAAATCATTTCAAATCATAATAAATGAACAGATCAAATTGAACCGTCATATTTAGGAGCTTCATTAAGAGGAAAAGCTAAAAAAATATTAGAAAAATTATTAACAGACGAATTAAAAAATTATGATAAAATTGATGAAATGTTAACATCGCGATTTGGAGAAAGAAAATGTTCTTATGTTTATTCAAATGAATTACAAAACAAGAAACAAAAATCTGACGAATCTCTTGACAGCTTTGCTGAAACAATAGATAAACTCGCTTGCCTCGCAACTCCCGATTTGACAGATAGTGTAGTTGACCGTCAATCCTCTTGACATTTTATTAGTGGGTTATTAGATATGAGATTACAATTTTCTTTACGATCCGAAAAAATTTTTACTTTTAATAAAGCTTTAGAAAAAGCTTTAGAATTAGAATCAATATCAAAATTAATGTATGGAAAAAAGAAAAATACAATTCAGCCAAATAATGACTTCAAGCAATTAAATAATTATAAATCTAATTTAGAAAGAAAACTAGAATTTGATAATAATAATCGCAAATGTTGGAATTGTAATAAACAAGGTCACTTTATGAAAGATTGTAGAAGTCCACAAATTAATAATCAACAAAATTTTCAACAAAATAAGAGACCTAGATTTAACCAAAACAATACGATTATACAGCGTCAGGGAAACTAAATAGGGTTAATCCGACGGAGGACGGATCAACCTATTCTATTAAAAAAAATTAAATTAAATAATTTAGATTCTAATATTAATTTAAAATTACATGGGACTATTAATAATATTCCTTGCGAATTGAATATTGATACTGCAGCTGATATTACTATCGCTAATGAGAAGGACACGGAAAAGACTGCATTTTGCATAGGTGGTCAACTTTGGGAATCGTTAGTTCTTCCATTCGAGCTATATAATGTCCCAGTGTATTCTTCCAACACAAAGTTCCATTTTTAGGTCACGTGATTTCCGGAGATAAAATCGAATGCGATCGTTAGAACAGATCATGCTGCATTAAAATGGTTGTTATCTTTTAAAAATCCTGAAGGTCAGATGGTTCGTTGGTTAGAGGTTTTATTTTGATATGATTTTGAGATTGTTCATCGCCCCGGTAACAATTATCAAAATGCTGATGCATTATCTCACCGTCCTTGTGATTGTAAAAAATGTCAAAAATTAAATTCAAAAATTTCAGAAGATTATCTTTATATCAAACAAATAAATTTAGGACTCGCAGATCCTATTGATTGGGGTAATCCCCAAATTGAAGATGAATTGCTGAAAGTTATCATTGATTTTAAGAAAAAAATCTTGTACCGGATTGGAAGTTTATTTCTCATCTTAACTTCATCTTTAAAGTTTATCTACTCTATTGGGATTCTTTAGAATTGAAAAACGATATACTTTATAAAAAGTGGGGATCTCCAAATCTCTCGAAAATCGTTTAGCAAATTATTGTTCCAACAAATAAAGTTAACAACGTTCTTCATGAAGCACATAACTCTTCATTTGGTGGACATTTTGGAATCAATAAAACCCATGACAAAATTCGTCGAAGATTCTATTGGACAACTTGTAAACAGGATGTTGAGTTATGGTGTAAAAATTGTTAAGTTTCTTTCTCGAAAAAAGGTCCTCATCGGAAAACTAAAGCAGAATATCAGATTTATAATGTAGGGTCACCATTTGAAATAATTGTAATTGACATCCTCGGTCCAATTACCAAATCCTCTTCAGGAAATCGTTTTATTTTAGTTGTCACAGATTATTTTACTAGGTGGCCAGAAGCAATTCCTCTTCCAAATCATCAAACATCCACAATCTTTGAAAGATTAGTTTGTCATGTTATTTGTCGTCATGGTCTTCCTTTGGAAATTCATTCAGATCAAGGTAGAGAATTTGAATCTTTAATTTTTAAAGAATTGATGGAATATTCAGAAACAAAGAAAACTCGAACTACTCCTTTGCACCCTCAATCAAACAGCTTGGTTAAAAGAATGAATAGGACGATTCTTCAATACTTCTCAAAATTTATTTAAAAAAATCAAATAGACTGGGATAAATGGTTATCACTTTTCCTGTTAGCTTATCGCTCATCTAAACATGAAACTACAGAATTTTCTCCTGCAATGCTCATGATGGGACGTGAACTCAGGATCCCTTTGGATCTTATTCGAGGTTCTCGGATAGACTTGGAAAATTCAAGGGAATCTGAAACACTGTCTGACTTCGTGAGTCAATTGAGAGAGAAAATGAATTCTATTCATGATATCACAAGAAATAAATTTGAAATCAAATCAAATAAAGCTAAATCAAATTTCGATTTAAAAATGAATATGTTCATTTTTAAAGAAAAAGAATTAGTTTGGCTCTATTTTTCCCATAGAGTCAAAGGAAAAAAAAATTAATGTAACGGGATCGTTAGGTCCACCTCCGTTTGACGGGAGGCCGATACCACGCCCTTCTGGGCATACTCGCGCTGCGTAACCCTATTTGTATATTATGACACCACCATATATTATAAAAGCGAAATATGAGCATATGCTCACATTAGCTTGCCCATTAGGCATGCAGTGCATGTGGGTGCCTCACGCACAGCTACCACGAGTCCGACCTCACATGGACCCAAACACTCCTCCCATCTCAGGAAATAAAGAGACTCTGGTCGAAGTGGGGCTTGGAATGGGTCCCCCATGGTACCAGACTTCAGCTCTGGTCAACTGGTTGCGTAGGATAAGTGGTGGGACACAAGTTTCTTCTCAACCCATATGGGTTACCTCCACTTAAAGTCACTAAGGATTTAAGACAAGCCAATATATACATACGCCATCATACGTGACATAGTGTTCACTTATCTTCGAGCTTTTTGGGATAACCATTAGTGTTTTAAGTCATAAAAATGGCAGCACTAATCCCGCTTGGGAAGAGTCAAAGGAAAATCTCCGAAACTTCAATGCGATTAGGAGGGTCCTTATAAAATTGAAAATAGGCTGAATAATGTAGTTTATAGAATTAGAAAAATTGCCAATGGAAAATCGTATGTGTAAATCGTCTTGCACCATATTGTGATCAATAAAAAGAAATGAAAAAGAAGTCTGACTGGGGCCCTGAACGATTTCAGTATAGACGTTGCAAAGGGTTCCCGGGATTCTATAGTCAATTGGTAAGACTAGGATATCTCTTTCAAACTAATAAAATTGAAAGATCTGTCTGGGCGACTTACTAAAGACTGATATGGTCCTTAGGAGAGGTCTGGCAATGGACCCTGAATAGCCACATTGCAGACGTTGCTGATGAGTTCCCGAGATTCTGAAAGAAGTCTGGCAGAGGGCTCTGAACGATCGCAGTGGTAACATTGTTCGGGGGATTCCCGGGATTCTATAAGGAATGGAAATGTTCTGGGTTTGAGTATATTAACTGAAGGGAAGTCTGGCCGTGGGCCCTGAACAATTAATCGATGAAAGGGGTTCCCGAGATTCCTCAGTCATTGATCGGAGACTGGATATTGCTTTTGATCTAAGAGAGCTCAACAAGGATCAAAAGTTTGACTCTGAGAACTTATCAATGACTAAGAGCAACCTGACTGGAGTTTTGGGATCCATCCGGAGTTGACATAGTTGACATCTTCCTTAAGTAGTGCACGATTTCTGGAAGATAGTTAGATGCCCTGAAAAGTTTTCGAGAAGCTTTTAGGGAGAAAAATAAAATTCGTTGCAACGTGTGTTATTCAGAATTATTGGTATGTTAGCTCGAGATGACATATCGGAGAGTGATCTGAATGAATCGAACGGCAGAACATGAGCATATAAGATCGAAAATTTTTAAATTGATCACACTAAACGTTTATAAATTAACAACTAATAAATAATTAGATGTAACGATGAAATATGTTTGAGTATAAAATTTAATAAAATTTTAGAGACACTCGTTTTGTTTTCTTAATTATGTGCAGATAATATTTCCGATTTCATTGGGGAAGGAGAAAGGGAATCCATTCCTAGTCCGTCAAGGAGGAGAGGAAGGAGTTTCTATTCCCATCCCGTACCTGTTCCCATTCCCATTGAAGATCCATTATTCAAGAGGAGGGTTACATTTTTAATTTTATTATTTTAATTCGTTGATTAGGAAAATAGAGTCACGCGTATCGATTAACTTCTTAGCAGAATATTTTATTTTTTTATCAATTCTTAGCTCAATTAAATTATAGACTATTTTTTTATTTTCTTTATTATCTTTGCGTTAGCCTACAGGGTTGTTTTTTCTGCAATGGTGTTTTTTTTCTTGTAGGGCGATAGATAGGGTGTGCTGGGACCATGGCGGAATCGAACCGAAATTGCAAATGATTTTAATTTCAATCAAGTTTGATTCGCCCAACACAATTTTTATCGGGACGATAATTTATTGATAAGGGGGTAGTATAACGAATGTGAAACTGATGTTTTAAAATATTTGAATAGCTAGAAAACAAATGTCTTCTTCTCTTGTTTAATAGATGCGTGACTAGAGCCAGGTAGTCTTATATTGACAGCTTAACAGCAAACATCTGTGTATCAATAAACTATATCTCTCTTTGCTTTCTTTTACTGCTGTTAATTGTGGTGTTATTATTTCTAATATAAGTGTTTTATTATTGTAGTGTATAAGTGATATTAATTTAAGATACCAGTCACTACAATATATATATATATATATATATATATATATATATTAGGGTGCTTCGTTTCCGGCGAGAGTATTTTTTTTTGCTCATCAAGCAAAATATTGTTTTTTACACTGAAACCTAAATTCCTACCAAGTTTGAGCTGAAGCTGAGTTTGAAAATAAATTAATTATAAGTGAATTTAATAATAAAATAAATAAAAATAAAGAAAATTAATAAGAAATTGTCTCGGAACAATTAATAAAAGGTCCGCGGTCATAGTTACTGACAAAATTTAAATAAGTAAAAATTAAAGAAATGGAAAATTAATCAACTAAGAAAAAGAAATAATTACGGAACTCAGGAATTAAAAATAAGAATAATTATTGCAATGAACAAGTACCTGAAAAGGAACATGTGATAAAAGCGGATAAAATATAATGGCGGAACTTGAGTTCAAATAAATTGGTAACATCGCGATGAATTGACTGTTTCCACTATATTAAATTGGTGTTAATACCGTACGATGGACGGTGTGGCTCAATAAGTTATAGATCAAATTGAACGGAATATAGTATAGTGCCGGATAGCTCAACTGGTAGAGCACTCGGCGCGATACCGACATGGTCTGGGTTCGATTCCCAGTTCGGGCTATCTATATTTTTCTCAATTTATCTATAAATTGTCTTATTGAGAAGGTTTGCATGTTTTAGGTTTCCACTATATTAAATTAAATAATAAAATAAAAAAAATAAAGAAATTTCAAAAAAAAAAAAAAAAAAAAATTTTTTTTTTTTTAAACAACGTTAAGAAATTAAAAAGACCAACGCTCAACCATTTTTAACACGATTTCTTCACTGCATTCCGTGGTCTCTTAAATTTCTTAAACTTGTTTAAAAGAAAAAATTTTTTTTCGTTTAATTTTTTTTTTTTTAATTTTTTTATTTTTGAAAATTTGAGCACTGTTTGGAATGAAAATCTGGGCGAAGCTCGGAAATTTTTTTTTATTTTGTTAGAGTATGAGCTTTTCAGAGCAAAAAACGGGATTCTTTAATTTTTTCAAAAATTCGATCGAGTGAAACAAAAAAACGGCTGGTTGGATTAATCTGGCTCTTTGTAGGATTTTTGTGGGCATATTGAACTGTAAAATGCACACTCAACATTATTGATTTCAACAATATTTTCGATCCAGCGCTTGATTTTCCAAAAAACCACCAAAAGCCCTTTTTTTGTTGCAATTTCGAATTCAGGTGACGAAAGGAAAAAATTTGTTTTCGAAAAAAAAAAATGCCTAATCATTCAACGGAATTTATTTAAATTTTTGAAACCCATCATTAACTTCCTGTGCAATCATTGGTTGCTGAGATATCGATAATCAAAGACAAAAGGATCCTTTTCCATTTGAAGACCGATATCTCGGTGACAAGTGGACGTATCAAGGTCTATAAAATATGAAATTAACGCTAAATAATGAAGGTATCCGATCCTTATAGTCGTTAAGCAAAAAAAAATTTCCCACGCCCTTAGACCAAAAAAAAAATAATGTAAAAAAAATTTGGAAATTTTTTTGTCGCTGGTTTTTCTAAGATTACTCAGAAACCGCTGACACTAAAAATTTTTAAAGTTCTACCCAAAAAGAAGACACTTGGAGCTACAATTTCCATTTTTTTTCTTCCTTGTACGATTATTTCTCTCGAGGTTACGGCCTGTTGAAAATCACCCGAAAATTTGGAATTTTTTTTTGATCCTTTAATTTTTTCCAGTATTATATATTAAAAATACATAAATAATATACAAATATGTATGAAAAATATATTTCGAATAGCTGGCTTTTGACCGATTTCCGTACACATTTTATATATTTTAAATATATTAACAATATATCCTAGAATATATAAAAGTACATGTATACAAATATACAAAAAATATAAAAAAAATAAAGGTATGACAATATAAAAAAAAATAAATGAGTAATATATTTTAAATCTATGAAAAATATTATAATGCAAAGATGAAAAATATACTTTTGAGTTATTGAAAAATCTATGGAAAAAATATAAAAAAATTATATTAAAAATATATTTCTGATGTAAACCTAAAAATATATTTTTTATATTTTTTTACCTACATTGTTTGTTGAATTAAAAGTATATTTTTTATAGATTAAAAATATGTAAAATGTGTTTGCAGAAATCGGTCAAAAGCCGGCTATTTAAAATATATTTTTTATACATATTTATATATTTTTTTTATATGAAAAATATATTTTTTTTATAAATTTTTTTATGGGGGATATCGTTACTTTATTCACATTAAAAAAGAAGTTAAGTGCAATATTGTATGTAGAAAATGATTGCAGCTAGCATTCAATCAATAAATTAAAATATAAAAAAAAATATAGGCATCGATTGACCCTGTGAGCCAGCTTCAAAACTTCTTACTGTTTTTGAGCTCAAGGAGCTCGAAAACATTATTGCGAGCGCATTTTCGAGCTCGAAAGTACTCTTGAATGCAATTATTTGCTTATGAGCTTTTCAAGCTTTTCTTAAGCGTCTTTTCAATTTTTTTGTTCGATTACGTTATGTGGTGGTCAAGTGAGATCATAAAAATGAAGAATTAGTTTGATTTTGAACACATTTTAGTAACATTATATTATGATTTATCTAGAAAAAATGCCATTAAATGTTATTTTCTACTCTTGTCATCGATATGTTTCAAACCAATAAACCGATTTTGATGTGCAAGGTGGCAATCAGCGCGTCTTATCGAGTTCTAGAGCTGATTAGATTTTGAAGTCAATCGTTCGAATCATTTTTGAGAAATTAAAAATAGAGAAAAAAAGTTGTTTTTCGCAATCCTCAAATATCTTCGAGTTGATTTGATCAAATGATCTGAAATTTTCAGGAAAGTTGACGGCGACTATACTCTTGCGATTGCTGTAAGAACGATTCAAATCGACTGATTAGTTCAAAAATTATCTAAGGTTTACACTCACTCACGGTCACATACATACAGACACTCGGACATAATTCCGAAAATGATCAAAATTGCTTCCTCGGACCTTAAAACGTCAACATCTAATGAAAACTCCATTTTCGAAAATCGGGGTGGTAATAATAACTTCCTGAATTTCTCAAAAATCTCCGATTCTTTTAGCGGGAAGTTTTATGACTATCGATTGAGAGTTATGATTATTTTATTAATAATAAATATTATCAAGATAGTTCTTGAAATTGATGAAAAAATCCCATTATTATATAAATGAATTTTAATTTACTATTTTAATAATTAATTATTTTTAGTCACTAATATTACGAAATAGTTAAATACAGGTAGGCATAACTTCTTAAAATGAAAATGAAAATATATAAATAAAAGTTTAATAAATATATATATATATATATTAGACCGGTTTAAAAAAATCGACTATTTTTATTTTTTCAAAACCCGCAGTGATATACAATCAGCGCCATGTATTTATACCGTACCGGGTTACAAGCGTACCAACGAACTTTTCTATGTAGCAAACTCTGTTTATGAATTTCTCTAATTAATATATTTCTATGCACTTATAATTACACAAAATACATTTATGTTGTAAGAGTTTTCCCTAATAAATTATATCCAAGTAAAATAATTCTAACTTGTACAAATAGTTACAAAAATATTTCATTTATAAAATATTTCTAAATGCGACATCTCTATGTAAAATAAGTATATGTAAATTTACTATAGGATAATAAAAATGTATGTTTGATTCATTATATCAAAAAACTTTTCTATAGCTGTACATTTCAATGCAAAATTTTTTTATTTCCAAATTTTTCCATCACGAAATGATTCTCGAACATAGATCTCAATGAAAAAAAAAAAAAAAATTAACACAATTAAATAAAAAGTGCATGTACAGTCATCAGAGCGGGTAAGTATCGGCGCGAAAATAGACTAGGTTTTAAAAAGTGGCGCTAAAAGATGACAGTGACTTAGTCGTTGGGTGGAGGACTTGATTATTAAATATTTTTAAATTTACGAATTTTGCAAAGTATTTTTACATAATTTATATGGAAAATAAATTTTGAATGAATGAAATGTCATATCGTGTTAATAAATTAAAATAATATACCATGGAGAGTGCTTAATAATTGCGAAAAACCTGGATTTTCATCATAATAAATATTGCGTGCGAAATGCCAAAAGTGCGTATAATTTATTTTATTTTTTTACACTAGCTTTCTAAACATTTTCTAAGCTTAAAATAAGAAAAAAAAAATCCAAAGCCAAAAAAGAGCATGTCTTAGTTTATAGGCCTTTTTGGCGTTAATAATTCCAAAAATTTTTTTAATCGATCTTGACGTTTACAATGATTTTGAGTTGAATGAAAAAAAAAAATTTTTAACACGCCCTTTTGTCACAAAACCCTATCTAACTGCTATGGTATGCTCTTTTGGCATTTCGCACGTGATATGAGTATATATGATCATACCAAAAAAAGATTCTCTGTATAAAGTCGCGCCAAGTACACGTTTAAAATTTTGTAAAAGTAAAAAAAAATTATTTTTTACAAAAAAAAAATCAAATCGAAAAAATACCAAGTACCTAGTATAATGCAAAATCATAACGAACATTTTCATAAAATTAAAAAAAAAATCGGTCTGTCGGTTGACCCTGCGGGCCAGCCCCAAAACTTCCCGCTGTTTTCGACCTCAAAGAGCTCGAAAACATTAGTGTAGATATATTTTCGAGCTCGAAAATGCTATCACATGCAATTGTTTTTTTATGATCTTTTCAAGCTCTAACAAGTTACCTGTTATGCTGAAGTTTGAAAATTTAAGAATCGAAAATCATCAATGAAGCGGTTTTTAAAATTTAGTTCCTGATTTTGTTAAGTAAAATAAGTGTATTGAGGCAGAAATCTATGTCGGGGATCAAAATCAAGATTTAAATAAATTTTGACTCATGTAAGAAACAATAAAATATGAAATATCCGATAAAAATATTAAAAACTATGTTTTATCGATTTTTTTGTTGGTAATATGATTTAAACTAAAAACCAAGTTCGATGACATTATATGATCAAAAGAAACCATAAAAAAAATGAGTTGGTATGATATCAGGCACATTTTAGTACGTTATATTCTGATTTATCCGGAGAAAATAACATAAAATGTTATTTTTTTAACGTTTCAACGCCGATATCTTTTGAACTAATCAATCGATTTTGATAGTTGACGTGGCAATCGGCGCGTTTTATTGAATTCTAGAGCTGATTAAAATTTGAAATCGATTGCGTCAGTCGTTTCGAAAATATTTAGAAAAAACCGTTTTTCACCATTTCTTTTTCCCGCGATAACTCTCAAACGAATTATCCGATTCTGATGTTTAAGGTGGCAATCGACGCGTTTTATTGAGTACTAGAGCTGATTAGATTTTGAAGTCAATCGTTCGAATCATTTTTGAGAAATTAAAAATAAAGAAAAAAAGTTTTTTTTCGCAATCCTCAAATATCTTCGAGTTGATTTGATCAAATGATCTGAAATTTTCAGGAAAGTTGATGTCCAGCAAGCTCTTTCGATTGCCACCTCAACCATCCAAATCGATTCATTAGTTCAAAAGTTACAAAGAGTTTACATACATACACACACACACTCGGACATCATTCTGAAAACAGTCAGAATAGCTTCCTAGGACCTCAAAACGTCGACATCTGATGAAAACTCGATTTTCGAAACTCGGGGTGAAAACAATAACTTCCTGAAATTTTTGAAAATCGTCGATTTTCTTAGCGGGAAGTTAAAAAATTGTATAACAAAATTTCGTACTTGGTGTGCTTACAAAAGAGTAAAAAAAAAACATATTTGATTTTATTAGAAATTAATTTTGCTTGAGTGCATGTAGTAACGCACATCAAGTACATTGAAATTTTGTTATACAATTTTTTTTTAATTTTATGAAAATGTTTGTTATGATTTTGTATCATACTAGGTACTTGGTATTTTTTCGATTTGACTTTTTTTTTTTGTAAAAAATAATTTTTTTTTTACTTTTAAAAAATTTTAAACGTGTACTTGGCGCGACTTTATACAGAGAATCTGTTTTTGGTAGGATTTTTTTTGTAGTGTTATTATATTTTTCAGTTTTTAGTATTATTTGACGCATAATTCATTGTTTGTCAATAATATAGCATTAATTAGAGATCTATACATATTTTCAACGCAATTACTAAATAAAAATGATAATTTAATTGATCTGTAGATAGCACTAAATTATATATATATATATATATATATATATATATATATATATATATATATATATATATATATATATTATATATATATATATACCGTAGATCCCTTACGAGAGGGGTAATTTTTAAATATAGACATTGTGGGTAGCTAGATAGAACATAAGAAAGTTAATCACGGATTATATTTTGAAAATTTTTTAAATTACCTGATGCATAATTAATTGTTAGTCAATAATAATTACTTAATTAGAGATAATTATGCGTATTTTTGACGCAATTACTACGTTAACATACTTCAACTGATCTACATTTATATCTTTACATACATATATATATATATATATATATAGCACTAAATTGCCCGATTTTGGTACTGTTTAGCAGATATAACTTTATATACAACAGAACGAAATTCAAAATTTTGACGTTATTATTGACTACAAATTGTTATCAACATTCCTAGAAAGTTGACGCTAATCGACTGCCGCAACCTGACGCCAACTTTCTGTCAACCCTGTCAACTAAGGGAATGCCAGCTGTTGGCACACATTTTCTCAAAAAATAGGCGACTAATTGCCGTCAACTTATGGAAATGCCAACAATCTTTGCGGCCAACTTGATAACAAGTTGCTGCAGTTGGTTGTCACTAGCCCGCTTCCAACTTGATTATCAGAAATCGCTTATGGCTGAAGTTGTATATCTCAGCTCCACTTACCTAACTTCTCATTATAAACCAACTCAATGTAAACCGATCTGATTTATTTTGATTGCAATCGTTTTTTGGTCGTTTGTCGATCAATGTCTGTCTATCAAAGTTGTTTGTGAGTTAATTACTTAATTATGAAAAAGTAAATAAAAATTAGCCTTTAATTTTTACCATTTGACCCTTCTACTTCGATATTTTATTCATTTTTCCATTTAAATCAATAGGAAATCGTTTGTCGATAATTGCCGGTTAAAGCAAAGAAAACAGTAATTTATTTATAATAAAAATATAATTAAGAAACTAGATTTGCCATTAGTAGTCTTCAATAAAAATAATATTTTTTTTTGTATAACGATAATAAATCTTCCGATTAAAAATAATTATATGTTTCCATTCGTTAAAAACCCGATTTTCAAATTTTGCTAATAAGGTATTGACAGGTAGCGCCACAATGTTAGATGTACGAAGTAACCCTAAAAGCCACCTTAGCTTGAAATTGATAGTAATTTGATAATTAAAATTATCGAAGTTTACTGTCCGAATTGGCCGACAATTTGATATCAAAACTTGGAAAAAAAATTAGCGGTTGATTTTTTCTTAATTTAGAGGTCACTTTTTGATTACTAGAAAAAAACACTAACAAAAGTTCCCATGAAATTTTCGCCAAATGTCTGATAACTTCGGGCTTTTCCGTTTTTGACGGTATTTTGTATGCGACTTTTAAAATAAATTTGGATTCGAATTTGGGTAGTAAGTTCACGTCAAATTATAACACAAGTTTTATGCAAATTCTCGTCAATAACGGAAGAGCCCGAAGTTGACGGACATTTGACGAAAATTTCGAAGAAACTTTCGCAACTTAAATTTTGCTAAGTAAACTATACAATTAGGGAATATCCTTACAATTAGCATTGATTTTTTATAATATTACTCGATTAAAATTATTGTACGAATAATTATTATTGTACAGCTAAGTAAGTAGAGCTGATTTTGGTACGTCCTAGCGAAAATAACTGCAATATCAAGAAGTTTAAATATTTTAAATAGACACCCTAATACCACAGTTTGTTTAGCAAAAGTTTCCTGGGAAATTTCATCAAATGTCCATCAACTTCAGACAATTCTGTTTTCAAGGACAATTTGTATACAACTTGCTATACAATTCGACGTAAACTTACTACCCGAACTAAAATGCAAATTCATTTCGAAAGCTTGGTTAAGTAATTTATATCAATAAAAATCGTACCTTTTCATCTAAAAATTTATTATTCCAGTTACATTTTTTTACTATTCAACATTTGGTCGTCAACTCTTCATAGATTAACATTTTTACTGCCCTGTTTAAAAATATCAATTGAAAAGAGTTAAAAATGATGAAGTTCGGATTCTTTTCAATAATTTTAATTCTTTTCGATTCTTTTGTTTGTGTACATAGATATACAATTTGTATGGAGTGACCGCTTCTCAATTCTTTTCAATCAGTATTTTTAATCAGGGAGGCTTCAACATTAGTGAAAATGTCTCTTACACATATTAGCATCCACTACTACCGGGATAATTTAAAAAATAAACTCCGTGGAGTGGTTCGAGAGATTTACGACAAATATATCGCGTCACTAATTCCAAAAAGACTTATATTTTTATACATCCTTTTGGCTTTAGAAAACTTTCCAAGCCAAAAAAACTCATAATTTTTTTTCCATTACCAATCGTTATACAGACTTATTTCATAGTTAAAATTCAAAATAAAAATTTCAAAATCAAAAGGGCATATAGCTTAAATTATACGCGCGTTCGGCTTTCAAAAGTTATTTTTTTAATTTTCAGCTTTAGAATAAGTCTACAATATGGTTACCCAGTAAACTCATTTACGTAAATTTGACGTTAGAGTGACGTTACGGTATGTCATTATTTACGCAAGAAATATGTCATGAATAAGTCAGGTGTGACTCATTATTTACCACTTTTTTATGTAAGGAAAAAAATTTTTTGAAAGAAAAAAAAAAAAAAAAAAAAAAAAAATTAAATACTAAATTTTTGATTTGATTATTTCCGCGCAAACGCATTACAAATTGAGAAACAAGGTTTGAGGTAGCAGTAAATTACAAAAAAATCCTGGGCGTCTGCTGGGTTCGAACACGGCTCCTCTTGGCTGGCAGCCCTGAACGTTACTCACTGGTCACATCAGGAAAGTTCAAGTCTTATGCTTAATTGATGTATTTAGAGTGAAATGCCGGTAAAGACAGCGTTCATTAGTTTTCGTGATGGATTTTTATAAAATTTAAAATAACTCCATGAACTTATAAATGATAATTTTTTAAAATTATATAAAATTTTATTAAGTTTCTTTAAATTTTTTAATTTTCTGTTGTGATGTGAAATTTAAAAAATCTTATATAAAATTTTACGAAACATCAAATAATTCCACAAAATTGTATGAAATTTAATCGATTGAAAAATTGCAATGCTAAACTTTACAATCTTAATATCAAAAGAGTTCAAACTGTCGTTACATTTTCTTTGTCATCCGCAATAATATTTTCGGTATATTATTTAAAAAATAAAATTAATTCTTTTATGCTTACGCTAATCTTTTAATCTAAAATGTCTGAAATCTATTATTGAGTTTATTGATTACTTTGGCCCCAAAAATGGTCAACACTTAGTTGTTATTTTTACACATTTTTAAGAATTTATTTTATGATTGTTTTATTTTAATAAATTGATGATAAAAAAACTATGACTCGGAAATCACATCAGCATTGCGTTAAATAGTAACTTGTCACTGATGTAAAGATATGATTTAAGAGTGACATCCATATTATGAATAACCGTAACTTTGCTACTGACATAAATGTATGATTTTTAAATTACGTCATTATGACATACGATAATGAATTTATTACTACGTAACAATGTGATGTAGATTTTATGTCAAGCGTACGTCACATATAAGTCATAACTGTGACGTCGTACAAGAGTCATGCTTACATCAATATGATGTCAAGCGTACGTAAAACGTAAGTTATAACTGTGACGTCATACAAGAGTCATGCTTACATCAATATGATGTTAACTTTTTACATCATATTAAAATCATGTAGAACGTCAGATTGACATCAAATTTACATAAGATGCCGTGACATTTCTATGACCTACGTATGACGTCAAAATATGGTCATGTGTTCACTGTGTAGGAATTAAAAAAAAAAAGGTACGCCTTTTTGATTTTGAACTTAGTGACTAAAACCAAAAGGGCGTATAAAAATATAAGCTATTGTGGAATTAGAAACGTGATGTATAGTTATATATATTTTGGAATTAAATATAGGGTTCAAGTGACTAGGATAGTTATATGGCTCTTCTTTGGCAAATCTGAAACACTTGTGGTGACAATCGTTGTATTGGCTACGTCTTAATGATAATATTTAGCCACAAATCACTCAGAGTGATGTGTTATGTCCGCCGCTTAAATTTAATTTAATTATCCGGGATTTTTCCCTTTGGTAGCGATAGAAAAATTTAGACGAGCGATTTGGAGGTTGCGGACAACGTTAAATAATACGAGGAAGAGGTATCTTCCTATAATTTATTATTTATGGTGGATCTTTTACTTCGAAGTAAGAACCCAAACGTCTCCGAAGAGACTGGTGATCTTGTGTTGAACCAGTTATCTTATGAAGGAATAGAATTTAAAATCTTTCACCTACCTTTCGATGTTTCTTTCTTTCTAGTCTGTTACGTCCCGATGTTAATTGGGATAATGGGGAAAAGAGATTTTATATTTTAGAAATCTACTGATTCCTAGGAATGATCCCTGATCTCAAAAGAAAAATAAGTTAAAAATTTTATTTCTACTTACGTTGGTGGGAAAAGGGGACCGATTTTAAAAAGGGTACCTTTTCCTTTTGAAAATTACTCCAAGGCTATTAGTTCTATGTGGTCGTCAGGAACCCCCGTGTACGGCTCCAGCAGAGAAGGTCTGGACAGGAATTTATCGGCATAAAAATGGAACCTTGGATCCGCGTCGCCGATGTAAATGAGAGGTATGGGCCTCTCGACCTCAGTGATCGGGATCAGTTTGTACTTGAGTTTCTTAACCCTAAAGTTATTTGGAAGGACAGTGACTTTCCTTACGAAGGGCAAATTAGGTCTGATTAGTGGTTGGTGATAACGTTCACCAGAACACAATTTGTACAGGATTCACAATCACAATATTTAGGTTTTGGATCAGAGCCCCTAGGCCGGCGTACCTTCGGCGCCATTGACTCTGTTCGAAAACATTTTTATAACGATATTTGTCCCGAAAGACGCTCTCAGAAATAATAATAGTAATTAGAAGAGAAAGATAAAGTAATCAATTTGCTCCTGACTTAGCAATGCAGAATTCACTTACTGACTCACAATTAGATGTTTTACTTGACTTGAGTGATTGGGATTCTTCTTATTTATTTATTGTTTTACCAGCATTAAATTGGTAGAACGGAAATAATGAATTGATAGGAAAATTTTTAATACACTCAGTGAATCAATGAAGGGATCATTGACCAACCCAGGTCGATCTCTCAGTTGCTATCACTCATCATTGTGTATTTTTTTTTTTGGAAAGTTTGAGATAGCTATTTTCCTTGATAGTAGGAGAGTATGGATGGCAAAAAGGTTTGGATGTTAGGTACGGGTTCATTGAGTTGAGTGGATTTACTTAAAATAATAAAACAAATTTTCGTGGAAGTAAATTGAATTTAAATTATACAAAAAGGCTTAGTAGAAAATCTTAGTTCTATCAAGATTCTAATTTACTGAGTCAGGCAGTGAATAGCTGATTTCCAGCAGGATTTGGAAACAATAATTTTCCTACCATAGACTGAATGACAAGTCTACCAAAAAGGGGTAAAATCCACTTTTTATGAAATCTTATAAAACATGTCAATGGTCATGGAAAAAGTCATTGTTCGACCTTGCAAACGGACTACGATTGAAACATCAAAATGAGTTTAAAAATTTATATAATGGATAAGAATTAAATTATAAATATATTCCTGTCTTTATTTAAATCGAAACCTTTGAAGAAAATTCAAAAGAAAAAAAAAGCAAATTTTGTTTAATGTATCTTGGATTGATTCGAATAAATAATAAAAAGATTTTATTTATTAGTAGGTTGAAAAAAAATAAAATTTAATAGAATTAAGAAAACAATTTTTAGAATTGTAGTAAAACAAAATTTTCTATCGTGAATTTTTCTTGTAAAATGAATTGAATTATAAAGAAAACAAAATATTAATTCATTGAAATATTTAGATGATCGAAAATAATAACACTCCTTCATATAAAGCAAAGCTATATATGGAAGGTTGATTATGTATGACAAATAAATTCTTTTAATGTAAAGAATATTCGTTAATTTCTGTTTTGATGATTCTAAGTTAAATGTGTATCATGATTTCTCTCTCCATCTAATAACCTTTGATTCTGTCCGTCGGATAACTCAACTAAGTTGAGTTAATTAGCGAAACCTCAAATTTTATTAGATTCTCTTATTTAAAATTAATGCTAGTTCCATTTGTTTGTATTAGTAGTTATTGTTTGTGTGAAAGGTTTGTTAAAAAAAAAGTTGACATGCAATGTCTGTTTACCAAATTTATTTGTAAAATTATTTAGTGTTATTAGGAAAACAATTGTTCACAAATTGTTCACAAATTCTGTATTAGATAAAGGGAAAGAGAGCATACTTTCGTAAACCAAATAAAATCGTTACCTGTTATTGTGAGGAAAAAAGAAAACTGAAAAGAAATTCTAAATTTTAAATTTCACACACTTGTTTTAATTTCACCAAATTTTATAAATCTTCCACGACTAATATTTTAATTTATTTGTTTTAATTGCCCATATAACACAAGTAAAGAAAAATCACTGCACTATCTTTTAATGTTTTAACGAAGGGGAAACAATGAATTTTATTTAACTGAATTTTAGATGTATCCTTGAGATGATCCGTGAGTAAAATTTTAATGTGTTAAGAATCCGTGAAGGTAAATGAAATCCTTGGAATCCGTAGATGAGATGAAAATCATCGAAATAAAATTGAAATCCTGGAAAATTCCTCGTATAAAATTGAAATCTATGACTGAGAATGAAAATTCTCGTATAACAATGGAATTCGTAAATGAGAATGAAAAATTCTCGTATAAAGATTGGAATTCGTAAATGAGAATGAAAATTCTCGTATAAAAATGAAATCACACTAAACTGTACTTGTAAAAACTCAAAACGGGGTCACACCCGGCAGTAACGAAGCGTAAAAACGAACTGATTAATTAGCGGCTGCAGTGACTTTTATTTACATTGTAACATTAGATGGACCCCTATGGTAGGGGCTATGAGAAAAGACGCAGAAACACTCTCCCATAGTTATTTTTTTAATCATCAAAAATTTATCGATGATCCAGCTCTTCCGGCGTTATCGGAGATAAAATACCGGGAATCTTTATTTATTTAAATAAATACGATATGCTTTATAAGCAATCATATTTATTTAAACAAATCTGAGATGCTGTCGTCATCTGATAAATTTATTAACGAATAAATTATTAAAAATTATAGATACTTTTTAAATATTACAAAGCCAAAATATGATAGATACTAGATAATAATCAAATTTACTATTTTGGTAATTTTGCTTTTAAATTTGAGGGTTTTACAGCCCTTCTGGACTGTCTTTTCTCGATTTTTAGTATCAGGATAGCAGCAAGAGTAAGTTGGTCGCTTACTCTGGCTGCGGGCGTTTCTTTTCTTTATTCTTGGGCCTTGCTCTTATTGTTTTACTCCGCCCGGTACTCAGGTTACCGCATGGTATTCCTAACACCCACTCATGTTTTGCTTCACCTACTCGTATGCTCTCTTTCGTACAAAGATGGTGTATTACAAATTAATTAAATTATGTTTATGCATGCTGCATCTAAATATTTTATGTATGTATGTCATACATGCAATATTTATGTATTAAATATATATATATATAAAATAAAATATTTTTATATATTTAATTGTATATAGAGAAGAATGTTTGTATGTTTTCATACATGCAAAGTTTAGTGTATGTTATACATGCACATATTATTTCTTAAATTTAGTATCTGTGTTTAAATTAATTTATTGTAAATAATTATTTTTGGAATCTAATATTTAAATCACATTTATACCTACACATATACTTCCATATGCGCATATACACAACATTGTAATATGTATGTATGCGCACATGAATCATTTGTATATGTGCAGCTACAAATATTTGCCTTATTCTTACTGCATTTTCTTGATAATAAAAGTTATATATAAATTATATAATTATATATATATATATATATATATATATATATATATATATATATATATATATATATATATATATGTGTACACTCTTCGAATCATATACATATACATAGTAATCAAGCTAAATTTACATTTTCCTTTAAAGTATAAATTTTATGAAGGTATCATACGGGAACGGTCCATATGAGTTGTTCATGCTGGGCATTTCCCAGAATAATAATGATATTTTTGGATAGGTGCGTTATGGTAAAGTGTTGAAGGGTGACGAGGACGTAACAAGTCACGGCAGGTTAGATCCCTCCAGAACGTTGCAGCTCACTCAGCTTCCTCCTGTAGGCTTTGGTTGGATGGGCGCGGCTGGGGTTGTAGGATGTAAACTTATGTGCTACTCTCGAATGAAACTCGGAAGGCTGGACTTATGGTTTTTCTGCTTTTTATTTCTGATTTAGCTACAATTCACTTGTACACTGAATCCTTTACACAATTTTCAAATAATTGATATTTTTAGAATATTAATTATTCGCGGATATTTATATAAGACTTTTATTTTATATTTAATGCGTCCTTTTTACACACCCTAAAAGTGATTTTATGCGCAAAATAACTCAGACCGAGATGGGATCGCAAATACACGTGATTTACGTCACTCTTTCAATCGGACCGGAAGTTTCTATTAATCTGTGAGGATTTTTAATAGATAAAGAAGTCGATTATTGCTTTTTCAACGCCTAAGCGGAATCCTGCAATAATTGACTGCAAAAAGATGTCAATTTTAGAATGCCTTATTGATTATTCAACGCCGAAGCGGATTCCTGCAATAAGGTTTAAATAGAAAAATATTATAGATCCTCTTATTGACTTTTCGACGCCTGGGGCGGAATCCTGCAATAGGAGTGCACGAAAGTTCGACGTTCGAATATTCGCGGACTGTAAGTTAGAAGAACCGACTAGCCCAGAGCTATTGGTGCTCAGGCTTTTTATAAACTTTGATGTGGTGATTGATGGGGAATTTTTAATTATTGTCATTGGTGGAAGGTAACGACAGTTTATTAATTGTTCGTTAAACTTATTGCAGTTATCCTCCCACTATTCTTTGTCGCATAAAAAGGTGGACAAAGCTGACGCTGCGTTTTCGCGCGCTTTTGAAAAGAAGAGCTCTGTAATAATTATTTTAAATAATTATTATTATAAAAAAAAAATTACTTGGACATAACAGATGCAACTTCGAGTCAGCAACCATAAAACATAATAGTTTTTGAGTTATTAAAGTATCAAAAACCAAAAGGCACATTTTCTAAGTATAAAGCACCAATTACTTATGGTTACAATATATACGCGCACTCCATTTTTATTTGTGTGATGTATTTCAAACACAGTTAGAGAAAAAATTCCTTTTGCTTCAAAAAAAAAAAAATTCCACTTCAAAAATCTGTAATTGTAAATCTGATAAACTCTGCCGATTGCATAGACCATTCCGTGAAATGATCTGTTCGAATAAAAAATCTAAAAATTTGTGCACATAATATAAAATTGTATCTTATTTTTTTCAGTAGTATATATTTATTTACTTTTGAAGTATTTTGCTACATCATCATCGAAATACAACAAAAGAAGTATTTTTGTTATTTAATTTCGCAAAAACTAACTTTTTTCAGGTCTATGCCTGTAGCTAGACGTTTCAGAGATTGCCTACCGTACCTTTCATGTGTTATTATCCACTTTTGACATAAATTAGACACTAGAGGGGTTTGAAGAGAGTATTTTACTTTTTCTCTCTCGCCCCTTCTAGACGTTGTGCCGACTAGTACGGTCGGTTTGCCGATCTGGTCCCCAGTACACTGTCGTTTACTGATTAGTGTGTATGCATCAATAAACGCTTTGTGACGTTCATGTAAAGCTTCATTTTAAATTGTGATCGAAGATTAATATTTTCAAAAATTTTTTGGGTGTTCAAATTTGTAATAACAAAAATCCTGACGATCGCTCGGGTAATAAGGGTCCAGCAGTTAAGAGATCAAAAGTGGCTACGCTGGAAAAATCACATGAACCACAAGCTTGAAATCATATCGGGAAAAATTGAATCAAAAGAAGCTAAGAAACGGAAAAAGGGAAGTTGATGATTCAAGTGAGGAAAGAATCAGAAATTGACGTAGAATATTTACTTGAAGATGATCAGTTTCGAGGTCTTGTTATTTGCTCCCCCTGTAAAAGAGGAAGATCCGTCAATACCTCGGCCATTACCGGATATCAAAGTTCAAGGAATATCTTACCAAAAACTGGGCTTAGTAAGTTGCAAGATTTGATACGAGGTCCAGAAAAAGCTTCATGCATCTTCAGTTTTTGATCCACTAAAGGAAAATACCCAATTACAGTGCTTGTTTTACAAATCATTTAGTCAGACGCTAATGAAATATATGGATGAGGTGGTTGGGATTATGACTCATGGCTTATTAAGGCAACGGCAAAAGCTAATAGGAGGTTCAAAATTAGGAGCCTCTAAACATTCTGGGGCCTATAAAGATATCAAGGATGGATTCTCAGGAGAATCAATTTAAAGAAATTTCTGATCACCTGCTTCAGTTTACTTGTACTACACGGAAAAAAAATTCGACGAAAAATTCCAATATTTCTATCGTAATCCTAGACTATACTTTTATTATCTGTAACTTTCAAATATATGATACGAAAATTTACAGTTTTTAAAAAATTTTTTACTATTCACTATCGTAATTTCATTAAGAGTTTGTTGTATAAAATTCAATAAGAAATATTACAATCTTACTATCGTAAATAGTAAAAGAATAAAAAATAAGATTTAATTATAATATTTATTCCTTTATTCCTCCTCTTAATTTACAGTGCTGCCTCTATGTTTTTACAATACAAGCCACAAAAATTGCGATAGTTGGATTGTAAATTTTCTGAAATGGTATAGTATATGCCATCTGAAGCGTTTACGTATGAAAGACAAATGTTGCCACAATACTATGATGTGATGCTTGTGTGAGAGTATATATGTATATACAAATGATAACATCTATTTCGTTCGTATTATGTGTGGTTCAACCATAAATATTTATAAATCAGTGCATCTTTACCTCTACTTTAGTGCAGAAATAGAGGTTATTTTTCATGACATTCGCCGGACCAGTGCTGCCAGAACGTGCGATATTTTTACCCCCTCCTGCCATTACAGTCAATGCTATTTCACCTCAAGAGGGGTTAAAAATATCGCACGTTCTGGCAGCACTGCTTCGGACAATGATAAATACAAAATTTAAAAAAACACTGTGCTTTCTTTATAACAAACCTACATATATTAAGAAATATAATAATTTGGTGGTGTAAGTATATTTATTACTATTCATTTCTTGTTAAACTAAATATTCTGTGGGTATTTCGTTCGTTTTAAAATTAGTTATCTGGACATGAAGTTTATTTTTATAAACTAGTGGTATCATTGTCATAGAATGAATGATTCTAAAAGAATAATTTTTTTTTTTAATATATTCAATTCTCCTGATTTTGTTACAGAATATTATTTATTTGTCGACAATGAATAATTTTATCCGACTTGGCGATAAGGTAAACATTTCAATAACCTCGAATAATGGACATTTAATGTTTCTTTCTGAAGTTTGCCAACGCCTAATAATTTTTGAATTTGTTTAAAAATGATAAATTATGAAAAAAAAATTTTCGAAAAAATTGCACCTATGTTTTTTTTAATTTCCTACATGTGCATATTTTGGATATAAAGAAATGAGTTATTTTTATTCAAAAAGAAACAAGTATAATACTTTTTGAACCTGATGTGATATTATAACTTATGAGTTAAATTAATGAATAATTAATAAATTTTATATACCAAAAAATATTAAATGAATGTTTTATTATTATTACTTCAACATGTTTTATTTTTATTTCGACATTGTATTTACCTTCTCAATTTAATTATTAAAAAAAAAAATACAAAATGATAAATTTTCTTTTTTTTTCATTGTAAGTTCTACTTTTTTAATAAAATAAATTTCACTCCGTTGACTTTTAATTATACCTTTACATTTAAAGAAATTCTACATTACTGACTCATTCATTTTACGATAGTTGCATTGTAATTTTTATTAACACAACTTGTATAATTTACTCTATAGTATCTGATTTTTTCTATCTTGTAGTAGTTGTTATGTCCGCCGCTTTGATTTAAATTAATTATCCGGGATTTCTCCCTTTGATAGCGATAGAAAAATTTAACGAGCGATATGGAGGTTGCGGACAACAATAAAGAATACGAGGAAGATTTTGACTTCCTATATTTATTATTTAATGTGGGTTTTTCGAAGAGTGTGAACCCAAACGCCTTCGAGCTTGGTTACGTTGCATTTATTACTCGATCAACAGAGAGCAAAGATATTAATATTGTCTCTCACTTACCTTAAGCTGGTTCTTTCTTCTAACACGGCAGGCTTTCATCCCTCCAGAACTTTGCAGCTCACTCGGCCACCTCCAGATGGATTTGGTGGAATGGACGCAGCTAGGGTTGTAGGATAAAGTCTTATGTGCTATTTTCAAATGAACTCACTAAGTTAAGATTGTAATCTTTTGTCTTTTTAAAATTTAGATTATTGTATCATTTGGATAAAAATTTTGTTTTATATATATATATATATATATATATATATATATATATATATATATATATATATATATATATGAAATGTTTCCTCATTGTATTATAGATATAATAAAGTCTATAGGTTGTATGGAATTTTTCTAAAATTTTCATAAAATTTAAAGTATATAGTATTAATCTAATATTCAAATTATTCTAACTCACGAAAGTTATTCTCCTGCTGCGTACAATTTATTTTCGAGATGATTCCGCAACAGATTATTCTTCTGATCTTCTCTTATTGATGAAATCTTTTGAAAAGATGGAACATGTTGAGTTGATTCGCTAGGCATCTGCCTATCTGCCTGAGATGATTCTTGAGTGAGGCCTTAATGATATATTTTTTTTTGTAGTGAAATTATGGTGTCCTTATCGGATCCTTCTTTTTGATTGGTTGATTAGTTCGTAGAATATTTTGCTTCTGCACTCAGTCGTTGATAGTATGAAGTTCAAAAGCCCCAAAATATGAACATACATCTGATAATATTTTTCCTGGATTCTATAACCAAATCTCAAAGCGAATTACTGAAGGGATAGTGGTTAGTAGGTAAAAAGAATACCGGTCAAGAGTGTTCAAGATTCTAATTGTTAGTATCTTAGGATTAGTAAAATTTCTAGGCCTCATTTATCATAAGCATCTTCAAATCGATAAAAATTTGTTTAGCAGCAAAATTTTTTGTTTTGACAATTTTGAACAGAAAAGAAAAGAGAGTTTTGAAAGTAAAGATTTCTATTAGAGTAATTTTTAATTGCGATGATAAATCAGGAGCTTTACAAAAGAACAAGGTGAATTTTAAGATTCAGAGTTATTTTAAGCAAATAATCGAACCAAGGCCGAAGAATGATTTTAAATTTTCTTTTTGCAATTTTCTCTTCCCTAAATGGTGTATAGAATTTCGACATTTGAAAATTTTGGACTTACAAACCAACCATAACTAAGAGAATCACTAGAGCCAACGGATCTTTTAATAAATTCGAAGTTTAGAAATAACGATTGCTCAATCTTTGAATTTTTTCCTGCGATTTTATTTAAAAATCTAAATTGCCACTTTAAAAATTTTAAAATCGATTTCTCATCGTCCCCCTCTCTGAAAGAGATAGGAGAAGTCAAACGGTTCTTGTTTAGAGTGAAGAAGTTAGCTTGTAAGACGATTTCAATCAGAAAATCAGTAAGTAGCATTTTTATAAATCTCGAAGAGCAAAGAAGTTTAAACTGTCATCCACTAGTGAAATCGATGTTGAAAACTATCAGGACTAAGAAGGATGAAGCGAAAATTCCATGTAAAAAAATATGGAGTATCGAAATTCTCATCAACTGAATTAAACAAAATGATCCTAATGCATATAGTATTTTTCAAGTGTCCAAACACGTTGCGATATTGTTATTGTTAACATCGGGAAGAAGATTGGCTGGAAAACTCAATCGAGAAAAATACTCTATTTCATTTATTTAAGCCGCTATGATGTTTAAATTTCAATTAATAATTGATACTATTCATCTAGTTTAAGTTAGATTGTTTTCCTTCGCGTATAAATGAAAAAAAAAATACAAATTTCTAGGGCCCTTTTCCTTCATAGCATAGATTTTTTTAGGTTTTCTTGGTCACAGTACGCTATAAGGTACCTGCAGATTCCAAATACCTCTCTGAAAGATCAAGCCAAAGATAGGGACCTGAAATATACACGTTTTTCTCCCCGAAGGATGGAAAACGATCATTTCGGATCATGCCAGAGGCTTGACCTGAATAAGGCCTGTAGCGTCTAATTTACGTTACAAGTTGACAATTATACGTGAAAGGTACGATAGGTATGATTCTGAAAGGTCAATCATTTGGCATGACTCGAAATAAATATTTTCCTCGCTTTGGAGTAGAAAACGTGTGTATTAAAATTCCTCGTATGAATTTCAATCTGTCTCCAGTAGAGTGTCCGTTATTTACCAAATTAGATTTTTTCACTTGGCCATGATATAAATCATTTATTTGTGATCCAAAAATGATAAAAAAAATAAAAAAGTTTATTATAATGACGTTAAACCCTGCCTAAGTAATGATACATTTTTATTTTAGTACGATGAGAAAAAAATTATTATTTACTTAAAAATAAGTGCATAGCAATGAATAATACATATTTTTGTAGGGAATTTCTTGCTCTTAAAAAAAGGTCTCTTATATTTTTTTCATGAATCTAACTGTTTAAGAAATATTAAAGGTCAAAGTTTTGTTTGCTTAAAAAAATTGGCGTTTTTGTTTGAAATTTAAGAACTCTCTAACACCTCGACATAAAATTGAGCACTATGAAATTTCCTTTAGGATATTTATCGCTCTTCAAAAAAGGTTTCTTACATATTTTCTTTATATTCATCCATTTGAGTGATATCGAAGCTCAAAGTTAATAGATTTAAAAAATAATGTTTTCCGATTAAAATTCTATAACTCTTTAGCAAATGGATATTTACTAAGGTTCTAGACAGTTCTTTGTCGGTGTAAAGTGAGCGAATCAACTAAAATGAATCTGGTTTAGGCGTGAGGAATTAAACAATTAGAAATTACACAGTTTTTATCAATAAATAAATGAGCGATTTATTTACACTTATTTACACCTTAAATTGTAAGAAATTATGATTAAAAGCGAATGCGACAAAACAGACACGCGATAGCGAATGCAACTTTAGTGATAAGATTCACGTATATAATTGACACGTGGGTCAGAGTGATTATCTAAGTGACAATTATTTATAATTTAATTATAAATCACAATCAATTAATTTACTCTTAGTAAATAGCAGCCTTAGTATACCAACTAAATAAAGAGAAAAATTAGCGTAGCGGATTGATATAATATCACAAAAGAATTAATAATCGAAGTGGTTTCAAGAGCCCGAGGTAACAAGTAGCAAAGCACGTTGTAGAATAATAAAATATGGTAGCGTCGTTGAGTCGTCGAGAAGCTTGGTGTCGACGTGACAGCCTTGCTGCATATAACAAATTTTCCCATTGGCTTAAAAGCGCGCCAACAGGTAGCAGTTGATAGTGAACTCTCTCATTGGCTGACCAATATAAAACGAATTATGTGATTAGCCAGTTTGTAGCGGGTTCTCAAGGCATCTTGACACGGTCCTGTATCAGAAATTGTATGTACCGGGCCCAAATAGCGAGTGACCCGGCACTCTTCTGACCTTCAGTCAGTAGCGAGTTCGGCAACTCCCGGACTTGGCGGAAATGCACAAAGCTTGATTCAAATTAGTCAAGCTCGTGACTGAACTTTCTCCCCAGCGCTGGCGACGGTGTCAACTGGATTGTCTTCTGGAGAATGAACTGGTAGTTCACACAGCTTAGCAATTGGTCGGACTAGTTCCGTGTTAGCGGTCTTCAGCGTAACTACTCGAGTCAGGCCATCTCTGCCTGGATGTAATGCGAATACTCGAGCAAGCGGCCATTTAGATGGTGGAAATCTTTCATCCGTCAACAAGACGAATGAACCAACTTTGATGTTGGTTTGAGGATTATGCCACTTGGATATCGATTGATGCCATTATAGATATTCCGATGACCACCGATGACAACGTAGCTGAATTGTTTTCCAGTAGCGAGGGCCAAGGTACAGCGATTAGCGGTTCACCGATGAGAAAATGTCCAGGAGTTAGAGCGGTTAAATCTGCAGGATCTTTAGATAGCGGAGCGATGGGTCTTGAATTTAACACAGCCTCAATCTGTGTTAAGACTGTAGCGAGTTGGTCGTAAGTAAATAGTGATTCACCAATAGTTCGTATGAGATGGAACTTGATTGACTTTACGGCTGCTTCCCACTAGTGACAAAAGTGGGGAGCGGTTGGCGGGTTGAACTTCCAGTCTGTGCCATCCGTAGCGAGTAAATACTAAAGTTCCTTTAGCTGTCTCGATCCTGCTGCGAATTCGTTCTTTTGCGTGGCATCTGCTCCTACAAAATTTGTACCACAGTCCGAGTATAGCATACTGCAGGCGCCTCGTCGACTAGTGAATCTTCGAAATACTGCAATGAAAGTGTCAGTAGAGTAATCGGTGATAATTTTAATATGTATAACGGACGTAGCGAGACATGCAAAGACAGCGACCCATCCTCTATAGGTTTTGGAACCTCGACCTTGGAAAGTCTTCAGCGTTCCTGGCCCAGCGTAATCTATTCCAGTGTGTAAGAATGCTTTAGATGGTCTTACACAAGCGGATGGCAATTGTCCCATTAACTGTTGTGCGCGAACACCTCTATGTCTCGTGCACACGACGCAGCGAAGAATGTGTGATCTGACTGGAACTTGACCACCTTCTATCCAGACAAATCTCCGTAGATCAGCGAAAGTCAATTGAGTTCCCCCATGGAATGTTCTCTGATGCGAATGATCTATTAATAGCGTACTTAAGCGTGATGACTTTGGTAAAACAGCTGGATTTTTCTGTTCCTCATCCAGCAGCGAATTCTTCAAGCGACTGCCGACTCTGAGTACTCCGTTGTAGTCGACGTAGGAAATCAATTTAGCGAGACGATGATTTATACGTAGAAAATCACCATCCTTTAATATCTTAAGCTCTTGCGAATAGTACTGACTTTGAGCATACTTTATCAACAAAGTCTTAGCGAGTTCCAGGTCAACTGTAGGAAGTGGTGTGGCCAGCGTGGACTGTGGCACCTTTTTAAATTTAGCGATCGTATGAAGACAGATTGCAAGAGTGCGAAGTAACGGTGACAACATAAAGAAATTATGCAGTAGCGTGTATAGCGGGTGTGAATCTGCTTCGAAGATGGTAAAAACCAGACCTGGACGTTCTTCAAGATGTGATACCGTCTGCGTAGGAATATCAAAGGATGGCCAGTTATCTTTTGATTGACTGAGTCACTTTGGTACCGTCCACCATAGCGAATGCTATTCTAGTTTGGCTGCTGTTAAACCTTGAAGCGCAGTCAGCTGGGTTAAGTTTCCCAGGAACAAAATCCCAGTTGAGACTTGGTAGCGATTCTTGAATCTTGGTAACTCTGTTGCGAATGTAGACTTTTCATCTTGCTGGGTTGTTCCGTATCCACGTTAAGGATGCAGCGGAGTCTGTCCACAAGAAAACTGGTATGTTTTCCAGTTTCAAGACTTTCTTGACGTAGAGTACCAGTTGAGCGATTAAGATAGCGGCATGGAGCTCCATTCTTGGTATAGTTATGGGCTTCAGTGGTCCAACTTGTGTTTTGGCACACACTAGCAAAATATTGGAGATTCCAGTAGCCTCAGTTACTTTTAGATACACTACAGCAGCCATAGCGAGTCATGAAGTGTCAGAGAATTCATGTAATTCGATCGATACACCATTTTTTACATGATTCCAGCGAGGTATCAGAATCTTTGAGATCTGATGTAGTTCATCTCGAAACAAATTCCATTCTTGAAGAAGCGACGGTGATAGCGTAGCATCCCAGTCGAAGTTCTGCAGCCAGAGCTTCTGCATGAACACCTTGGCTCTCACGATGATCGGTGCCAAAAACCCCAGTGGGTCAAACAAGCGAGCAATTTCAGATAAAATTGTGCGTTTAGTAGTTGGCGATGCTTCTGGAAGCGAATAGCCGAACTGGAATTTATCCTGTGTTGAATTTTAAGTTAATCCGAGCACTTTTACTGTAGTATCCCCAAGCTCTCTTGGTGTATCTTCTTGGGTTTCAACTGAAGCGACTTGAGAGAGTAATTTAGTCGAATTACTTGCCCACTTGGCAAGCGGAAAACATCCTGCGGCACACATATTTTTTATGTCGAGAGCAACTTGGATTGTCTCAGCGAGTTCATCTGCACCTCCATAGATGTCATTAACGTAACGTGTATTAGTTAGCGGTTCGACAGTCTTCGGAAATTTATTTCCTTCGTCTTCAGCGAGTTGTAAAAGTGCTCTCCCAGCGAGATATGGTGCTGAAGTTGTTCCATATGTAACAGTAGCGAGTGCAAATACTATTGGGATGTCATCTTCGTCAAACCAGAGTATGCACTGTAGATCATGATCTTCCTTGTCAACTGCAATCTGACGAAACATTTTAGTTACGTCAGTAGCGAATAAATAGCGATGGCAGCGGATGTGAATAAGTACGTCACTGATTTCAACTTGAATCTTGTGGCCCACATGAAGTATCTCGTTGACAGATACGCCAGATGTTGTTTTTCAGGACCCACTGAATATCACCCTGAGGTTGGTGGTAGTGCTCTGCTCTTTTGAAACCCCATGATGCGGCAACAGGTAGCTGTTAGGTGGTAAATCCTTTAGTTTAATGCGTTTCATGTGTCCCAAGTTTTCATATTCCTTTAGGAAGTCGAAGTACAACTTCTTGTAGACTGGATCAGCTTCCAATCGTTTGCGGAGACGTAGCAAAGCGTATTGTGCAGCTCTGAGCGAATCAGCCAGTTGACTTGGCGAAGATTTAAGCGGCAAGCGAACGACATATCGGCCATCAGACTGTCTGTAGTGTGTATTGACAAAGTGTTGTTCACACTCTTCTTCTTCTTCGGTAGAGCGTGTAGCGAATTCTGTCTGTGGCTCTTCTTGATACCAAAACTTGTTTAACAAGCCTTGTAGTTGATCATCAACAGTGACATGATGACCATAAGCGGTCAATTTCGATGTAGTGGAGTCCACAGATCCATATATGATCCAGCCAAGCGACGATGACTGAGCGATTGGATCATTGTCACTTCCTTTTCGTATTTTAGCGTTGATTATATGTGCAGCTGGTGCTGCACCCAGAATAATGTCAACAGGTCGTGATGTCAAGAAGTCTGGATCAACGAGTTGTAGCCCAGTTCTTAGTTAGCGTAAATGACGGTAAGTTTACCATCAAGAGAGCAAGCCCATGGGCTTGGATAGTAATAGATGCGTTGTTGTGTAGCAAATGCAGCGTCATCTTGCATGATCCAAGTGAATGCCCAGCTGACACATTACCAATTCCACGTAATGGTACAGCTGCTTCACTGAATTGAATATGGCACAGACTGGAAGTTCAACCCGCCAACCGCTCCCCACTTTTGTCACTAGTGGGAAGCAGCCGTAAAGTCAATCAAGTTCCATCTCATACGAACTATTGGTGAATCACTATTTACTTACGACCAACTCGCTACAGTCTTAACACAGATTGAGGCTGTGTTAAATTCAAGACCCATCGCTCCGCTATCTAAAGATCCTGCAGATTTAACCGCTCTAACTCCTGGACATTTTCTCATCGGTGAACCGCTAATCGCTGTACCTTGGCCCTCGCTACTGGAAAACAATTCAGCTACGTTGTCATCGGTGGTCATCGGAATATCTATAATGGCATCAATCGATATCCAAGTGGCATAATCCTCAAACCAACATCAAAGTTGGTTCATTCGTCTTGTTGACGGATGAAAGATTTCCACCATCTAAATGGCCGCTTGCTCGAGTATTCGCATTACATCCAGGCAGAGATGGCCTGACTCGAGTAGTTACGCTGAAGACCGCTAACACGGAACTAGTCCGACCAATTGCTAAGCTGTGTGAACTACCAGTTCATTCTCCAGAAGACAATCCAGTTGACACCGTCGCCAGCGCTGGGGAGAAAGTTCAGTCACGAGCTTGACTAATTTGAATCAAGCTTTGTGCATTTCCGCCAAGTCCGGGAGTTGCCGAACTCGCTACTGACTGAAGGTCAGAAGAGTGCCGGGTCACTCGCTATTTGGGCCCGGTACATACAATTTCTGATACAGGACCGTGTCAAGATGCCTTGAGAACCCGCTACAAACTGGCTAATCACATAATTCGTTTTATATTGGTCAGCCAATGAGAGAGTTCACTATCAACTGCTACCTGTTGGCGCGCTTTTAAGCCAATGGGAAAATTTGTTATATGCAGCAAGGCTGTCACGTCGACACCAAGCTTCTCGACGACTCAACGACGCTACCATATTTTATTATTCTACAACGTGCTTTGCTACTTGTTACCTCGGGCTCTTGAAACCACTTCGATTATTAATTCTTTTGTGATATTATATCAATCCGCTACGCTAATTTTTCTCTTTATTTAGTTGGTATACTAAGGCTGCTATTTACTAAGAGTAAATTAATTGATTGTGATTTATAATTAAATTATAAATAATTGTCACTTAGATAATCACTCTGACCCACGTGTCAATTATATACGTGAATCTTATCACTAAAGTTGCATTCGCTATCGCGTGTCTGTTTTGTCGCATTCGCTTTTAATCATAATTTCTTACAATTTAAGGTGTAAATAAGTGTAAATAAATCGCTCATTTATTTATTGATAAAAACTGTGTAATTTCTAATTGTTTAATTCCTCACGCCTACACCAGATTCATTTTAGTTTATTCGCTCACTTTACATTTTTGTCCTTCGAGCCGGATCTGGCGTGTTTTAAACAATTAAAAATTATTTTAAAAACAAAAAAATTGTGAGAAAAAGTGTGGTGTTAGTGCTTGTGGCGTGAAAATCCCTAAGTGCCGTGGGCATTGCTGAGCACTGCTAGAGTGCTGCCCGGGGTGACTTATTTTACACACCGGTGTAAAAAGACTGTTTAGCAAAAACTGATCTAAAACTTAGCGTCGGTTTCACGTCTTGCGTCCATTTTATGCCACGTACCATCAAGATGGCCACCCAAGCCCAAGTCGCTCTTCAAATGAACCGCATCGACACGATGCGTAATATGTCCGCTCGCTTAACTAATGAAGTACTCGCTAACCAAGGTGCCGCCGCTATTGACGCAGAACTCGCTATCCTTAATGATTTGTGGAATCGCTTCAACACAACTCATGAGAGATTATTTAATGATGTGCCTGAGATCATCGAAAATGAATACCACACAGGTAATTTATATGGTACCGCTAACCTTGTATACACTGAGCTCAGAGTGAGACTCAGCGCTGCTAGACCCGTTCCAGAACCTGTTCATGAAGCCCAGCCCGCTAATCATGATCAAACCGATAACTTTGGAGGCGCGCATAAAGCTAACCTGCCTCAAATTAAACTGCCCACCTTCCAGGGTTCTTATGACGAATGGGAATCGTTTAAGGACCTTTTCACCTGCGTGGTGATAAATGAAGATTCGCTGACCGGGTCTCAAAATTCTAATTTTATTTCTAGGTGATAGGGAGTTATCAAATTTCAAACAAAAACGCTAATTTTTTTAAACAAACCAAACTTTGACCTTCAATATCTCTCAAACAGTTGGATTCACGAAAAGAACATATAAGAGTGTAGCGTTTAATATTATTTTAAACTTTATTTATAAATATTTTTTCATGTACTTCCAACCTTTCTATGGTGATTTATGGTCATAAAACGACCTTTTACCGTGCTTATATTTCTATTTTTGGCATTTTTGACTAAGATTAGAAAAACCCTTGGGATTTTTCTCACTTAAAATGCATCTGTTTTTTAATCCCCAATAAAACAATTTAGATATTTCCACTTCGAACTTTCTTAATTTTAAATAATATTTAAAATATAGAATCTCTATCTATATATCAATAACGAGTATATCAATTAGTTAAGTCTATTAACGTGTGTCAATAAGTGCAATGCAACAATTTATAATTATATAATTCAAATAAGTGTGTTTTTTATCAAGTAAAAATATAATAGTAATTATTAAGTAAAATTAAAAATCAATTTATTTACAAATACCCTCACTCCATTAATTTGTAGTTCGAAAAAGAAAAACAAAGACCTTTTTCCAACAGTGGGAAATTTCCTACATAAATATGTATTAGTCATTACTGTGCACTCATTTGTTAGTGAGTAATAACATTTTTCTCATTTTTATTTTTTTTTTTATTATTTTTGGATTACAAATAAATGATTTATATCATGGCCAAGTAAAAAAGTCTAATTTGATAAATAACGGACACCCTAGTCTTCACATTATTTTGGGTGTCACGGCTGATACGTTCAACTCGTATCCTTACTAGTCGTAAAAATATAAAAGAATTTTTTTTTATATATTATTTTTTCTTTTGGGAGGAAAAAGTACATCAGAAAACTATTTTTCTCAAGAACTATGACGACATAGTCAGAAACAGTAAGACACAGGCGGCAACACAAAACGATGCGTTCCGAATAGACCTTCAGTTTTTTTTTTATATATAATAATTAACAGAGTGACCATCAGTAGTGTAGATCGCATAACGGTCCACCCAATACGTGAGAACCCAAAACCTCATGCACTTAGACCCTTTTTTTTATGAAGCCGACTTACTGAGGCCAGAATTTATGTATCCGTTCCCATTTAACTAATCTAAACATAGAAGCGGTAGTCTTCTTTGATTTTTTATCTTAAAACTATAGACCACCCAACTCCTGCGCACCTGCATGTGATTCTTGGAAATTCGAGAAAGCTAATGGAAACCTCCAAATTTATGGTTTCCTACACGGGCATGCTCGTTGACAGAGTGGCGCCAGGTCATCAGCCTACTTAATAGTCAAAATCTGTTTCCCAGAGATCACACGTGTGCATGGGGCTAGAACTTTCGGGCGAGTCCGAGTACTCTCGTATGGGAAACTGGTTACCACCACTTTTCATATGCGAGGATCATATAAAAAGACCATGGACTTTAGCTCATCAGTTCTTTTGGGAATCAAACTCTGAACCTTACTGAACTCCGGACACTTAACGGTGTTCGTGGCTAGAGGATTGGTATCCCGATTAAGCATTCGGTCACGTGAGCCCAGATCATTGGATCGGTCCTTGATCGTCGTAAGCACTCGTATAATCGGTATATTATTTTCTACTAGCTTGAGAAGCATAATCAACGCGATATTAGCGTATAGCATCCGATCACGTGAGCCCAGATCGTACGATTGGTCCTTGATCCGGTACAGCATTGATCATCTTAATCTTATTTTAATCCATTTAATTTCATTCATTTTTATTATTTTTATATTGAAATATACCATGAGAAACGTGAAAAATCAAAGATTATTTTATCGCGATAAATGAGAAGATTTTGAATAATATTTTGCCGTGAAAAAGCGAAGAATTTGAATAATATTTTGAAATACTTCTACCGCGAAAATACGCTAAGATTTTATAAATTTATATTCTATATTACCGCGAAGATGCGAAGAATTTGAATACATTGAAATTATTTTACCGCGAAAAGCGCGAAGACCTTCATTTTTATTTAACCTACAGAGATTTAAAACGCATAAACATTGAAATTGATACAACAAAGTATACTAAAAAAATAAATAATTCGACAAATTAGAATCACATTAATTGACCGCGAGAACGCGTTGTGAATAAGTGTCCTGTGTAACTGCTGAGAGTCCTAACACCTCACCAAAACCTGTTTAGAGTAAGTTTTTAGCATTGTAACCATTGTTTGCTATTTTTATTTTAATATACTCTGAAATATTTGTAAACCATATGCATGAAACATTTACCTTTATATTTTGCCATTTGTAACCCTTTTGTATTTTGAGAATATTGAGTCCTTAATAAATAAATACTCGTTAACATAAAACATTTGAAAAACATTATTTATCAGACAATTTTACTTTAACAATGAGATACTAGCTTCACGAGGCTTTTCGGCAACCTACCTTCCTTTATCCCTTATTTTTCTACCTGTCTAGCCGCTCAGACCGATAGTTCACAGTAGGGGGTACACAATTTTACGTTTACCGCTCGACTTTTGATTGTGAAATTAGACCGGTCACATAATAAATTGGAAATCGTTTTGGGTTTTATCAATTTTGTCTTCAACAATATGGTGGGCGCGAATTAAATATAAAATAGAATAAACTGAGCATTTGGTCACGTGAGCCCAGGTCATAGGATCGGTACTTGATCAATGTAAGTACCCTTTTATTCACTACATTTTATACGAATATCGTACCTACGCCCATCACGATCTGCAATCGTGACAACTTTGGTGTCAGAAGTGGGATACCGCTGATCATTTTATTGTTAAATTCAAAATTGTCTTATATTTGAAAAGAATAAAAATAAAAAAAAGGGAACTTTTAACTTTCATACAAGATAATTATCTTTTGTAAAAGATTTATACAATTATAACTTCGAAATTTTATAAAAATTCGACTTGTCTTATTTTGATAAAGATAAAAACACTATTGAAAAAAAAGGGATACATACATATATATATATATATATATATATATATATATATATATATATATATATATATATATATATATATATATATATATATATATATATATATATATATATATATATATATATATATATATATATATATATAATTAATTTAATTCAGTTCATTGCTCCTGTGATAAATACTTCAATAAATTCTTAAATATGGCGGAGGAAGCTCTCCGTAACCTCACCACACACCAGAATATAACTGATGCTATATTAACTACCATGGGAGAGACAATGATGCTACAGCAAGCATTGTTACAAATTTCCCAGTTTGACGGTAAAAATATGCCGTTAAAAACATTTTTAGAAGATGTCCAAAACGGTGCGGACGTTATACCTGCGGACCTTTTAGCTCCCTTTATTAAAGGAATAATTTCAAAGCTTAAAGATTTAGCTTGAGATGCCGTTGCCGGGAAAGAGTTTGAAAACTTTGATCAATTAAAAGCTGCTTTGAAAAAATATTTTTCTAGTAAGAAAAGTTATTCCCTTTTTCCCTAACGCTTTAGCAATTTTAAAAGATAATTTTAACATTGATGCTGAAGTTACTGGTATGGAAAAATTATTAAACGGGTTAGCTCTAGGAGCATTTAAACGCGGGTTACCGGACGATCTAATCTATGGGGTTTCCGTCCAAAACCCTCAAAATTTAGAAGATGCGTATAAGATCGCGTTACGCATAGAAAAAGATTCAAAAGGCAGCATTGCCCGAAATTCTAACTACCTGAGGCTCGCTTGAGCCGAAGGAAATGAGACAAACATAATCCCTCGTACACCTCGTATTGTTAGCTTTCAAGACGAAGAAAGAAGAGGTACTATACCGTTTAAAATAAAAAGAGACGACGCATCGCATCCCATTAACAATGATAAAAATAAATTCAATCCTAATCGAGAATTCTCTAGACCTCGTGAAAGACAAAATTCACTTAACAGAAATAATTACGACAACAGAAACAATTATGACAGGAATAATCATGATAAAAATAACTATGAAAGATCTAACTACGATAGAAACAATTACGACAGAAACCGATCTCCAGGGAGATATTATCCACAATATCTTCCACCACCAATGCCATATGCACCACCTTATCAATATCCCCCATATATGCCGGGATATTATCCTCAACCTATGCCATAGCAGAGTCATTACCACTCTGATATGTACTTTAAGAATACGCGCACCAGAATTAAAAACGGCCAAGCACGCTTTTTGGTCGATACGGGCGCCGATATTAATGTTGTAAAATTATCGGTCTTGAAACCACGCAGCATCATAGCTGCTCATGAATCATTAACTGTAACTGGTATAACTTTTGATAAAGTAGACACTGTGGGCTCTACTGAGCTTACCTTCTTTGGAAAATCACAAAAATTCCAAATACTTCGAGATCCATTACCCATTCCAACTAACGGAATCCTGGGAGTAGACTTTTTTGGAGACGAAAGAGGACAAATTTCATTTCATTATAATAAAATTGTCACCATGTCTAAACCCATAACACCTATACCTTTCGAGAAGCCTGCATTGTCCAAGCCTCGAAAATGAGAAAACTTTATACCTGGAGATATTCCACAATGGGACGACGAGCCAGCTACATTTACTATACAAGCTTGCACTCAAGCCGTCGTACCCCTGAAATAAAAGAAAACAGATCTAATTACAGGATACTTACCGCGTATTCAAACTGATAATGAACACATATACATAGGTGAAAATCTAGTTACTAATTATAACAGAACTTGCTATGTATACGTAATAAACGCTTATGAAGATGATATGAAAGTTACTATACCACCATAAGAAATATTTCCACATGAAAGTGAAGAAAATTCAGAAGATTTCTCCAGAATCTTACTCATACACGTGTTATTAGGGTATTGATTAGATATACAATTAAAAACGAATCGTTAAAGTAGAAAAAAAGCGTGTGTTAAAGACCTGAGTGTTGAAGTTTCATCACTTTTGTGTGTCAATTTAACACACAATATTTATCTTGTTTGAACTTTCGCAATCGTTTGATTTTTTAACACACAAAAATTTTATTTATACGTTTGACACATGATGAGTGTTGATTTTGACGAATCCTTTTTTACTGTCTACATAAAGTTACCATTCTTGGGTTAACTTGAACTGATGCTAGCTACGTACTTTCAACGAAAAATTAAATAATAACGATCTGATGTAATAACAACCAATTGAATCATGCAAATAAATATTCATAAATCATTTAAGAATGCACTTGAAGGACCCTCCACCTGTCCCCTATTAATCTTCGAACAATAATAAACCTGATATCTGTTGCTTTTAGGTAAATTTGCCATACTATTTGTGATGTATGTTAATTATATAAACACATATATATATATATATATATATATATATATATATATATATATATATATATATATATTATAACACAAAATCCAAGCATACGTTAATACGCTAAATTTTGCGGTACAACTTCGTTCTCTGTCCTTAGCCTCCAGTTTCAATACGAATAGGGCGACAGGTAATTTTTATCACTCGAATCACCAAACCAATAAATCTTAATAATTAGATAAATTTTTGATGTGTGGAACTATCTTGAAACCACGCATAAATAAAACTGGATAATTTTTGATCTGTGGAATGATCACCAAAACTACGCATAAATAAAAAAAAACTATAACTAAAACTTAACAAAGTGCTCAGAACTTATAAGCAAAAACAAAAACAGAGATTGGAAAACTGAAAACAGAGTTACGGTATACCATGGTGTCACTCAGTGTGTAGGTTTATGGAGAGAGGGAGTGGTCCGGGTTACATCATTCCAAATTCATGTAGATTATCAGTGAATTTGCAATTTTTATTAAACAACAAATAACCTCAAATCTTTATTTTACAATTAACAAAATACTATAGCATCGTACAAACAATTCTTCTTTATAACAAAATACTGAATCTAATAATAATGAAGTTAATCTTAACAAAAAGGTAAATTGACATCTAAAGGATATGTATCGATACATTAAAAATAAATAAATAAATTACTAGAACTAATTAATAATCAACTAATATTTAGTAACCTAGAACAATAAATTATAAAAAACCGATATTTTAGAACAATCTCTTTAACAAAACTAGTAAAACTAACGTATATGGGTCTAATATTGACGTCACTCAGACGACAATTGGTTTAATAATTAAACATATTTCATATAATTATTTTATAAAATAATATTAACAATTAATCGGGAACGCGACTCTAACTGTAACAATATTCTCATAATTCTCTCAGTTCTTAAATATTTTCTTTAATCAAAGCAGCATAATATCTCAAGACTCTGACTCGAATTTAGTTAATTATTGATATTTATAATAATTATTTCATACCTGATTACTGCTGAATAAAGTATCAAGTAACGTCTCACACTGTTTTAATTAATACTTCTGTAACAATAATCTTAATCTGTAGCTTTCCGCAATGCCATGAACTGTAACGCCATTTCTGGACACGTCTGCTCACTTCGAGCGACCAGAGCTGAATGCTCACGTCCGTCCTTTTCGAAGGTCTCCCTTCGACTTCTCTTTTCTCAATTACCACAATCCAAAACCTCAAACTAAATCTTATCAATATCAATAACTGACCTCTATATTCTAAATCCATAAATCAATTTCCAAACTCTACTATGTTGGTTACTGGAGGCTTATACCTCACCAAACGTACTCACTAAACCTGACTTTGAGTATGGATATCCTTGGTAGTTGCGCTTCTGGAGCAGACTTCAGCTGGGATCGTAAAACTTAAACTAAGTGACCTATGACTTCCTCAGCGGTACAAGTGTTCATGGCTTGTCCTCTAAGGACTGTCAGACAAAAACAATTAAAAATGACCAAACGGCTTCCACAACAGCAACGGTCACAATATTACTGTTGAGGCCTGCCAATCCAAAATTCAAAAATTGATCCCAATCTGCATCCATCAGATTCCTTATATAGTGGAGTGCTTGCATTTCAGCTAGACCTCTGCAATCTACCAAGAAGTCTCATAGGGGTAGAACTAGGTTCTATCATCAGATGATACCGGGTGACTAATTCAAGTCCCGCTCTACGGTAACACTGACTTCTCCACATACTCAAAATTCCAAAACTGTAAACTAAAACTCAAACTTTATCATTATCTCAAACTTTAAATCTCAAACCATATTCCATATTCAATTTCCATAATTCTGATTCTAAATCTTTACTATAATTTTTCTTAACAAAACCCATAACTGTAGTTAAACGTTACTCCATATTTAATTCTTAAACTATAATTTAAATCAAAAATCTGTATCAAAATCGTTAATACCTGTACGCTAAATTCTAAGTCTTGAATTACCATGCTCGTAAATACAGTAAAATCATTTGGTGTTTGTGACTTTCACTTTGATTTGACCTCCATACGAAAAATAACGTCACTATAACGTCATCCGAATACTACTGGAAATTTAAGTAAGCTTGTGAAGCGTATGAAATTTATGATTTCTTTTTTTTCATGATTACTTTACAATATGTCGTCCGTTAAATTCAAAACTTTAGATTTTTTAATTATTTCTTGCGAAACAGAATTGATTTTTTGTTTTCAATGATTCTAATCAAATGATTACGCATATCTTCACCATTTAATGAATAATTGACTGTTGAAGGATCTTCTAATGCTAATGACGTAGTGAATGCGGTTGCATATACTCCACAAATTGTTAAGTCATTTCCTTGGAGAATAACATTTTTAAAAATAACTTCGTTAGTAGGTATCCAAGGGTATCGATTGTGTATATATATACGTTCATCGAGCGATAATCCTGTTTTTTTATTTCCCGACAAACTATCGTATATGTATATGTTATCCTCATTATGATACAAGCAAGTCCAGTGACCTGATTTAATTCCACCAATTATTTGTAAATCTTGGTCTATCTCTGATGGTATTATGAGACTGGGTATAACAGAATATAAGACAGGAAATGTGTTATAATAAGAGTTGCTAGCTAATATTTGTAGAAAATATCCAATTGATTCATCATTCAGCATCATATTCGGAGTTTCAATGTTACGTTTGACTTCTTCAGTCGATATATTAGCCCTTATAATATCTAAAGACTCTATCTGTTTATTCTCTAATAAAATAAAAGCATCATCTATTGTAGGAACCCAGTTATTAAATGATTGATTATAATCACTACTAATTTCAGTTAAAACTCTTGTACTTGTATCCTTTGTAGTCTTACGTCTTCTGCGTTTTGGAGGGGATCGGCCATCAATTGTATTTTTTTTCTGCTTTCTTTTTTCTAACAACTTTTTTTTTTTTCTGCTGCTTCTCGAGCTTGGAAGACATATTCAGGGTATCTAACTTGCATTTTCCTAGCTAGTCGACTATCGACTGCCTCACTTGGAGTAAGATTTTTAGGGGATGCTAAGCATTTTATTTCAGCTATACCATTGTCATCAATAAGACTGTCTGGTGATGCTCCTAAATATTCTAAGTCTCTATCAATAGAAAGACCACATGGCTCTATTTTTTTATTTATTATTCTTTTTAATTTTTCAATTGCATTTTTTTCATTTTCTTTTCCAAACAAAATACTCTCAGTATGTAACTGTGGTGAAAATCGAATTTTTTTAACAATATCAGCGCAAGAGGTTGTTTTTCTTTCGTTACAAATTTCACCAAAATGTGATGCAGTAATGATATCAGCTCGATACGTAGACCAGTCACCACATGTACTTTGACCAATAGTTTCTATTTGAATAGCTTTACGTCTGAGTTGACGTTCTTTTAACTTTTTTAGATGGTCGTCTTTTCGTGTATTGTAAATAAATAATGAAACATCCGCTGTATTAGCGAAAGGCCCATAATCTTTGTCCGTACCATAGTGCCGCCGACGTTTTCGTCCACCATTTTCACGGTACTTTTTAGTACGTTCATTTTGTTTGCGTCTGCTTTGTTCCATTTTTATAATAATTCCAGAAACTGGTTTATTTAATTTAGTGATAATTAGCGATAATATAGCAGCATTGTTAAACTGTATCGCTGCACACAGTGCTCTCAACTCAAAAGAATTGCTCATACTGTTGTTGAAACGTCGACTACCGCGGACTTTGTTAGCTAACGAATTTTATAATTTGGCGGAATTACTAGTTTCATTCTCTAACAAACTGCTTATATTGATGGCTAACCGAGAAACTTGTCTCTCGATTTCTGTAAACATGCCAATTCGTCGAAAAATGCAACTTTATTTTTAGAGATGTTTCTACAAGCTTCTTTTAATTCACCGTTCTCGCTTTTTTCACAATTCCTGTGTTCTCCAAAGATATGGTACGGTGAATTGACTATGTCATTTAACAAACGATGTCTTTTTTCGTCAACAGCACAGTTATCGTTTTTACGATGTACCATCGCTTGTTTTATATGTACACGTATTTTGAGAGCACTAATTTTTACCTCTTCCCGTATGCTTGCAGCTGATCTTCTATTGACTTTGCAAACAAATTTGGTTATTTTTGATACTTCTTCCATATGATTACAGAAGTATCGAAATAAATGATTTTTACATTCGAGTTTATCAACTTGAACGCTGTATTCTGCATATGGATCATTGTCCACAATAGATTTATATACACTACTATCACCGTCACCAATAACAGATTTGTATATTAATCCATGCATTTTAATTCTATTTCTGAAACCTTCTACGATTATATCAGTTTCCATATTTGTTGAAGTCTGGTCGTGTCCCCAATTTTTGACACAATTACTATGGTCCGAACCACGCTCACATTCAGTACAGCATTTATTTCTGATTCCACACCAAAGTATGAGATTAGTACGCTGACCAATAATTACCGCGGTACCTGATAAAGCATCGTATCTTTCTCCTCTATATGATCGTTTCGACCAAGCACCATCTACAATGACAGTGATAAAAGGTCTATCAGGCTTGCCGTTTCTGCCTTTGATAATATCACCAGCTTGCCTAGCTAATTCTAATTCTAACTAACCAGCTTTTTTCATTTCTTTCATTGATACTTTATAAATTGTTTTACCAATTCTGTCCCTACATTCTCGATACGTGGCATGAGACATGCAAGATATATCCATTGCTGCAAAATGTTCTTCCATCGCTGAGAATCTACGGCCAGTAATCAGTATACCAAGAACAGCAGCATCATTAAGATTTATTTTATCTGAAGATTCCTCAGGATCAGTCCAAATTCTAGCTACTTTTTCGCATTTCTTACACCCCCAGGTCATAAGTATTCTTAAACCCTTATTAAAAACTTGGCGTATTCGAAGATCTTTAAAACAACCTTCACAAGATTCATGATGGGAATCAAATGCTATGTGTAACTGTTCAAAAACCCAAGAATCGTCAGTTATGCGCCGACCCTGAATATTTGATTTTTCGTAATATGGCTTATGCATAAACTCGTCGCTGGAATCAATTGGTTCATCAGCATTGAAATCATCGGAAGTATTTTCTGAATCTTCTGATTGAAGCCAATCACTACGTTCATCTGAAATGTTTTCTGATTCTTCTAATTGAAGTCTAGTACTAGCTTTATCAAAAGTATTTTTTGATACTTCTGATTGAAGCCTGGCACTACGATCACTAAAATCATCTCTTGATTCTACACACTGAGATTTTATACTTGAATCAAGGCTAAAATTTATCGCTTTTCCCGGTAAAAATGTTGCACCCAAAAAATTATAATTGTCGTCTGATTTCCTAACTTAACGCTCATGATCAAAATCTTCAGACGGTACTTCTAATAACCTAATCGAGAATCTGTTTTCATTTGACAAATTTGTGGATTTGGTTGCTAGCTTTTTACACCATTTTTACATAGTTTACTACATGTTTTAATAGGTATGGTAATACTGTTGTCAACCATACAATTAGATACATAAACATTCGGATACACTTGTTCAGGATAAACATCGTAATTAACTTCATTAAACATATGCACATGTTTATCATGATAATGGCTTACAGAATTACAATTAATTTGGCTACGTTGATTTATTTTTTGTTGAGTTTTATAAACTAATACTTTTTCCACACAGATTTTTGCATTATCTTCCGAAAAATCTCGATTTATTGTATAGAAATCATTCAAAGATTTATCTTTAGTATGTTTAGTGTCATCTACATTATAAAAACAACTAGAATTACCATGCATGTTATTGACTTGTAGTTTATTTGGTGAAAGCCATTTATTAGATAATTGAATGTCATCGATTATCATATTAACATGCTGTTCAGATTTAATAGAAATAAAGCTTTTAATTTCATGCATATTATTTGTACGATCTATTATTTCTAATGCTTGCAAACTTCGTTCACTAATTCTTGTTAATGGAGCTGGAACAGATTTATCACACTTTACGACAGATAATAAAATTTGGTTAACAGGTACTTCCTAACCTAATTCATTACGTTCACCAAGCTTTTTATTTGCAGTATCTATCGTATCATTATGTGACACTAAGTCGCTTGATTTAGATAAAAGACGACTTTCGGTGGAGCTTCTGATATTAGGATCATGATATTTATAACATTTTTGTTTATCTATAAATCCGCACTCTCTATGAATAGCATCAGTATGTGAGCGGAAAAACTCATTGGACTCGGAATTATTGCCCAAAAGATGCTCAAGAGGTGTTGTAGAAAGTACTCGCTTCGTTTGAAAGTCAATGTCATTCTTATAATAATTACTATTACTATTATTATTATTATTATTATTATTATTATTATTATTATTATTATTATTATTATTATTATTATTATTATTATTATTATTATTATTATTATTATTATTATTATTATTATTATTATTATTATTATTATTATTATTATTATTATTATTATTATTATTATTATTATTATTATTATTATTATTATTATTATTATTATTATTATTATTATTATTATTATTATTATTATTATTATTATTATTATTATTATTATTATTATTATTATTATTATTATTATTATTATTATTATTATTATTATTATTATTATTATTATTATTATTATTATTATTATTATTATTATTATTATTATTATTATTATTATTATTATTATTATTATTATTATTATTATTATTATTATTATTATTATTATTATTATTATTATTATTATTATTATTATTATTATTATTATTATTATTATTATTATTATTATTATTATTATTATTATTATTATTATTATTATTATTATTATTATTATTATTATTATTATTATTATTATTATTATTATTATTATTATTATTATTATTATTATTATTATTATTATTATTATTATTATTATTATTATTATTATTATTATTATTATTATTATTATTATTATTATTATTATTATTATTATTATTATTATTATTATTATTATTATTATTATTATTATTATTATTATTATTATTATTATTATTATTATTATTATTATTATTATTATTATTATTATTATTGTTATTATTATTATTATTATTATTATTATTATTATTATTATTATTATTATTATTATTATTATTATTATTATTATTATTATTATTATTATTATTATTATTATTATTATTATTATTATAATTATTATTATTATTATTATTATTATTATTATTGTTATTATTATTATTATTACTACTACTACTACTACTACTACTTACTATTAATATTACTATTACTATTACTATTACTTTTTTTGTTCTTTGGGGGGGGGGAGGGAGGAAAAATCTTCAAAAGACACCAACGAAGATGAAAATTGAAGATGGTGTTGTTGGTAGTGTCACATTCTTACTGACTCAAAAACCTCCCTCGCTCATCCTTTCCCTGGAGGGAAAGGGGGACGGACCGGAAACCGCTTTAGCATTACTTCAGCCCGCCCCTTGATGCGCTGTTAAGCGCTCGGCTCACTATCGGTTGCAGGTATTCTCCTCGCTTTTCTTAGCCATTATGACGGTCTTTGTGTAGCCCATCATAGCATTCGACACTTTTTCCGACCCTAGCATCATTTCGACGACACTGTCTGGACTGGGCGTTTGACCAAAGGCCTTTTATGCAGCTTGCCTTTCAGCTGACCATCGCTGACACTCGAAGAAAGTGTGCCCAGCATTGCCAGTGCTATTAATGCCGATCCACCTGTGCGCCTCTTCAGTGCTACTAGCATACACTACGCATGCGACGTCATCCGCGTAACCTACAAGGTTGATACCATCAGGGAACTCAGTTTCCAGCAATTCATTGTATCTAATTGACCAGAAGTCCGGTCCAAGTACGGCACCCTGCGGCACGCTAGCGTTTACCTTCAAGATCCGTGGTCCCTCAGTCGTATAATATTCAGGCGTCCTGCCCCTGAAGTAATCATCTGCCATATTCCATAAATATGCATCTACGTTAAACTCTTCTTCGACAGCGACAAGGATGTCTTTCCAAGAAACCGAGTTAAACACATTTCGAACGTCATAGGTGACGAAAACGCAGAGTTTGCGGGAACGGTGAGGGCCCTTCCAGGCTTTTTCGACAATCTTGAGAGCTTGCTCAACGGCGGTTATTGTAGAGTGGCGTTTTCTGAAGCCATGTTGGTTGCTTGAAAGCCCCCCTGCGTTTTCAATAGAAACCTGTAGTCGCGCTTTCAGAAGTTTCTCGAAGAGTTTGCCTGCCACGTCTAACATACATAAAGGCCGATAGGATGATGATGTTACTGGTGGGCCCTTGCCCTTGTCAAGCAATACCAGCCTTTGATGCTTCCACCTTCTGCTGAATGTCCCTGTGCGTAGGCAAGCATTATACATCCCTAGTAGTAAGTCAAGAAGTTTTTCAGCTACTAGTTTGATGACGCACGTGGATATTCCGTCCGGACCTGGAGCTTTTCCCGATTTAAGCGACTTTGCAGCGCTTTGGAGCTCTTGGATGGTAAAGAGTGGGATCTAGCTTGGCTGTCGGAATTCTCGGGGCTCTCTTGGAATATGTCGCAGAAATAGATCAGCAATGACCTTCTCTATCATCTTCGGTTCCATCGGTGGTGTTGGGCCTTGTTTCCCTATACCCTTACAGACTATTTGATAGGCTTTGCCCCACGGGTCGTTTTCGAGGTCATTGCAAATTGCTTTCCAGCATCTGCGTTTGCTGTTTTTGATGGCCTTTTTTAGAGTCTTTTTCGCCGTTGAGAATGTGGAGTTCAGAGTGTCTGCAAGAATACCCGGATCCCGCCTGCGGTTTAGTCTGACGACTTTTCGCCTAAGTGTAAGACACTTTCGCCTGAGTTCTGCAATTTCTGGGGTCCACCAGTAATTTGGCTTGCGGCGACCTTGACGCGTGGTGATGGGCATTGAAACATCACATCCAGCAGTGATGAGCCTCATGATTTGATCGACCCGTATTTCTGCGTTCGCCTTAGTTTCAGAAGTCGGAAGCGTAGTGGCAATGGTTGGCCAACTTTCATTAAGGAATCTTAAAAGCTTGGCTTCGTCGAGTTTTGAAGCATTCCAGCGCTTTTCCGGTAGGTCCCTGGTCTGCTCGCAGGAGACGTTTTTAGCACCAGTAACCGTAAACTGTATATACTGATGGTCACTCGCGTTGAAGTCCTCAAGGACTTTCCAGCCTGTAATAGTGGCTGCGACATCAGCAGTAGCGAGTGTGATGTCAATGATAGTTTCGCGATACCCTGACCTTCTGAATGTGGATGTGCTGCCACGGTTGAGGACTGTGAGGTCTAATCGAGCGATCATATCCATGACCTCAGATCCGCGCGTATCACCCCAGGACATGTCCCAGGCCACCGACTTGGCGTTAAATGGGCTCATTAGGAGTAAGGTAGCAACTCACAAGAGTAAGCTGCATGATTCTCGCCCAGACGAAGCCATCACCCTGCCCACTGTCAAGAACGCGAAGGCTTGGATTAGCGATCCAGATGGCTGCAGTACCCGAGGAGTCTGAAAGCCATCTCGTCGTCGAAATGTTGCTGTGCTGCTCCGATATAACACATATATCGGTCTTATGCTCAACGACATGCTGGTGTAAGAGGTGTTGCGCGGTTCACCCTCTTCTCAGGTTACATTGCACAAAACAAGTCATTTCGTGCTGTCCGCTAAACTTGCTAGTGCTCTTCAAAAGACAGCACATGCTCCAGTGCCGAGTACATGATCGGTATTGCACACCTCTTCATTTAAAGCAGTGCACAGAACGCAATGAGGAAGCTCACTACAGGAGGCTACAGTGTGGCCTGGCGTCCCACACCTGTAGCAGAGCTTACTTCGGTCGGGTCCACTGCAGGATCTTGATACGTGCCCAAAGTTAAGGCACCGGTAGCAGCGAGTAACCTGCTTGCTCAGTCGGATTCGGCAGTTCATCCATCCAATCTTGATGCGCCCACTAGCCAGGAGCTTCTCTGCATCTGTCCCATCCATGTCGGCGAAAGCTGTGCTTTGCCCGCGATCGGATGGTTTTGACATGCCGACTCTTCTTAGGTTTATAGCTTTTCCTAAGGCGCCAACTAGTGCGGTCCGAACATCTTCCACCGTGGAGGTCTCATCCACGTCGCGAATGTCAACCGTGACCGTGGGTGTGAGATCTTTTACGGCGCCATTGGTACCGACAGCAGCCTTAACAGCGGCGGTAAATTTAGGGCAGTGGCCTGAGTTACGGTCCAGCTCTAGTAGAACGCCGCCGTCTCGGGTCTTCCGAATGCTTTTAAATTCCACCTTGTGTTCATGAGGGTCCACGCTATTTTTTATACTCTTAAGAAGCTCAGCGTAGGTTTCACCCTGTGCCGGTTTAACAAGCACGGCACAAGTCCTGCTTGCGAGTACACGCTTTTTCCTCTCAGTCTTACGGTGAAGTGGAGTATCGGTTCGTGGGGGAACCTGACTCTCATCGGCCGAAGGAATCACTGGGGGGGTTCTCGGTGAAAGAGCAGAAGGTTTTTTCCTTTTCCTGCCGGAGACCTTAACGAATCCGTCCTTTTTGGTAGCGATACACTCTTCAGGCCCCAGGGGAGGGCTGAGTGCAGGCCTTTTTTTGCTGCTGCCCACGGTCGGCGTCTCCAGTTCATGGTAAGCTAAGAGCTCTTTAGTCTTCAGCTGTTGTTGTTTCAGCTCCGTCTCCAAGAAATGGCGTTCCTTGGTTTCAGCGCAAGAGAGCTTCCGCTGTGCATCTTTCCACGCCTTACGGTGGGTAAGAATCCCGTGAAGGAGATCCACCACCTCTTTGACCCCCCGCGTGACTTCCGTGGGCACAGTCCTTTTCAAGCGTATCGTAGAGAGGGTTTCCTTCAGTCTCCTGCATCTCGCTTAACTTAACATCTTCACCGCTAATTTCTGCATCGCGAAGCGTAACAAGATCAGCTGTAGTCTTGGTAGCGTTCTCTTTTGAGGGCACTTCCATGCCCGTTCCAGTAGCATTAGCGGCCTGGTTCCCTACCGTGTCGGCTGTAACTGATTCGGGTGTCCCGGTGAGCGCCCGCCTGTTCGGCGACTCACCGCTGATGGCTTGCAATTCACGGCACTCAGCATCAGCTCCAAGTGCACGCGTCTGGCGGTCCCCAGGAAGCGGCGTTTTTCCGAGGCTTACTCCTACAAGACTCTTCATATTAGTGTTTATTCGGGTCACAACCCCTAGGTGATTATGGAGATTTCCCTTCTCCTCGCACCACGTTTGGTCCGCGGGGGCTATTTCATTTCACCCCTGTCCGCTGGTATGTCGACCAGTGAGGACGTTCCCCTATCCGCCACCCGGGGACGCGCCCAGTAGGAGTTAGGTTTCTCCCCTGAGACTATTACAATTACTATTATTATTATTACTATTACTATTACTATTACTATTACTATTACTATTACTATTACTATTACTATTACTATTACTATTACTATTATTATTATTACTATTACTATTACTATTATTATTACTACTACTATTACTATTACTATTATTCTTATTATTATTATTATTATTATTATAATTATTATTATTATTATTATTATAATATGCGATTTAGGGATCGTTAATATAAAGGAGTTCGAACAAACGTTGTTTTTGATTAAACAGTAACGAACTAATCAAGATTGTGATGGTAGACCAGTTCGTTCGGACCAAGTTTTTTTTGTGTGATTTACTTATTACTATTTTTTTCGTATAACCATTATTTTTTACTATTTCCTACGAGTTAATATTATTATTATTTAAATATGACTAGTATTAAAGCTACAGTTCATTCTTATATCTATGACTTATTTCTATGTGATTTATAACTAGTATTATTATTATTATTATTATTACTTATGACTCAACCTAAACTATGGTGTTTATTCTACTTACTATTCGTACTTAAAAACTATTTTTTTTTATTAACTATGACTAGATAACTACGTTACTTAATTACTACATGTTCATTGTGATCTACTTATAAATATTGGTATTATAACTATTACTTAATTACTATTATTTCTATTAACTACTACTGTGGTTTCTTTTTAATATACTTAAACTATTACTATAACTATTGTTAATTTATTTACTATGGCTGTGTTATATTATTACTAAGATTTTGTATGATATTACATTGGTACGAGTGTATAGAATGATAATATGAATGCGCGCCGAGTGAAAATTATTCTAAGTCCCGAGCCAGTAAAATTAAAGGAGAAGAAAAAAGGGTGAAAAATGATTCCATATGAATCTCTTAAAAGATTTAAGAGATTGAAAGAAATACAAAATAAGACAAAATATGAAAAAATAATGTGAGAGAGTTTAATTTAACTTAGTATTTTAATCACGTATTCTTTCATTCTCTCTCCGTTCGCTCACGAGTGTGTGAGCCGTACGGCTAAGCTTCTCCGTATTTAGATGTTTACTCAAAGTCTTAAACACATTCTTTTCCTTTCCGAATCATTCTTTATATCTCGTTAAATTATATTTTTCAATTTTCACTGATATGAAAGCACAAAACTTAAAAGAAATTCAATCTCATGAATAATATTTCATCGTTTTTCTGTTTCCTTTGATTTTTGTCGCCCAGGGACTTAGAATATTTTCTCGATCACTACGCTTCAGAAAGCAACGCTAGAGGGCGACAAAATTTATCCTTTTCCGTATGTGTGACGGATGGCTCAGGTAATAAAAGCGCTCGGTAAAGCCCGTATTGGCAACTTAGTCTCCCGAGACGTTTTCTGGAGGAAGACCATTCCCTGGACGACATCTGGAACTTCGACTACCCCGAGTCCGACCGGACCAAGGTAAGCGAAATTTGATTCTCGGGGAGATTTAAGGGTCCCCACTCTGAGGCCTTCTGCCAAGAAGTGGTAGTTGAAACTAGCCGATTAGGTGGGGGTTAGACGGAGACCATCCGCTTACCCTCAGGGAAGGGGAACTCGTGCAGGGCCGACGGGGAAGTCGACCAGACACCCTTGAAGTATCCGGGAGGGGGTAGATCCGCGTTACTAGACCGCGTAATTTTGTGTGTGTGTGTGTGGAAATTGACCGCGTAACCGTGTGTACGTATTTTAAAATAATAATAAACCGTGATGAAAACCTTGCTTAACAATTGGTAGTAGAACAAGGGCTCGAAGCCTATGTCAAGGTGTCGATTTGAATAAAATTTAAAGTATTATATTTAATAATGTCTGTCTTTTGAAAAACCCCTTTTTGTTTTTAACCCCGGACTCTGGCGAGCTAAACCGAGCAAAAAGGGGTAGTTTTGTATATTTTTCTAATTTTGCTTTCTGGGATATTTTATGTTAACTTAAAATAATATTGGCTAATTATTAAATTCCTTGTATTCAGATATTACTTACCTATTTACTGGTTTATCTTTTCTGGTTCTGGATGGTTCATTTTTTTCAACTTATCAAGTAATTAATAAATTTTAATTTGCAACTGAAACTAACCCCAATTTTACCCGTTACAAGATCAACTGAAAAAAAATTTTAAAAATGCTAAAAGCGGTATGGTAGCCGTTAGATTACGACCAATATTTTATAATTTAAAAAAAAAACGAACAACGACCAAACAACAATTTTGAGCGAACAATTAAGAACTAACGACGAACAAACGATTAGTAAAAAAAAAAACATAACAAGTTAATTAGTGACCGTCAACTTAAGCCAGCCGAATAAATTTGGGTTTAGTATAGTGCCGTAGGGCTCAACTGGTAGATCACTTGGCGCGATACCGATATGGTCTGGGTCGATTCCTGGTCTGGGATCGATTCCTGGTTCGGGCGATCTATATTTTTCTCAATTTATCGATAAATTGTCTTATTGAGAAGGTTTGGATGTGTAGGTTTCCACTATGTTAAATTGGTTTTTTATAAAGTGGAAACCAATTTAATATAGTAGAATCCTAAACATGCCAACCTTCTCGATAAGGCAATTTCTAAATAAATTGAGAAAAATATAGGGGAGCGTTCCACGCTAAATCAGACACCATTTAGCTTTTGCACCGCGGTTTTTTTTGTAACTTTTAGTATAGGTTGAAAGAGGCCTTTATGATTTTTTTCCAAATTTTTTTCCTCAACCGTTTTCGAATTATCGAATTTTGAAAAATGTAGAGATTTTTTTTTAACACCTGTAACTTTGCAAAAAGTAGTTGAAATACAATTTTCAAAGAGACAAAAAATGTTCATTTTTAGACATCTTTTTAGTTAAGAATATTAAAAATATTTTTTGAACCACGCTTCTATGGAAATTTATACTTTGTTTCATAAATTGTCGATTTACAAAAAACACGTACTGATCGATTTTTCTCATTATTTTTCACAGCAAACTCTCTCTCCCATTCTTCCACTTTTCCAGCTACAGTAATCCGTATATATGCATATAAAAATACATTTAAATTCTGTCATGTTCAGCTAATTTGGAACCAATTATACGAAAAACGAACATAACAATAATAGTGAACACAGTATTTACATATATATATATATATATATATATATATATATATATTAGGGTGCTTCGTTTTCGGCGAAAGTCTTTTTTTTATAGCTCATGAAGCAAAACATTGTTTTTTATGCTAAGATAAAAATTTCTGCTAAGTTTGAGCTTTTAATTCCAATCCCAAGTACTTTCCATTTGATTTCCAAGATTTCCCTTCTAAAATACACGGAAATTAAATTACTTTTTTTTTTAACTTTCTAATACTCAGGTGCGTTTTATGATATCGACGCAGTGTTAGTTGCAAATTGTAGGGCATTTGGTGCGCTTCAAAAGTGCCCATAGTTACTTAGCTATAATAGGGCTATGCTGTTACTCTGGTCGTCCTTAAATTCTTTTTTTAAGGGCGCTACTGGAAGTAATAACGGGTCGGTGTCATTTATTTAATTGTAAGAGAAGGATGAGAAAGGATAATTCATAAATAATTTAATATTTTCAATTAACAATTTAAACCTTTCATTTTTTGATCTTTATAAGCCTTTATAACCTTTATAAACCTTATACCTTCTAACTTCATTAAAACCTTATATCTTTTTCACTTATCAACCTTATTTTTATTTACCCGAAATAATTCACTTAAACCTAATTTATTTATTGAACCACAACATTTTCCTTATTAAAATTGGGCAACTACATTTGGCAGTCTCCACACACTCACACACACAATTATCTTAAAAATCGCTTTACCTTCGTGATAATTAATAGCTACAATTTTTCATTAAAATCTTTATCTATTTCACTCACACACTCACTCAGTCCCCTGGACTTATTTTCGACATACACTGATTTAAAATAATTTTTCCCGCAATTTTAAATAAATTAATTAATTTGAGAAATAAATAATTATTAATTAATTTATTATTTAATTTTAATTTTCCTTTTCTATTATCATTTCTGTATCACTTTCTTTACTTATTATTTTTACTCAACATCAGTCTTCTTACTTAGTTAAATTTTGGTGACGCGTTTCTTAAAATTTATTCAAACTCGAAGTTCTGCCATTACAATTTTTTTTTTTTTGTACACGGCCTTTTTGGTACTCCTTTATCTCACAATAATTGTTCTTGTTCTATTAATCTCTTTTCTTTAATTATTTCGTTTATTTAATCAATTATTATTTATCCATTGATTACAAATTTGTTTATTTAATTTGTTTTCGGTAACTTTGACCGCGAACCTTTTTTCAACCCCTACCGAGACAATTTCCTATCAAATTTATTTATAATTATTTTAATAGGTTCAGTATTTAATTTTCTTATAATCAATTCATTTTAACGACTCGCAACTTTACTAGATTTTACAGTTTCCGGTACGTGAGTTACATGACCTACCTAGAAACTTCTAGAATATTTCCGGCTACCTGCCTGGAAATATATTACTACGTAAAAGCTCCGGCAACCTGCCTGGAGTTTATTAATGAATTAATTTTTATATAAATTAATTCCAGTTTTAATTCATCAATTTTCCAAATTACAATTTATTTAATTCCAGACAATTTAATTGAGACGCGACGACACCCGATATACGACTATGTATTGGATAAAATTTTCCGGCTTACTGCCTGGAATAAATTTTATAAATACCTTTATAACCAAAACTCTCAACTTTCTTTCCTCGTCGTTGTCTTTGTCCTGGTCTCGTCCTGGTCTGGTTATTGTAAATTTTCGTCTCGTACTTGTCTCGTTTTGTCTCGTCACTCTCCTCTCTCTCTGTTCCAATTTTAACCCTGTTCTCTCCTTTAACCTGATAAAATTCAGCGTCTAATATTGTCGGCGTCTAGTAATGGCGTCTGGCTACTTGCACATGTGAACGTCTCGACGGTCCGGTTGTTCCGATGATTGATGTCCGATACTCGTTCCAGTCCCCGTTTATAATTGCTCGCTCCCCTCTTGACTTTGGTTGTCTCTGGTCTCCTATGTTATTCTAAGTGAAGTTGACGGTCGAGCAATTGAAATTTCCACTTCCGGACGACTATTCGCTACCTATCCGGAGTACCCTGGGTGGTAATGTCACATGACCTACAGTAAACATAATAGATTTTATTTTGACATCATAAAACACTGCTGAGTATAAGAAAATTAAAAAAAAGTAATACAATTTACGTGATTTTTAATGGTAAATACTTGAAATCAGAAGGAAAGTACTTAGGATTGGAATTAAGAGCTTAAATTTGGTAGGAATTTTTGTTTCAGCATAAAAAACAATATTTTGCTTGACGAGCAACGAAAAAAATACTTTCGCCGGAAACGAAGCATCCTAATATATATGTATGAATATTATAGTACTTCGTTTCCGGTGAAAGTACTTTTTTTGTTGCTCATCAAGCAAAATATTGTTTTTCATGCAAAAACCAAAATTCCTGCCAAGTTAGCTCTTAATTCCAATCCTAAGTACTTTTCATTTGATTTCCAAGATTCTCATTTAAAATACACGTAAATTAAATTACTTTTTTTTTAACTTTCTAATACTCAGCTGCGTTGTATGATATCAACGCGGGTTTGGTCGCAAATTGTAGGGCATTTGGTGTTCTTTAAAAGTGCCCGTAGTAACTTAGCCGTAATTCCAGCTGTTTCACTTGTGACCGCTTTGGAAGTCATTTTTCTTATCAAATTGACCTTTATTGGCTTGCAGAACGTAAATTAATGAATGCACGCCAAAAATTTCAATAGGAATTTTATAGGAAATTTTATTCCCTTAAAAAAAAATCCTATGAGTCAAGTCACTAAAGTCTATAGTTTCCGAATTATAGTAATTTTTATAATTTAAAAAATAAAATGTCAAATGTAATTTGTTTTTTAAAATTATATTTTTTAAATTATAAAAATAACAAAACTTTGCTTGATGAGCAACAAAAAAAATACTGTCTCCGGAACCGAAGCACCCTAATGTATATATATATTTGAATCATTGATACTTACCGAGTAATGTCATATTCAAATCTATCTATATACTATGTACACTTACTCTCAGCTTAGACGTACCCCACACCTGCACTTCTCTTTCTAACGCCAAAGGGGGAACGGCAAGAGAGAAGCCCTAATTTTACGAGTAAGACTAAAACACACTAGTATTAGTTCTCTAATTTCTTTATTTCTCTATTTCCATTCGAGACCCGCAGTCGAGTGATTTATGAGCCATAAAACCTCGGCCCTGACATTATTTTTGTCACCCAATGATTTTGGCTGTCTTCCAAGAGCTCTCGTTTTAATTACCAAGTGACTCTTCTACTACCTCTGGTGCTGAGCAGTACCTCTCAAGTTGTTGCCATTCCATTCGTTAATCTGGGGGCCTAGACGACACGTGGTACCAGCACGGACAAGGCTATTGTTTGACCAACCAAGAGCTTTCATTTTAATGACCAAACGATTTACTTGTTTCTATTGGCTACCGACTACGACCGGTGGTCGTCCTAACGCTTTAAAACTCTTTTTCTAAACCAATGAGCTCGATGTTACTCCTCAGAATCCACCACCTCATGTACTCTTGTAGAGGTTCAAATAACTCTTCTACCACCTTTAGTGCCGAGCGGTACTCCTCAAATGGCACCCCTCCACCCGCCGGCTTGGAGGTTAAGCCGAGATGACGTGTATCATCCAGGACAAGTCTACATTTTACTAATCAAAGTGACCTCTTCCAAAACCTTCTTACGCTAAAATTGTATCAATTCCTACCTTTCTAAGGGTATGCTGAATTTTTCGGATAACGCATCCGTATTAAAATATTGTATATGAAAGGGACAATCCGAATATCAAATAATTTGATTATTTATTTTTTTTTTTCTTTCTTTTCTTTCTCTTTTCACTTTGACTTAATCTTCATCTATCCTGGGCTACCGCACGTGCAGAATAGAACCGCAGCAAAAGAATTACGTTTAGAAGTCACTAGAAAACCCCTAAAAACTGGACGCTAGTACAGCTGGTATATTTTTTTGTACAAGAGCAAAGGGCACGGTCCATGATTTACAACATTTCCCCTCGATTTTGGACTAGATAAACTCGAGGTTTTTCGGTCTAATTGCCCAATCCACTCGGTTCAGTCGAGTCTAAGCCTCAGTCGCGATTTAACTTCTTCGCTCGTCTCTTTTAAAAAGGTACTCGGTAAATTTCTCAACGATCCAAATATTATTAATCCATGCAGTCAGCCTAGAGGTGCTAATCAAATAGAAATTGCACGTGGAATCTCTGCCTTACTCATCATACGATTTGCAATAACTGAACGATCTTCCAACCAAAAACAACTTAATTGTACAACTGAAGCTGAATGAAATTCATGTAATCAACTGTAAGTTCTTAAGTTTTGTTTATTATTTTAGAGTAATTCTTCATACTGATTACTATTTCATACTCGTTACCGTAACGACGAGGTCTCCGTCGCTCAAGTAACGGACTTAAGTGTATTGACTCAAAATAAGAGACTGTACATAATAATTGTCTTTAATTGCATGTTAGACGTAACAGAGGTGAAATTGGAGGGGTTTGTTGATTTGTAAAATCGAATCATGTTTTTAAGAGATATTGTTGTCGAAGAAAATTTAGAAAAAAATTTTTTTTTTTCGAATTAAGTCAAAATCATCAACGTAACGTGAACACAAGAACTCAGTTATGATATCGTTGTAGATACGTGGTATTGTAAGCTTGCTTACAGCGGTATTGCAGTATCACTCAGGATATGTTTATTCATGATGCTTAGATGAATTGAGCACAAAAATTTAAACTTCCTGTATATGATCATGTATAATGATATATTCACACATAGCTTTTATTTTCACGTACAAGTAAAAAAATTTTGTGTTTTATCATATATGTTCTTGCCTGACCATATCTGATTTTATATGCGTTAAACATCGTGTGAAGAATTTTCGTGTCTCTTCATACCTGACTATATCTTATTTTACAAAAGTTAAACAACGTGTAAGAAATTCTAAGAACTATAATGTATGTTCATTCCTGATCATATCTGATCTTACACAAGTTGGACATCATGTAAAAAATTTTTATGTTCCTTCATATATTATTAGGTGTACAAAAAAGTTCTACCCGTTTTTCGAAGATGGAGTTATCTAACAGCTATTTATAAGTTAGCTATGAATACGTATATGTACATGCACAGCTGTTTGTACTCTTTAAATTCATCAAACTTTTAATATATTAATCTTCGATATATATATTTTTTTATTAAGTTAAAAATGGAAGTAAGTAATGAGCATATCCGCCATTGTCTTTTATATGAATTTCATCAAGGAAAAAGTGCTGCTGAAGCTCAAAGAATAATCTGTGCAACTTATGGTGACAGTGTTATTGATGACAGTACTTGTCGAAGATGGTTTCGGAAATTCACAAACGGAGATTTTAATTTAAATGATAAACCACGCTCTGGAAGACCTTCAACAATCAGTGACGAGAAATTGGAAGAATTACTGAATCAAGATTCTGCACAAACACAACAAGAACTTGCGAAAAAGTTAAACGTTACTCAACAAGCTATTTCTGAAAGATTACATGCTTTAGGTAAGATTCAAAAAGAAGGAAAATGGGTACCTCATGAATTAACTCCAGAACAACGAGAGAGACGAGTTGACACCTGCCTGTCGTTGCTTTCACGACATAAAAAAAAAAGTTTTTTGTGGAAACTTGTAACAGGGGACGAAAAGTGGGTTTACTATGAGAATCCTAAACGTCGAAAACATTGGGTAGACCCAGGACAACCAACGACATCAACACCAAAACGTAATGTTTTTGGGAAAAAAATATTGCTTTGTATTTGGTGGGATGAGTGGGGCGTGCTATATTATGAGTTACTCAAACCAGGAGGAACCATTGCTGGAGAACGCTACAGTTGTCAATTAAAAAAATTAGCAGATGAAATCAACAGTAAAAGACGATTTGCGGGACAAAAACCTCAACCAGTGATACTGCAGCATGATAACGCCAGGCCTCATAGAAGTTCAATCATCCACCACACTATAAATGATTTACAGTGGGAAGTTTTACCGCACCCGGCGTATTCACCAGACCTTGCACCGTGTGATTTTCACCTATTCCGTTCATTGCAAAATTACTTGGCTGACAAACACTTACAAAATGAAAACGAAATGCAAAAAACATTAGATGATTTCATTTCGACAAAAGATCAAGCCTTTTATCGCCGTGGGATCCATCAGTTGCCTGAGCGTTAGCAAAGGGTAGTAGATGCTGATGGTGGTTATTTTAATTAAAATTTGTATTTTATTTAAAATTTTTAAATATATTTTTTTTTGACAAGAAACGGGTAGAACTTTTTTGTACACCTAATATCATGTGACCATATACACTAACGCAAAAAATTAAAGGAACAGAAAAATTTTATAAATTTTTTAGTAATTTATAGAAGGTTGTAACTTTGCGAAAAATAATCGTATCAAGATTTTGAAAAAAACATTTTATAGCTTGAAATCTCTAGTTTCGGTGCATTTTGATCAAAATTTTTTAAAAGGTCTGGCTATTACGCTAACATGAGAAATACCGCAAGACAAAAAATTTCTAAATTTTTTGTTTTTTCCAAAGAGCCCACGGACCGTGGAGAAATTTTGTCAACTAAACCAATGCATAGGTCATTTGACAAATTTATTCAGCTTCAATTTGGCAATTTTTGTAACCTCGTAGGACAATGTGTCGCAGAGATATCAGCCTTCAAACAAAAAATGATCCTTTTGGCTTTGATCATCGATACTTCGGGTACCAATGATTGCACAGTAAATTTAAGGGTGGCGTTAAAAACTTGAATAAATTCCCTGCAAGACCCTTTCATCATTTTTTTTGGAAAAAACAATTTTTTTTATTTTGAACATCCTTTAGAAGTAAGTACAAAAAAATGTCTTTTTTTTGGTTTTCTAGTAAATCAACCGCTATTCTGCAAACATTGATAAAAAAAATATTTCTGTCAGGGACTTTTTTAGCTTAATGTACCCCTAATAACCCTATAAATTTTTGAATTGATCTATTGAGCCGTTTTTCGGAGGTGATCGATTAAAGTTTTGCTAAACAATTAAAGGAACAAGTTTTGTTCCTTTAATTGTGTAATAATAATCAAAATGAAAAAATAATTTTTTTTTACTTTCCTTTCATTTTTACATCGGTAACTCAGTAAATGTGAGGGAAAGAGAAAAAAAAACGAAAAATTTCCAAAAAATAGCCAGACCTTTTAAAAATTTTGATCAAAATGCACCGAAACTAGAGATTTCAAGCTATAAAATGTTTTTTTCAAAATCTTGATACGATTATTTTTCGCAAAGTTACAGCCTTCTATAAATTACTAAAAAATTTATAAAATTTTTCTGTTCCTTTAATTTTTTGAGTTAGTGTATAATCTTATATGGATTGCATACCGGTTACAATTTTTTTTATATCTTTAACTTCCCGCTAAGGAAAATCATTAATTTTCAAAAATTCGGGAAGTTATTGGTTTCGACCCGATTTTCGAAAATCGAGTTTTCATCAGATGTTGAAATTTCGAGATCCTAGGAGCTATTCTGATTATTTCATGAAGGATGACCGAGTGTGTGTGTGTGTGTGTGTGTGTGTGAATGGATGGATGTAAACTCTTCACATCTTTTTAATCAATTGACCGATTGAGATGGTTGAGGTGGCTATTGAAAGAGTTCGCTGGTCGTCAACTTCTCTGAAAATTTCGTATCGATCGATTGAACGAACTCTAAGATATAGAAGAAATACAAAAAAAATTTTTCAGTTTTTTAAAAATTTTTTAGAGATGGCTCGATCGATCGATTTCAAAATCTAATCAGCTCTAGAATTTAATAGAACGCGCCGATTGCCGTCTCAACTATCTTAATCGGTTTATTCATTCGAGAGATATCGATGGAGAAAAAATGGTAAAAAATGATTTTTTTCGAAAAAAAACGGCGTACAAAAGTATTTTCGAACTCGAAGAGCTCAAAAGTGTATTCACAACAATTTTTTCGAGCTCAAGAAGCTCGAGAACAGCGGAAAGTTTTGGGGCTATCCCGCAGGGCCAACCTATGCCCAGATTTTTTCATATCTGTTCACATATGCCCATATATGATCATGTATGATCTTATATTACCTGTATACCGGTTAAAAACTTTTTATGTATCTTCATATATGTTCGTATGTGCCCATATATGATCATATATGATACAACATCAAGCATTTTCACTCGATATTCAGTCTACACGAGATTTAAGCATAAAAATATGTTGACTTGAAAAAAAAATATCAATTTAAGATATAAACTTCTAAATAATTATTTACTTGATGTAAAAAAATTTTGATTTCTCAAATCGTTAAAAGAAATTTCTTGTAGCAAGAATATTTTTCTTGGTTCACGTTAGCTGCTATTACTGGGTAGATAAATTACAATATAATAGACGTGAGAAATCAAAATTTTCTTGGACCAAATAAATAATTATTTTAAAATTTTTATCTTGAATAAACATTTTTTTTCCTTTACCTAACATATTTTTATGCTTAAATTGAAAAATTTTTATTTGTTTCAAGAGTTTTTATTATTTTTTACTGTGAGGAATTTTTTTTCGAGGAAAGTTTTATTTCGAAAATGAAAATGAACTGTATTGTTTAATCGAGCAACTGAAAGCAGAACATAGTGAAATGATAAGTCATTCGAAAATGCAAGTAGTAGTAAGACGAATTGTACCTATTATGAAATCTGAAGGTTGCTTATTAAGAAAACTGAAAGATTTGAAAAGTATTTTTCAGCTTGTAAAGGTAAGAGACGGCAGAAACACCATATAAATGCGGTGTAACCACTGCATAAATATAGTACAAACGCCGTCTAAATATGGTGAGAACATTGTATGAAAACCGTGTAATCACTGTGCAAATGAGGTATAGCAACCGTATAAATACATTATAACTAACGTTTAAATACAGCATAACAACCATATAAATGGAGTATAATCATCGTACAAATACGGTATATTCAAAGCATAAATACGGTATAACCACAGTATAAATACGGTATAGTCCCTATATTAATTCGGTATAAACACTTCAATTTACGGTTATATAGTTTCACAAACATACCGTATTTATACCATAAGTATACCGTAATGATAACTTAACTCCGCAAGGGTTAAGAAGAATCTTAAGCAAGTCCTTATGAAGTCTTTGACAAGTATACCTATGAAATACACCTTCTTCAAATCTTGTTGAAAAATAAATTCTATTGATAAAACCTACCATGAAATTATTACAGACTTTTTTATTACTACAAACAAAATTAGCAATACCCAGCATTAATTATTACGTCAGATTAACTTTACAGTATTTTATTTGATTAGTTACATAGTCATATAAGAATTTATTATAATCACGCCTATGACTTATGTTAATGAAAACATTCGTCTATGAAATTATCTTTCAAAACAATCGAAATATATTTATAAGTTAGCGCATTTTTCAGAAACATTAATAAATTTTCCTGTCTTTTGTAACCCTTCTCTTAATCTCTTGCCAAAGTCAACGTCTACTTGAGAAAAGTTTTTAATAGCACGTTCAACGATGAAAGTTGAAGCTTTTGACAGACTTGCAACGATATTGTTTACTAGTCGAGTCTTTGCGTCAGCACCAAGCACTTGGCGCCAGAAGGTTGTAGCTTGCCCAAAATTGTCTTCATTAACAGGCTCGTAACGGTCTGCATCACCGAAGATACTAAATGGTGGAGATTTTACAGCAGGGAGTACTTCAGGTCCCTTGAAGCTATTAGGATAATAGTTTGGAGCTCCATTCTGATCATATATCGTCATCGTACCATCACGCTGATAGTTTATCTCTGATATGAACTGTATTAAAAAAAAACATTCATATTATATACATATATAAAAAAAAGTTTTAGTTTGTATGGAACATTTATTACTTTGTAAGGACAGTTTACAGGAATCTGAAGATGATTTGGTCCAAGACGATGTCTATGAGTGTCTCCATACGAGACAAGACGACCTTGGAGTAATTTATCTGGGCTTGGTTCAATACCAGGTACCAAATGTGCGGGATCAAAGGCCAATTGTTCGACTTCAGCAAAATAATTAGTCGGATTTTTATTTAATACTATTTTTCCAACAGGAATCAGTGGAAACTCTTTGTGAGGCCATACCTATTTTGAAATTAATTAAATTTCAATTATAAATCTCCATTCATAATACAAAACTAAAAAATAAAATGAACCCGACGATCACCTTTGTCACATCAAACGGATTCCACCGGAATTTGTCAGCCTGTTGTTCGGACATGACTTGTATGTAAAATGTCCATGAAGGAAATTTTTCCGTAGCTATCGTATTGTATAAATCTCTAATAGCATAATCTGGATCACGTAATCTTCTTTCTTCAGCTTTTTTATCATCGAGGTTTTTAATACCTTGTTCGGTCTGATAAGTAAATATTAGATATATTAATAATTATATAGAAGTATAAGCCTACTCCGTCGTTAGTTTATCAGTTTTTAAGTTCATTTGAACCAATTCATCAATTGCAAATCAACGGCGATAATCGTTTGAAGGAAATTGAATATTTTGTTCAAATTTGGAAGGAAGTGATGGTGTATACGGAGGGAGTCAGAAGATTGTTAGAATGTTGGAATTGGATTCGGAGGTCCGAAGGATTGTTTGAGTGAGTCAAGATTATGATAATTGTCTGTTGAATTTGTTAATTAATTAATTAAAATCACAATGTCGTTTTTATAAATTTTATCAGTCAAGTCAGTCAGTCATCCTTATGTTAATTTGTATAAACGAGTCAGTCCACAGTCTCATATCAGTCGAAATTCAGTCAATTTTATTATAATTGTTAGACCCGGGAAAAAATGCTCAGATATGATCATATATGATCATGTGTGATCATGCAGGACCATGTATAATCATCTATTACTATACACGATCATGCAAGACCATTTTTCAAACCATGTATGATTGTTTATGATCATGTACGATCGTATATGATCATGTATGATCGAGAGGATCTTTTTCGAATTCTATTAGATCTGAGTATTCATACGATGTTCTTTGAAAACATCAAATTCGTACACCTGGGAATATAATGTCTGCACATATTTGCAAAAATAATTGTATACATCATCATTAAAATTTATGTTATATAACATGAGTGTGTGCACTTATGTACGTGCGTGAGAAGTTATACTTCGTTAGCATCATTAAAAAATAGTTTCCATTTGCATGCAAATAATTAATCTCAATAAAATAATAAAGAGACTGGAAAATGATAGTCAACACAGTTGATAAAAATTAGTTGAAATTTAAAAAATTAAACAAATGAATATTTATATTCTTCCATTAAGTTGAACATGAATTTTATTTTATTATTCGAATGTTATTTCTAAATTATGTTCACTGCCATAGTTTCTTTCGATTGTGATAGTCCTTACAAATTTCCGCTGTAACAGGGTAAAATGAGTTATTCAATTTACAAAAATCATTATAATTCACTGATGGTCATTTACCCTACCCGTAACCCCAAACGAGCATTCAAATAAGTTTTTCGACTTGTCGCCGGGTGCGCTAATAGACAGAGCTGGGAGAGCTGGGTAACCAACGAGACGTAGAAACTGCCGACTACCCGAACATCAGGTATTAAAGTAATAAAATCAAGAGTATAAATTACGAGAATATCGAGGCGGAACAAAGGAAAAGAACACGAGACGATCTGGGCCAGTATCGACAATCAAGAAATATACCAACGAGATAGAACCAAGACGAGGACGAGATACAAGTCTCAGCTGCAAATAAAATCGTCAGATATTTATTAATTTAATTCTAGACCTAGGCTAGAATTAATAAATCAATAGTCATACAAAATCATACGTCGTGACCATTACGTGATCGTTGCGTTTAGGGCCGACTAAGTAAATTATTTATTAATTATTAATTATTCAACGTGGAAATAAGTTCATAAGCCAGACACTAAACAATTTAGTGTTCTTGAAGTTTCTCGAAGAATCCAGGCAACATAGCCAGATTTACTGCGTCGTAAAATTTTCCAGGCCATTCAAGAGAACCGCGTGCCCGAAAATTATTCCTAATCTAGTCAATAATCTAATCATTGATATTAAAGAAGTTTTGATTCATAAATTAATTAATAATAAAAAATAATTAAATGAAATAAAATCAATGAATTTATTAATATTAAATGTGATGAAAAGTTAACGTGAGAGTTAATATTCAAGTTTTGAGTATTGCAAGTTGGCGATGTTGGCGATGTTGGCGAAAATAAATTTATTAATTGATTGATAAAGGAAATGATAATGGTTATTAATGGTGACTTGAAAACAATAAATAAAATTAGGGGATCGTAATTAAAATAATGGAATTTTATATTGTTGAAAGAATATGTGAGTGGAAAAGTGTAATTATGAAAGTTAGTGATTATTAAAATTGTAAAGTTTATTCATGTAGAGGGTCAAGGTGACCACGTGAACGAGAAGTTAAAATCACGTCAAAGGTTCAGGGAACCGCGTGTATTAAAAATAAGTGTTTAGTCGCGTAGAGGGTCCAGTGAACTGCGTGACCTAAGGAAATCGTTATAGGTTTTAGTCACGTAGAAGGTCTTCGTGACCACGTGGTAGTTTAGGTTAAGGAAATCGCGTGTGTGTAAATAATAGTCCAGGGGACTCAGTAGTGTGAGAGTGTGTGTGATAGTCACAGATAGTCTACTCAGTTAGTTATAAGGTTCAAGATAAGTCGAAAGTGAGTAACTAAATGATAAAGGTTAAAATTGTTATTTTAAATAAAGTGTTAACGAATTATAAATTATCCGTCCTCTTCCATCTTTTACAAATCAAATTTTACAACGACCCTGAACATTAGAATCTGGCTGTGGAATACCGTTGAATATTTCAAGTGGTGCCCTTAAAAAGGATGACCAAGGTAGCAGACAACCTGTTATACCGAATTTGTTTTAACCATCTTAAGAACAGGAATAGAAATTTAATAGTACCATTAAAAGTCATAAAATCTACAATCACAGATTCGTACACGGAAAGAACAAGATGATACTAGCTATCATCTCAGATTATACTATAGGTTGATGAATTAAATTTATTGTCGACTCGCTGACCCGGCAAACTTCGTACTGCCTTAATCGATTGTAGAACGAAATAAAAAAATCAACTTTGTTTAGGTTTCCACTATATAAAATTGGTGTGTTACCGTACGATGGAAGGTGTGGGTTAATGAGTTATAAATTTAATTTGAACGGAATATAGTATAGTGCTGGATAGCTCAACTGGTAGAGCACTCGGCGCGATACTGACATGGTCTTGGCTATATTCTTAGTACGGGCTATCTAAATTTTTCTCAATTTATCTGTAAATTGTTTTATTGAAAAGGTTTGCATGGTTAGGTATCCACTATATTAAATTGGTGTATTATAGTACAATGGCCGGTGTGGCTCAATAAGTTATAGATAAAATTGAACGGAATATAGTATAGTTCCACGCCAAATCGGACACCATTTAGCTTTTGCACCACTGTTTTTCTTGTAACTTGTAATATAAGTTGAAAGAGGCCTTCATGATTTTTTTCAAAATTTTTCCCCTAACCGTTTTCAAAGTATTGAATTTTGAAAAATGTTGAGATTTGTTTTCAAACACCTGTAACTTTGCAAAGTGGTTTAAATAAAATTTTCAAAGAGACAAAAAATGTTCATTTTTAGACATCTTTTCAGTAAAGAATATCAAAAACATTTTTTGAACCATGCTTCTATTGAAATTTAATCTTTTTCGCATAAATTGTCGATTACCAAAAAACATGTACTGATCGATTTTCCTCATGATTTTTCACAGCAAACTCTCACCCATTCTTCAACTTTTCCAGCTACGCTCATAATGGAACAACGATAGGATCTATTTTTTTTTTTATTTTGTAACTTTCATATTCCAATTTTTTTTTAAGAAAAATGTCTTAAAATAATAGCACGCTCAGGATTTACTGTTAATAATTATCTGACACACAACTATCATCAAAATTCATTAATTTTCTTTCCTCAGAAAAATTATTATTAATTAATTAATAATGATTGTTATTTATTGAAATTATTATTTATTAATTAATTAGTAAAAATTTCCTGTGGAAAAAACTTTGAAAATTTTGATGAAAGTTGTGTGTCAGATAATTATTAACAGTAAATCTTGAGCATGCTATTATTTTAAGAAAATTTTCTTAATAAAAACTGGAATATGAAATTTAAGAAATTTGATAAGAGTAGAGCACATCGCTGTCCGATTGTTAGCATAGCTGGAAAAGTTGTAGAATAGGTGACAGTTCGCTGTGAGAAATCATGAGGAAAATCGATGAGTCGGTGTTTTTTGTTAATCGACCATTTATTCTTAAAAGTTAAAATTTCAATCAAAGCGTGGTTCAAAAATTTTCTTAATATTCTTTACCCAAAAGATGTCCAAGTTGATATAGTGAAAACCTAAACATGCAAACCTTCTCAATAAGACAATTTATTGATAAATTGAAAAAAATATAGATAGCCTGAACTGAGAATCGAGCCCAGACCATGTTGGTATCGCGCCGAGTGCTCTACTAGTTGAGTTATCCGGTGTTATATTATATTCCGTTAAAATTAAATTCATATCTTATTAAGCCACATCGTCCATCGTACGGTAATACACCAATTTTATATAGTGGAAACCTAAACAGAGTTGAATTTTTTATTTTGCTGTACAATCGATTGAGGCAGTACGAAGCTTGCTGGTTCAGCTAGTATATATATATATATATATATATATATATATATATATATATATATATATATATATATATATATCTATATATATATATATATATATATATATATATATATATATATATATGTAGAAGCGGAAAAATATTTAGTTGTAAATATTTTCTCCGTTTTTTCCAGCTCAAGTATTTTAAGTAGTTGTTTAAGTAAATATAAGATTTTAGAGCGTCGGAAATTCAAGGATTAGGCGGTAACAAAGGCTACCCAACATGCTGTTGCCAGATGATGAAACGTGGCCAGTTTTAGCTAGTCTCGGTTATTGCAATATTGTATGACGAAGTGAAAATGTATGTTGCGTGAGAATGAGAGAGAGAATGAGAAAAATGCAGAAGTAGGTAAATGCCGAAAGGACTGTTGGTACCTAGTCGTTCAGTCGGTCTAAGACCGTCGGGACTACTGTAAAGACGTACATGTCAATTTGTCCAAATAAAGAAACACTTCTGTAAAATTTAAACCTGCCGTCACACTGCAAATCTTAATTCAGTAAAATTCAAATTAATAGTATCAAAACCTACTGTCCTAATTTATCATTTTTACTACATTTGGGGGCTCGCAGTACGGCAATTATTTTACAAAAGTTTAATAAGCTACGACGTAAGACGAACGGCAAGTGACATTTAATTAAAGACGTGGAGTGTTGTTTCTGTTCAAATAGTTAAGTGAGTTGCGTGGAGACAATGGCTGATGAAGTTATCGACGATGTTGCGCGGGGTGTAAATGCGATGGAGCTGGAGGAGGATCAGCTCGCGCGAATGAGGGTCCCTGAGCTCAAAGCGGAGCTCAGACAACGGCACTTGCGAACCGTTGGTCGTAAGCGTGAGCTACTTGAACGTCTGCAAGCGGCACTTTTAGTTGAACGGGAACGAGTTCCAGAAGAAGAAGAAGAAGAAGAAGCAAACGACGACGACGACGAAGAAGATGAAGAAGAAGAAGAAGTGGTTGATCCCGAAGGGGACAATCCCCCGAACCGACCCCAGGTTCAGGAAACTGACGACGAAGAAGGTGCTCAAGGAACACCGCTTACCCGCTGGCCTCGAGCTAACCGGCAACGCGTGCTTTTGACATTCAAGGACGTTGAAGGTACATTAAAGAAGTTCAGTGGTGACGACCATACCGATATACGACGATGGCTCCAAAAGTCCGAGGAGATGGCCGAGCTGTGTGAATGGAACGACGTTCAAAAGGTCGCGTACGCCAAACGACTCCCAGATGGTTCCGCGGAATTGTTTGTGAAGTACGAAGGATGCGGCAAAACGTGGGCGAAGCTGAAGAAGGCACTGAAGGAAGAGTTTGAGCAAACTGTTGATAGTTTACAGGTGCATCGAGAACTTGTGAAACGAAAGAAGAAACCAGATGAAACATTACAGACGTACGCTTACAAGATGCTTGAGATCGCTGCTCAAGTTAACTTGGAAGTAAGTGTAGTTATTAAATACATAATTGAGGGTATACCGGATGAAGCGGTAAACAAATCAATTTTGTACGGAGCTCAAACAATTAAGGAATTGAAAAATCGATTCAGCCAATACGAGAGTATGAAGCAGGAAGCCTCAAAGACGAAGCCAAAAACGCCGGAACGGAACGATAAGTCTGGAAAACCCGATGATAGAAATAAAAAGAAAAACGGTGAAGTGAAAACGAACGCAGTAGCAGTGAAACGTTGTTTTAATTGTGGAAGTGATAAACATGTAAGTTCCGCGTGTCCTGATGCGCAAAAGGGCAAGAAGTGTTTTAAGTGCAATGGGTTTGGGCATATCGCTGCAGAGTGTCCAGATAAAGATAAGCCCAAAGATGTCTACGTCATTTCAAGACCCAAGAAAAAAAATATCAGAAGATTGTTTCTGTTAATGACTGTAAGACCTTAGCTTTAGTTGTCACAGGTAGCGATTTAACGCTTATTTGTAAGAGTGAGTACGAGAGGTTGGGGACACCGACCCTTAAAAAAACACAGGTATGTTATGAAGGCTTAGCGTCTGGTATGAATGTTACTTTAGGTGAGTTTACTGCTAACATGACTGTAGAGAATGATGTCTATACTGTTAATTATCATGTTGTACCTGATACTATCTTAAAACATCCTATCCTCCTGGGTACTGATTTTCTAGACCAAGTTGAACTCCGAGTCCGTCACGGTGACGTTACATTTTTAAAGATTAATAAAGACGATCATCTTGAATTAAATGAATCTGACGAATCTTACATTCACCGGATTAATGTTATTAATAAAGCTGACGATGTAGACTTATCTCATATTACGGACGAACGCTATCGGGAAAAGATTCGTAAGATTATATCAAATTATAAGCCAGTTAAAACAAAAGATGCCGGAATAAAAGCCACGATAGTTTTAAAATCTGATGAACCGGTTGTTTCTAGACCGCGAAGACTGTCTCCGTCTGAACGTCGGGAAGTTGACGATATTATAAACATATGGTTGGAGGAAGGCATCATCCGTCCTTCAAATTCAGAGTATGCGAGTCCGATTGTTTTAGTACGGAAAAAAGACGGATCAGCCCGTCTTTGCGTGGATTATAGAAAATTAAATAAACTTATTTTGAGACCGCTATCGTCTTTGCCGTTGATTGAAGACCAAATAGATAGGCTAGCAGGGGGTATATATTTTACAATTGCTGATTTGGAGAATGGGTTTTTTCATGTCGATGTCGCGGAAGAGTGTCAAAAATTTACAGCTTTTGTAACGCCCGATGGGCAATATGAGTTTCGAGTACTTCCATTTGGAATGTCTCTCTCTCCTACATATTTTCAACAATACATAAATGCTATCTTTAGAGATTTAATACGTGCGGGAATATTGGTCGTTTACCTAGACGACTTAATTATTATTGCAAAGACCTTGGAAGAAGCTTTAGAAAGAATGAAGATGGTTTTTGAAGTTGCAGCTAAGCATGGGTTGAAAATAAAATGGTCAAAATGTCAGTTTGTAAAGACTACTGTTGAGTTTCTGGGGCATATTGTATCCGGAGGTACAGTAAGACCCTCAGAGCATAAAACGTTAGCTGTAAGTAATTTTCCGGACCCAAATACGATTAAGAAAGTACAGAGTTTTTTGGGTTTAACAGGGTACTTTAGAATATTCATACCCAGGTACTCCTTTATTGCTAGACCCTTGACTGATTTGTTAAAGAAGGACGTTCTGTCTCACTTTGGTGCAAGAGAGATAGTAGCATTTAACACATTGAAAGACGCATTAGTATCTAAGCCTGTTTTAAATTTGTACAAAGTAGGAGCTGAGACAGAACTGCACACTGATGCCTCACGCTGGGGTTATGGTATGATTCTGATGCAAAAGCATTGTAACGATGGGAAATTCCATCCAGTGTATTATGCGAGTGGTAAAACTACCGAGGCCGAGTCTAAATATTGTAGTTACGAACTCGAAGTGTTGGCAATAGTAAAGGCCTTGGAAAAATTTAGGGTTTATTTATGGGCGATACCTTTTAAGATTATCACAGATTGTCAGGCTTTTACAGCCACAATGAAAAAAGAAAAGTTGTGTTTACGAGTAGCCAGATGGGCTTTACTATTGGAACATTTCAATTACGACATTCAACATAGGCCTGGTACGAGTATGATGCATGTGGATGCTTTAAGTAGGAATTCAATTGCGAAAGTTTTAATTGTACGCGAGAATAAAGATGGAATTTTGGTGCGTGTGAGAAGTGCGCAAGAGAAAGACGATGATTTAAAAACTGTACTAAGTAAGCAAGAGAGTGATGATATGAATGGGTATGTAGTGCGTAATAATTTAGTTTATAAAAATGTAGATGGTAATCTGTTAATTGTGGTGCCGAAAAGCATGCAGTTTCAAGTGATAAGACTAGTGCACGATAAAGGACATTTCGGTGTAAATAAAACTGAAGAAATTGTGAAAAAAGACTTTTGGTTTAAAGGGATGAGGCCGAAGGTTGAGCAGGTAGTCGAAAGTTGTGTCCCCTGCATTTTGGCTGAAAAGAAACACGGTAAACCGGAGGGACTGCTTAATCCCATTAGCAAAGGTGACGTCCCAATGGATACCTACAATATAGACCACGTGGGCCCAATGACCAACATTCAGAAGAATTATAAACACATTCTCGTTGTAGTAGATGCGTTTACTAAATTTGTTTGGCTATATCCAACGAAGTCAACGGATACGGCGGACGTACTCAATCGACTCCGTAGTCAATCAGCTATTTTTTGGAATCCAAGAAGAATTATTTCAGATAGAGGAACAGCGTTTACATCCAATGATTTCAAGCGGTATTGTGAAGAAGAAGGAATTCAGCATTCATTGATAGTCACTGGAGTGCCACGAGGAAACGGTCAAGTCGAGAGAATCAATCGAACCATCGTACCTTTGTTAACAAAGCCGACGTCACCGAAACCTGAAAAGTGGTACCGACACGTTGACATGGTACAACGCTACCTGAATGCGACCCCGAGTCGTAGCACAGGTAAAGCGCCTAGCCAGCTAACGTTTGGTGTAAACATAAGGCTTAAAGATGATTTGCGTTTACCTGAACTATTAGAAGAAGAATGGGCTACTCAGTTTGTGGAAGACCGTGAGGAATTACGCAAAGAAGCTAAATTCCAAATTACAAAGACTCAAGAGGAGAATCGACGAAGCTTCAATAAGAACCGGAAAGTCGCAAGGAGCTATCGAATCGGGGATTTGGTTGCTATCCAGCGAACCCAATTTGGTCCAGGATTAAAGTTGAAGGGTAAATTTTTAGGCCCATATCGCATAACCAAAGTTCTGAGGAACGATCGTTATGTGGTGGAGAAAGCCGGAGAACATGAAGGGCCGCAGAATACATCCACTTCAGCAGATCACATGAAGTATTGGGCCATGGAACCTGAAGAAGACAACAGCGACGATGAGTCAGAGTCCATCGACGACATCTGAGGACAGATGTTGCCGCAGGATGGTCGAATGTAGAAGCGGAAAAATATTTAGTTGTAAATATTTTCTCCGTTTTTTCCAGCTCAAGTATTTTAAGCAGTTGTTTAAGTAAATATAAGATTTTAGAGCGTCGTAAATTTAAGGATTAGGCGGTAACAAAGGCTATCCAACATGCTGTTGCCAGATGATGAAACGTGGCCAGTTTTGGCTAGTCTCGGTTATTGCAATATTGTATGACGAAGTGAAAATGTATGTTGCGTGAGAACGAGAGAGAGAATGAGAAAAATGCAGAAGTAGGTAAATGCCGAAAGGACTGTTGGTACCTAGTCGTTAAGTCAGTCTAAGACCGTCGGGACTACTGTAAAGACGTACATGTCAATTTGTCCAAATAAAAAAACACTTCTGTAAAATTTAAACCTGCCGTCACACTGCAAATCTTAATTCAGTAAAATTAAAATTAATAGTATCAAAACCTACTGTCCTAATTAATCATTTTTACTACATATATATATATATATATATATATATATATATATATATATATATATATATATATATATATATATATATATATATACATCACGATAGTCCTAAATTGGTTCTAAATCTATAAAAAAAATTAATGCCAAATTGTAGCTCTTAATTTTCATATTAACCCGGCTCCCTCGATAGCCAAAGTTTTAAATGGAAATAACACGGGAACAGTTCTGTTATTAATTTGAAATTTTTTTCATTATGAAATAATGAACAGATCATGTCGACCAATGATAATTCTTATAGCGAACTTAACGCTCTACAAATAAGGTCTGCTATGATTTTTCGCTATTTTGACTGGTTCAAAAGTTATTTGATGTCAAAATCAAAATTCTAGTCAATTTTATGGTTTTTTCCATTTGTATCGTCATTTAATAATGAAAAAATGAAAAAAGGGTTCATATTCATATTTTAGACGACTTCTCTGACCTTAATGTATGAAAGAAAAGTAATATTTAATTGAAAAACGTGAGTGTTAAAATTCCAATGAATCGAAAAAAGTACCACTATTGTCATTTTTTCTTAATCATAGATACTTTCATAACGTTGTTACATTAGTTTTTTTCAGTGCGTTAGGAATGACTTGACGATGATTATTTTCCAATTGTAATACATATTACATTTGTTTTTCATCCTTAGTATAATGTTTACAACAATATTGCACTAGTTCAACTCCTCTCTCAGCACAGACATTCACAACCGATAGTTTTTTGATGAACCGTAATGCAATTTTATAACTTTCATTATTAGTTCATTTAAAAGGATGAATTTGCAAAAATTCTGTTTGTAACTCGAACCTTTCAAAAAATTTGATTGATTTTGCGGTTACAAAAAAGTTGATATAGTTATACAATAAATCGTTTGTACTCGTACTTTGGAAGCGGTTTACGCTAAAATATTCACTTGTATAATCCTGATCGTCTTCTGGAATAGCATCGATTGGAATTTTTTCTCTTCCCGTATGCACCTTAGCCACAATTTTTAATTTTGATTTTAGTCGAATATCTTCATCAAAAATTGCTATGATCGCTAACTCTGGCGATAAGTACCATAAATGATTCACAAATCTATTAATTGCTATAATAGCAAGACTACTGTTGATCACGTTAAGGTTGTTCCGCTCTTTTATAAATTGTAGATCATGGTACGGAGCTTTTACACTATTAGACGATGTAAACTAAGCCTTAACATCAACAGCCGTCACAAAAACACATATTTGTCGAAGTTTATTTTCTTCACCTTTTTTCAATGATAACTGTTCATAAAACAGGTACAATTTCAGTACGTAAATAGTTTTTGCCATCCACGGTGCATGATGGCAAGCTCCTGGCTTACGAAAACTAAATTTTTCTGGGATAACACCAACGAAGACTAGAGTAAGCTCCAAAAACTGTTTGTAATCATCACGAGGCAGCTTTGTTGTCAGAACTTCAGTGGCAAAAGTTTTTATGGACCTGATTTTTTCTATTGTTAACACGTTCTCATTTTTCAGATCATCTAATCCTGTTCGTAGATTTCATAGAAATCTAACTATTGCATTTGTCCTCATGATGGAATTTTTGAGAAATTTTGCTACATCTAAACTCAGCTCGACGAGCTGAGTCAAAAAATACATTGGGTTCGAAAGTTTATATATGTATTTATATATACATATATATTGTAACGGGTTCTTCACCACCGGGGATCTACCAGAGTGAAGTCCGAATATACTTACTATTTGATCTCCTTGTTCACAAATTTAAACGTTGGGTGCCAGGTGATTTTATAATCACCACATAATCAATTATCAAAAAAGATGTCGGCTCAGGGTGGCGGATCGGGGAAAGGTCAGGCACTTAAGATTACGATAAATGATTGATCAGAATTAAACAAAAAAAAAAAATCGTATATTAACAGAAAAAAGAATTGATTGGTATCAAAACAACATATAAATGCAGTGGTCGGCTTGACTCGATATAAACAAAATTAAAAAAAAACGTAGTTGATCGAAAAACAAAGTCAGTTCATTGCTCAAAAAAAAATAACAGTCGGTTGACGAAATTAAAATACACTTTTTTTATTTCACGAACACAGATACGACGTAGTTCTTAACAAAATACTCGACCGGTGACGTCAGAGTATTTTGCATGGTAAAACTCGGCTGCCGCAACGAATGAGAAAGCGATAATCCACAATTTTCCGAAACTCGATGAAATAAAATAAAATAAAATAATATTTTATTTTGGTAACGTATAATTTCACTATCATATAACTATTATACGTAATTAATTATTAATTACACACAACGCGTTTTACTTGTTCATTAAAACACAATCAGTCGGTCGTATACTGTATTCAGTTCTCATGCCGAGGCTTCGGCTTATTCACTTGTTCGCAACATTCGGATTTTTGTTCAGAAAATAATGGGATTACTACACACGTAATAATTATTGCTCGCGATTTAATTGTTCTTTTTCGTTGTCAATCGAATTAATCCAAAAAAACGTGGCCGTTCTATTCAGCGTCTATCCCGGATCTCCCCTCTTCGATCGATTCCTCGATCAAAATTCATACTCCCGTCATAGATGTCACCTAATCTATTGCTCAACGGATAACCAGTCATTGGTCAAATAATTTTTAAACCACGGGTCGATGTCTTATTTTTCACGTGTCACAATATATATATATATATATATATACACGATATAACGCGCCGTTCTCCAACGATAGCGTCGACAATTCTACACCGATCTTAATGAAACTTAGTACATTTATTCTATGGACGATTACCTTGAATGAATTCGAGAATGAGCTAAATAGACCGATGAGTTCAGTAAATATGGTTAATTGAAATTTTGTAAAATTTTCAAAAAAAAAATTGTTTACCGCTTCAACCGGATATAACTCTTAAACGGAAAGAGATAGATTATTTTTGTTTGTTCTATTTGAAATCCCGCTCGATTGCCTTCAATTTTGACTTTGCAGCTCATTGATTTGTCCACTTTTTATGATAGAAATACGGTTTTAGAAATTCACAAAATATTATAAAAAATAATTTGATGAAGGTTGTCACTTTGATTACTACCACAGTCTTAAACCGATCGCTTTGAAGCTTGGTATACGTATTCTGTAAGTGACTACCTTGATCAAGTTGAAAAATGAGCTCAAACGGTCAATTAGTTTAGAAGTTATAGCATCCCAAAATTGTCAGAATGTAAAAAATTCACATTTTCACTTATTCTTTGTTCGATATTTTTTGAATGTTATTACTTATCAACTTTCTAGAAATTTCATCCGAAAGCTCTTCAAATAAGCTTTAATTTTCATTCCTATATATCTGTCTGGACCAATGAAGTTTCTTATCCTACCACTCATCAAATGAAATTTTGCTATTGCATTGGTTCTCCTACATTCAATAGATTCTTCAGAATCCTAACTATTGTATTTATTAGTAAATTTATGAAACTGATTGAATTGATATCATTATTACTGTGTAACACTCATAAAATCTAAATATTTCAATTGAAGTGTGTAAATTCAATTTTGTTTTATTGACAGTTTTTATGACTGATTCAAACTATGACACTTAGATCTATTATAATTGAAATTTTAACTCAAATTATTTTATTCAATTTCGTATCAAGTATTAATCCTATAGTAAAAATAAACAGAATACTTTTTCGTGGATAATTTGATTTTCTTTAATTTTTTTTTTCGTTGTTTAACTTACCATTCCGATAATTTTTTCAATTTTTTAATTTCAATTCTTAAATTTTTCGCATTCAACTTTTAATTTTTTGCCAATTTTTTTTTTTTTGCTCAATAACCTTGAGAATTTCTAAGGATATCCAAAAAAAATTTATTTTGTTATTAATGTTTATTTGAAAAGTTGAAATAATTAAATAATGACAAATCTACTTCCATTTCGGCTGCCGAATGGCCTTTTTTTTCATAATTCAATTTATTTAACGCTTCCGATTGCTTTTGAAATCAAAGAAAGAGTGTAACATTAGGCCCAACAGTATTCGGAAAAACAGCTTCGAATACATATCTTAGGACAATTTCGAAAATGTCATGCCTACGCGGAAGATATATTAAATCCCTCTCTAACAATTTATTCAATAATGGTGCAGCACCATTTCGAATGCCTAAGTTTGAAGGAGTGGTATCACAGCATATCGCTTTAACAGATATGTCAAATCCCCAATCAAGTAAAGTTTCGTAAACAATAGTAGCTTGTGCCATTCCAGTCCTATTTTCAATCGTTGGTACACCTAACATAATTTCTTTGTCCTCCGAAGTGATTATTACTGGTAATCGATGAACAGTTTCGGTATTCAACAAATTTGGTAATAACTTTCCGTCCTAGTGTACAACGAAAGATAATAACTGTCTTGTAAGTGTTTTTTTCGCAGAGTTTGTCGATGTCTTCGAATGGATGATCGATTGATAATCAGAAAGTTGATATCAACATCTAGTAGGTTCATATCAATAAGCGAGTGGCAGATAGTTGCTATTATAAATACAGCGTCTCTGCCACTTACTTTACACCGATCTAAAGTAGCTACAACTCTTTCACTGAGAATATAACTTCGTCTTGTTTTTTTTTGATTTTGATAATCTAGTAGTACTTGGAAAGTATATTTCTCCACTCGATGTAGATAGAGCACTTCCTTGGCTAGATAAAAGTTCAACATTTTTGTCTCAAACGAATAAGGATATTAATATGACGAAAAGAATCTTTACGTTAATAAAGAATAAAGAATTAATTGATCATTTGTTTCTTATAATTTACCTAATAATGATTTTTCTTCTTCGCTCTTTTTTTTTGTATTTCAAACTGGATTTTTTTGTTCAATTCATTATCATTATCATCGTCATCATATCGCGTTTTAATATTGGCAATAAAACCAATTTGTTCATCTGATCTTTGATTAATCAAGAGTTCCTTAGAATTTTCATCGATAACGTCAAATCCATTTGACAGTGCAATGTCAAATAATTTTTCCAATGAACATACAAATTCATTTTGTTTTTTTACAACCACGTCACTCCGATTTTTGTGTTTGACAAGTATGCGCCACCCATCGCCGTCCAATGTTTTCGGTTTATCTCGGCATCTTTCACATCTTGAACAGAAATTCGAGCTTTTTTCCAAAACACAATAATTTCATCAATGACAATCAGCAACAATTTTTTCTAGGATAGGAGCATTTAAAATACGTGTAGGAAAAAAAAAACACTTTAAAACCTTGCAGTTTCGATGGTAATTTGTTACCCACTATTTGGACGTCAACATCGCCAATCAAACAAATGTTTTGACGTAAACGAGAAAGCTCCATATTTTACTGATCACTTCAAATCAAATGGATAAAATTTATAGATTGAATCAAATAATGAGAAAACATTAGCATTAAGTAAACATTTGTATATGATTTCGATAGAGATGAGATAAATATAGGTTATGGGCATTTTAAAATCAATTTGATGCAAAAAGTTAAAATAAAATCTGATAGATGGCAGCATAATCAGTTTCTGAAATGTTCTTATCCTAAAATTTAAATTTAAAACTAGAATTTATCAATATTTTTACGAATTGAAATCAAAGTCTTTTAACATTTTATCAAAAATATTTTATGTATCTCAAAATTTAGAAAACATTTAAAATATACGGCAGGTCAAGAATAAAAGAAAATTAGTGTAATTATTATTATAGAGTCTCGATCACCTTGCAAGTTTTCTGAAAAAAAACCATCCAGATTAAAATTATAACCTTTTTTTTCATTTTTAAATTATTAAATGATAAAAATGGAAGAAACCGTAAAATTGATTAGAACTTAGATTTTGATCTCGCATAACTTTTGAACTAGTCAAGATAGTGAAAAATAATTGCGGACCTTTTTTGTAGAGCGTTAAATTTGCTATAAGAATTACTATTGGTCGCCATGATCTGTTCATTATTTCATGATGAAAAAAAAATTTCAAATTATTAACAGAACTTTTCTCGTGTTATTTCCATTTAAGACTATGGCTATCGGGGGAGGGGGGGGGGGGCTGGGTTGATATTAAAATTAAGAGCTAAAATTTTGCATGAATTTTTTTTTATAAATTTAGAACCAATTTAGAACGATCATGAAAAAAAATTCGAACATAACCTAAACAAAGACCACCCTAATATATATATATATATATATATATATATATATATATATTAAATTGTTAATAATTATTATGAATTGTTAAGTATGAAATTTGAAAAATAATAAACATTTTCAAAATAAATAAATTTCAATTCGATTATTTTATTTATTATCAAATTTATCTATTTATTTTTAAAATATTAAATAACTAATAACCGATATTTAAAGTTAATAATTTAGTAATATATCATTGTTATTATTATATTTACATCTGTGTTGTAACGGCTTCGATTTGATTTTCCGCCTTAAATTTCGATTAAATTAATATCTATTATGCGTGCTGTCGATAATGTTGCAAAGCCACCCTAGGGTTATCCGGAGTATGGTTCAACTAGTCGACCGGGAGTAGAAATTGGAGGTGCTTGTTTGTTTCCCTGAAAGCCACCCTAACCACAAGTTAACTTGATTAACTTGAAGCTACTGCAATATTCTAAAGCCAACTTAAGGCTGGGCCGCACCTAACGAAATCTCGAATTTAAGAATTCTAATTATTTATTGAATAATTGTCATAATAGTAATTTTCTTAGCTTCCGACCAAAAGCGGAAGACAAACTTCCTCGTAAGATTTTCATCATTCATGTACCATAAATATTCAAAACGTAATTAGAATTCTTAAATTTGAGATTTTGTTAGATGCAGTCGAACCTTAAAGGGAAGTGTTGGAGAGCAAACAGTTACCTTTAAGTTAATAGTAAGTTGTCTGTAATTCAAATTCAATTTAACCGTACGTGTTACTGTCAAGCAATGACGTTAGGTTGACTGAAAGTTTCACTTCAAATTAACGGCAGGTTTTTCTGTGAAATTGCATTTAGATGACGGCAGTAAATTTGCATCAACTTGCACGCAAGTATTATCCAGCCGAGGCTTGCCAAAAACTTGTCGTTAAGCTAGCCGAAAATGTTCCACTGCAGAACTTGTTGTGCAATTATATTTAAAGTGTGGCTATCAGGGTAGCCCTGCTTAGAGAAAAGTAGGAGTGGTCAAATTTACGAAGATGTCCGAGCTCATGAGGGAGTGAATAATTATAAACGGAAGATGATAGCGGATCGACTTAATTGTTGCTGGAACGGCTGAATAGCAGGTTGTAGGAGAGTACGGGAGTCAAAAAAGGCGAAAGTAAGAGTGAGAAGGCAGGAGTTGGCACAAGATGGGATAAAACACACCAAAGCGAAAAAAACACAGAACGAGACCGAACGAGACAAAAGAACGAGACCAAGAACAAATACTGGACGATTACAATGACGAGAAAGGATTTGGAAAAAATTATTGTAAAGGTATTTATTTTAATTTGTTCCAGGGAGTGCGCCGTAAAAATTAATTGAATACATCGTTATACGTCAGGTCTACGTCACGTCTCAATTTATTGGCTATAATTAATTAATTAATAAAAAATAATTAACTAAATTAAGTGAAACCAGAAGACGACAAAATTAATTAATAAATCTAAGCAGGCTGCCGGATTTATTACGTATTAGAAATTTCCAGGCAGGTCGTGTCACCCACGCACTGGAAATATTCTAGAAGTTCCCAGGCAGGTCGTGTAACCCACGTGCCCGAATCTTTGTTAATCTAGTCGTAATTCTAGTTAGAAATTAATTAAATAAAATAAAAATCCAGAATAAAATCAATAATAATTGTCTCGATGAAACTTGTAAAAGTCTCACGGTCAAAGTCACCGGTAGCATAAAAATTAGACTAAACAAACAATGAAAAAAATAAGTTTAATTAACACTCCTAATTATTAAAAATATATATAAAATTACATAAATAATTATTGTGATCATAAAGTACCTGAATTGACGTTAAAGAAAAGTACAAGAAATACTTGAGTAGAAATAGAGTCAAGTTGGGTGAAAAAAGTCGTGGAATAACGAATTGTTGTAATAATTATATGAAAATTAATAAAGGAAAATGGAAAGAAGAATAATAATTAAGGAAGAGTGAATAAAGTCATCAATATTCATTTTAATCTTTTAATTAATTTAATTATTTATTGTAAACACGGGAAAAAATGATTTTGCATAAATACATATAATTATGTATAATTATATATGAAATTACATATAATTATAAATGAATTTATGTATGGTTATACATAATCATATCTACCTCTATATATAATTATGCATGAGTTTATATATAATTTGATCCGATCAAACATGACTGATATAAACCCATACATAATTAGATATTGGTCTATATATAATTAGATCTGATCAGATATGACTCATATAAATTCATATATAATCGTGCATAAGTTTACATATGATTGGATCTGATCAGACGTGACTGATATAAACGTATATGTAGTGATATATGTCTATTAGGGTGTGCCATTTTGAGGCGACTTTTTTTTTCAACAAAAAAACAGGCTGAAAACTCGCAGGAAGGTTAGAAAAGAAGCCTGTTAAAAGCGAAGCTCTTAATATTAATATTTAGAGGTGTCTATTTCTAATTTTCCATTTCCTATTTAAATAACATGGGCAAAAAAATATTTTATGATTTTATTTTTCTTCCAAACTCCATAGCATAATCTTATAGAGAATTTGACGCTCTACAAAAAAAGTCTCTTATCATGTTTTGATAAATCCATCCATTCAAAAGTTATTAGAGCTGGAATTCAAATATATAATAAATTTCCAGATCTTTTTACTTTCCCAGCAAAACTATCAGACTTATCAGAAAATGTCATAGAATTTTTTTTAAAGACAATTTTATTTCCTACAAATTTTTTTAAATAAAGTTTTTTGAAGTTCCGCATTGTTTTCTTGTTATTTTCATTTTAAAGCCAAGCTCGTAAAAATAATAGTCTTCTAATCTATTCTGAAAACTTAACATTAAAATGAAAATAACGAGAAAACAATGAGGACTTTAAAAAAACTTTATTGACAAAAATTTGTAGCAAATAAAATTGTCTTTAAAAAAGATTCCATGAAATATTCTGATAAGTCTGATAGTTTGGCTGGAAAAGTAAAAAGATCTTGAAATTTGTTCAGTCACGAGCTTGATTAATTTAAATCAAGCTTCGTGCATTTCCGCTCGGTTCGGGAGAAGCCGAGCTCGCTACTGACTGAAGATCAGAATAGTGCCGGGTCACTCGCTATTTGGGCCCGGCACATACAATTTCTAACTCAGGATCGTGTCAAGACGTCCTGAGAACCCGCTACAAGCTGACCAATCACAAAATTTGATTTATATTGGTCAGCCTATGAGAGAGCTCGCTATCAACTGCTACCTTTTGGCGCGCTTTTAAGCCAATAGGAAAATTCGTTATATGCAGCAAGGCTGCCACGTCGACACCAAGCTTCTCGACGACTCAACGACGCTACCATTTTTATTCATTCTACAACTATCTGTCTAACCGCTTCGCTCAGAGATTCTACAACGTGTCTTTGCTACGTGCAACCTCGTGCTTGAACCGCTTCGCTTATTAACTTGTGTGAAACTAAATCAAATCGCTACGCTAAATTATCCTCAATACTTAGACAGTACATCAAGGCTGCTATTTATTGAGAATAAATAAATTGTTCTTGTGACGATAATTAATTGTTAATTAATTATCATTGAAGTAACCGCTACTGACCACGTGTCAATTTTTATACGTGAATAAAATAACTGAGTTGCATTCGCTATCGCGTATAAATTTATCTAGTCGCATTCGCTATTGTATATAATTCTCATAATTTTAAGGTGTAAATCAGTGTAAATAAATCTATAATTTATTGGTGATAAAATCTGTGTAATTTTTTAATAGTTTAAGTAACCTCGCCTAAACCAGATCCATTAGTTTATTCGCTCATTTTACATTTTGGTCCTTCGAGCCGGATCTGGCGAAAATTAAACAATTAAAAATTATTTAAAAAAAAAAAAAAATGTGAGAAAAAGTGCAGTGCCAGTTTGCATCGTGAAAATCGCTAAGTGCCGTGGGCATTGCTGAGCACTGCTAGAGTGCTGCCCGGGGTGATCTATTTTACACACCGGTGTAAAAAGGACACTTAATCAAAAAAAAGATCGAAAACTTAGCGTCGGGTTCATGTCATCGCGTCCATTTTGTGTGCCACGTCAAACCAAGATGGCCGCCGAAGCTCAAGTCGCTCTTCAAATGAACCGCATCGACACGATGCGCAATATGTCTGCTCGCTTAACTGACGCTGTACTAGCTAACCAAGGTGCCGCCGCTATTGATGCTGAACTCGCTATCCTCAATGATTTGTGGAATCGCTTCAACACAACTCATGAGAGATTATTCGACGGTGTACCTGAGATCGTTGAAAATGAATACCACACAGGTAATGCATACGGTACAGCTAATCTCATATACACAGAGCTCAGAGTGAGACTCAGCGCCGCTAGACCTGCTCCAGAACCTGCTCATGAAACCCAGCCCGCTAATCATGATCAGACCGCTTACTTTGGAGGCGCGCATAAATCCAACTTGCCGCAAATTAAACTACCAACCTTCCAGGGTTCTTATGACGAGTGGGACTCGTTCAAGGACCTGTTTACTTCGCTCATTATTAATGAAGATTCGCTAACCGGGTCACAAAAAATGCATTACCTGAAGACGCAGGTAAAAGGTGAGGCCGCTGCACTACTTGCTAATCTACAGATCACTGATGACGCTTTCCAACCCGCTTGGGAATTACTGAATACTCGCTACACAAATCCACGTCGATTGCTTGACATCGATGATTTGTTGGATCGTCAACCGGTGACTTCACACTCCGCTGCTGATCTGGATGCGCTGCTACTCGCTAATAAAAAATCGCTGGACGCCATCGCTGCTTTGGGAATACCAATTGGTGAGTTGGACCCATTTTTAATTCGCTTGACTGTTCGCTGTTTGCCATCAGACTTGAGAGTGGAATGGATGGCTTCGCTTGGGTTATCGAATGATTTTCCCACCTACCAACAATTACACGACATGCTAAAAGCAAAGGTGCGTGCCTGGGAAAATTCAGAGATTGGCGCAACCATAACCTCTACACAACCTAAGAGTGCTAGTGAAAGACGACCATCACCTAAGAATTACGCTAAGTCAGCCGCTACAACCAAGCAAGTGAAGTTTGGGAACAGTCGACCCGCTACCTCATCAACGCCATCTACATCTACTGGTTCCGCTAGCTACGTTGCTTTCACTCCCAGGGATCGTACGAATGAACCGGGCATGTGCCCAATCTGCAAGGAGAAGCACTTCGTTCTCTTTTGCCCCAGTTACCAGAAGGCGTCGCCACTGAACAGAAGAACGATCGTCCAGCATTATCGTCTCTGTTTCAATTGCTTGGGACGCCACCGCTACGCTGACTGCAGGACTAAGCAGAAGTGCCGCCATTGTGATCAGCCACATCACACGTCAACGCATCTTGACGATGGTGCTGCCGCTACACCAGTACAGGACGCTCCTGTAACTAACCCAGGTAACAAATAGTTCCAATTTTGGTAACTATTGGTTTGAATTCGCTAACTTAGTCTGCTTTCAGCTCATTCGCTCAATGTTTTACTCGCTACCGCTATTGTTAAGTTGAATTCGCTAACAGGAAGTACATGTACAGCCCGTGTACTTATTGATCAAGGATCGGAGTTATCCTTCGTGACGCATTCGCTAATCAAGAAGCTGGATATTCAACTCAGTAAAGCAGCTGTACCATTACGTGGAATTGGTAATGTGTCAGCTGGGCATTCGCTTGGGTCATGCAAGATGACGCTGCATTCGCTACACAACAACGCTTCTATTACCATCCAAGCTCATGTGCTTGCTCTATTGACTGTAAACTTACCGTCATTTACGCTAACTAAAAAGAAGAAATGGCCGCATATAACTGGGCTACAACTCGCTGATCCAGACTTCTTGACATCACGACCTATTGACATCATTCTGGGTGCAGCACCAGCTGCACATATAATCAACGCTAAAATACGAAAAGGAAGTGACAATGACCCAATCGCTCAGTCAACATCGCTTGGCTGGATCATATATGGATCTGTGGACACCGCTACATCAAAATTGACCGCTTATGGTCATCATGTCGCTGTTGATGATCAACTACAAGACTTGTTAAGCAAGTTTTGGTACCAAGAAGAGCCACAGACAGAATTCGCTACACGCTATACTGAAGAAGAAGAAGAATGTGAACAACACTTTGTCAATACACACTACAGACAGTCTGATGGTCGATATGTCGTTCGCTTGCCGCTTAAATCTTCGCCAAGTCAATTGGGTGATTCGCTCAGAGCTGCACAATACGCCTTACTACGTCTTCGCAAACGATTGGAAGCTGATCCAGTCTACAAGAAGTTGTACTTCGACTTCCTGAAGGAGTATGAAGACTTGGGACACATGAAACGTCTGTAATTAAAGGAATTACCACCGAACAGCTACCTGTTGCCTCATCATGGGGTTCTGAAAGAGCAGAGCACTACCACCAAGCTCAGGGTGGTATTCAATGGGTCCTGGAAAACTACATCTGGCGTATCTGTCAACGAGATACTTCATGTGGGCCCAAAGATCCAAGTTGACATCAGTGATGTACTTATTTGCATCCGCTGCCATCGCTATCTCTTCGCTACTGACGTTACAAAAATGTTTCGTCAAATTGCAGTTGACAAGGAAGATCATCATCTACAGTGCATACTCTGGTTTGACGAAGATGACATCCCAATAGTATTTGCACTCGCTACTGTTACTTATGGAACAACATCGGCTCCATATCTCGCTGGAAGAGCACTCTTACAACTCGCTGAAGACGAAGGGAATAAATTTCCGAAGGCTGTCGAACCGCTAACTAACACACGCTATGTTGATGACATCTATGGAGGTGCAGATGAACTCGCTGAGGCAATCCAAGTTGCTCTCGACACAAAAAATATGTGTGCCACAGGATGTTTTCCGCTTGCCAAGTGGGCAAGTAATTCAACTGAATTACTCTCTCTAGTCGCTCCAAGTGAAACCCAAGAAGATACACCAAGAGAGCTTGGGGATACTACAGTAAAAGTGCTCGGGCTAACCTGGAATTCAACACAGGATAAATTCCAGTTCGGCTATTCGCTTCCGGAAGCATCACCAACAACGAAACGCACAATTTTATCTGAAATTGCTCGCTTGTTTGACCCACTGGGTTTCTTGGCACCGATCATCGTGAGAGCCAAGATGTTCATGCAGAAGCTCTGGCTGCAGAACTTTGACTGGGATGCTACGCTATCACCGTCGCTTCTTCAAGAATGGAATTTGTTTCGAGATGAACTACATCAGATCTCGAAGATTCAGATACCTCGCTGGAATCATGTAAAAAATGGTGTATCAATCGAATTACATGGATTCTCTGACGCTTCACAACTCGCTATGGCTGCTGTAGTCTATCTAAAAGTTACTGACGCTACTGGAAGTTCCAATATTTCGCTAGTGTGTGCCAAAACACAAGTTGCACCACTGAAGCCTATAACTATACCAAGAATGGAGCTTAATGCCGCTGTCTTACTCGCTCAACTAGTACTCTACGTCAAGAAGGTTTTGAAACTTGAAAACGTTCCAGTTTTCATGTGGACAGACTCCGCTGTATCCTTAACGTGGATACGAAACAACCCAGCTAGATGGAAAGTCTACATTCGCAACAGAGTTACCAAGATCCAAGAATCGCTACCAAGTGTCAACTGGGATTTTGTTCCTGGGAAACTTAACCCAGCTGACTGCGCTTCAAGAGGTATAACAGCAGCCAAACTAGAACAGCATTCGCTATGGTGGACGGGACCAAAGTGGCTCAGTCAATCAAAAGATAACTGGCCATCCTTTGATATCCCTACGCAGACGGTATCACATCTTGAAGAACGTCCAGGTCTGGTTTTTACCATCTTCAAGGCAGATTCACACCCGCTATACACGCTACTAAAAAAATTCTCTAAGTTGTCACCATTACTTCACACGCTTGGAATCTGTCTTCGTGCCATCGCTAAATTTAAAAAAGTGCCACAGTCCACACTGGACACACCACTCTCTACAGTTGACCTGGAACTCGCTAAGACTTTACTGATCAAGTATACTCAAAGTCAGTACTATTCGCAAGAGCTGAAGCTATTGAAAGATGGTGATTCTCTACAGCGAAATCATCATCTCGCTAAATTGATTCCCTACGTCGACTATAACGGAGTACTCAGAGTCGGCGGTCGCTTGAAGAATTCGCTGCTGGATGATGAAAAGAAAAATCCAGCCATTTTACCAAGGTCATCACGCTTAAGTACGCTATTGATAGATCATTCGCATCAAAGAACACTCCATGGGGGAACTCAATTGACTCTCGCTGATCTACGGAGATCTGTCTGGATAGAAGGTGGTCGAGTTCCAGTCAGATCACATATTCTTCGCTGCGTCGTGTGCACGAGACATAGAGGTGTTCGTGCACAACAATTAATGGGACAATTGCCATCCGCTCGTGTAAGACCATCTAAAGCATTCTTACACACTGGAATAGACTACGCTGGGCCAGTAACACTGAAGACTTTCCAAGGTCGAGGTGCCAAAACCTATAAAGGATGGATCGCTGTGTTTGTATGTCTCGCTACGTCCGCTATACACATTGAAATTGTCACCGACTACTCTACTGACGCTTTCGTCGCAGCATTTAGAAGATTCACTAGTCGAAGAGGCGCCTGCAGTATCCTATACTCGGACTGTGGTACAAATTTTGTAGGAGCAGACGCCACGCTAAAGAAAGAATTCGCAGCAGGATCGAGGCAACTAAAGGAACTTCAGTATTTACTCGCTACAGATGGCACAGACTGGAAGTTCAACCCACCAAGCGCTCCTCACTTTGGTGGCATGTGGGAAGCAGCCGTAAAGTCAATCAAGTTCCATCTCATACGAACTATTGGTGAATCGCTATTGACTTACGACCAACTCGCTACAGTCTTAACACAGATTGAGGCTGTGTTAAATTCAAGACCGATCGCTCCGCTATCTGAAGATCCTGCAGATTTAAGCGCGCTAACTCCTGGACATTTTCTCATCGGTGAACCGCTAATCGCTGTACCTGGGCCCTCGCTACTGGAAAATAATTCAGCTACGTTGTCACGCTGGCAACAATTACAACAAATGTTCCAGAGATTTTGGAGTAGATGGTCATCAGAGTACCTGCAACGTCATCAATCTATTTCGAAATGGCATAATCCGCAAAACAACATCAAAGTGGGTTCATTATTCTTGTTGACTGATGAAAGATTCCCACCATCGAAATGGCCGCTTGCTCGAGTACTCGCATTACATCCAGGCAGAGATGGCCTGACTCGAGTAGTCACGCTGAAGACCGCTACCACGGAACTTGTACGACCAATCGCTAAGCTGTGTGTACTACCAGTGCACTCTCCAGAAGACAATCCAGTCGACACAGTCGCCAGCGCTGGGGAGAATGTTCAGTCACGAGCTTGATTAATTTAAATCAAGCTTCGTGCATTTCTGCTCGGTTCGAGAGAAGCCGAGCTCGCTACTGACTGAAGATCAGAATAGTGCCGGGTCACTCGCTATTTGGGCCCGGCACATACAATTTCTAACTCAGGATCGTGTCAAGACGTCCTGAGAACCCGCTACAAGCTGACCAATCACAAAATTCGTTTTATATTGGTCAGCCTATGAGAGAGCTCGCTATCAACTGCTACCTTTTGGCGCGCTTTTAAGCCAATAGGAAAATTCGTTATATGCAGCAAGGCTGCCACGTCGACACCAAGCTTCTCGACGACTCAACGACGCTACCATTTTTATTCATTCTACAACTATCTGTCTAACCGCTTCGCTCAGAGATTCTACAACGTGTCTTTGCTACGTGCAACCTCGTGCTTGAACCGCTTCGCTTATTAACTTGTGTGAAACTAAATCAGATCGCTACGCTAAATTATCCTCAATACTTAGACAGTACATCAAGGCTGCTATTTATTGAGAATAAATAAATTGTTCTTGTGACGATAATTAATTGTTAATTAATTATCATTGAAGTAACCGCTACTGACCACGTGTCAATTTTTATACGTGAATAAAATAACTGAGTTGCATTCGCTATCGCGTATAAATTTATCTAATCGCATTCGCTATTGTATATAATTCTCATAATTTTAAGGTGTAAATCAGTGTAAATAAATCTATAATTTATTGGTGATAAAATCTGTGTAATTTTTTAATAGTTTAAGTAACCTCGCCTAAACCAGATCCATTAGTTTATTCGCTCATTTTACAAAATTTATTATATACTTGAATTCCAGCTCTAATAACTTCTGAATAGATGGATTTATCAAAAAATGATAAGAGACCTTTTTTGTAGAGCGTTAAATTCTCTATAAAAATATACTCCGAAATTATTTATATAAGGTGCGAATGCCGAGCTAGAAAAATAAAAAAATAAAATTTTTTTTTCCTATGTTATTTAAATGGCAAATGGAAAATTAGAAATACGCACCTCTAAATATTAATATTAAGAGCTCTGCTTTGAACCGGCTTCTTTTCTCGGATTTCTGCGAGTTTTCAGCCTATTTTTTTGTTGGAAAAAAAAATTGCCTCAAAATGGCACACCCTAATGTCTATGCATAATTAAATCTGATCAGACTTCATTGATATGAAACCTTTAAATATTTAATAATGTATATAGGTTCAAATATATATATATATATATATATATATATATATATATATATATTGTAACATGATGAAAAATTCGACATCGACTCGTGGTTTGAATTTATTTCAAATCATCAATAGTTACCGGATGAGCGAATTCTAGTGACATCTAAATTCAACAATTTCAACTTTAATCGAGCAATTGATCCAACGCATGGATTGTGACGAGAGATCCGGAGTAGACTTTATACTGAACGGCCGCGTTGGTGCTTGTGAACAATTCAACTCCGACCAATCGACCAGTTTCGATTCCGACCGACAAATAAATTCCGAGTGAACAATAACACGACGACTGTGAACAAGCCGAAGCCTCGGCACGAGAACTGAGCAAGTGTACGACCGACTGATTTTGTGTGTTGAACAGGTGAAGCGAGTTTTGGGTAAATAATATTTAATTTAATAATTAATTACGCGCAATAATTATGTGATAGTGAAATTACGCGTTACCGAAATATAAAATATTATTTTATTTTATTTTATTTCACTCGAATATTTCTGAGAATTGCGGATTGTCTCTTTTTCATTCATTGCGGCAGCCGAGTCTTGCCATGTAAAATACTCTGACGTCACCGGTCGAGTATTTTCGTTAAGAACTACGTCGTATGTGGGTTTGTGGCTTAGAATAAGTGTATTTCCATTTCGACAACCGACTGTTATTTTTTTTTGGAGCAATGAACTGACTTGGTTTTTCGATCAACTACCTTTTTTTTCTAATTTTGTTTATATCGAGTCAAACCGACAACGGCATTTATTATTTTTTTTTGTAACCCAAAATTTGTGTGAAACCGATCAATTATATTGCCTATGTAATATACGACTAATTTATGTATTAATTCTGATCAATCATTTATCGTAATCTTAATTGCCTGACCTTTCCCCGATCCGCCACCCTGAGCCGACATTTTGATAATTGTTCATTTGGTGATTATAAAATCACCTGGCGCCCAACTTTGAAATTTTGAACAAGGTGCCAACTAGTAAATGTGCTCGGACTTCATTACGGTAGATCCCCGGTGGTGAAAAACCCGTATATATTGTAACATGATGGAAAATTCGACATCGACTCGTGGTTTGAATTTATTTCAAATAAGAAATAGTTACCGGATGAGCAAATTTTAGTGACATCTAGAATCGAAAATTTCGACTCCGACCGACTAATTGATCCAACTCATGGATCGTGATGGGAGATCCGGACTAGACGCCGTACTGAACGGTCACGTTTTACGATTCGAGAAATTCGACCCGACCAAACGAACAATTTTGATTACGACTCTTGAACAACGTGAATTTTGTTCTATAAGAACAATCCGAGTGATTAACGAACAATTCATTGCGATAAGTAAATTTTTTTTAACAAATAACCGCCGTCGTGAACAAGCGAATAAGACGAAGCCTCGGCACGAGAACTGATCAAGTGTACGACCGATTGATTTGGTTTAATGAACAAGTGCAACGCGTTTTGTGGAAATAATAATTAATTTAATAATTGATTATACGTACTAACTGTATGATAGTGAAATTTCACGCGTTACCGAAATAAAATATTGTTTATATTTTATTTTATTTCAATCGAGCAATTCTGAGAATTCCGGATTATCTGTTTCTCATTCGCATCGACTGTCTTGTAGCCTCGCCGTGTAAGAATACTCTGACGTTACCGGTTAAGTATTTCGTTAAGAACTAAGTTGTGTGTGTTTGTGAAATAAAATAAGAGTATTTCTATGTCGACAACTGACAACATTTTTTTTTGAGCAATGAACTGACTGTTTCGACCAACTATGTTTTGTTGTATTTTGGTTTATCTCGAGTCAAGCCGGCAACGGCATTTATTGTTTTTGAGTAACCGATAATTTGTGTGGAACCGATCAATTATTTGTCTATTGAATATACGACTGATTTGTTTAATTCGGATCAATTATTTTTTTTCGTAACCTTAACTGCCTGACCTTTCCCCGATCCGCCACCCTGAGCCAAATTTTTTTGTTTTGATAATTATTTATTTGGTGATTATAAAATCACCTGGCGCCCAACTTTAAAATTTTGAACAAGGTTGTCAAATAGTAAGTGTACTCGGACTTCACTCCGGTAGATCCCCGGTGGTGAAAAACCCGTTACAATATATATATATATATATATATATATATATATATATATATACTAGCCGTAACCCGCCCGCTTCGCTAGGCGTAAGTTAAAGTCAAGTGATGATTTTTTTTATGATTAAAATTATTTCTATAACTATGGCTTTGACCGATGACGTCCTCTGCAATCGTATTGATATAATCGCAAGAAGCTATAAAGAACTAATGACACAACGCAATTAGAAATAATACCACAATCATAATGATGGGATGAAAAAAATTATTTGCTTATTTGTTTTTGAGTTAAAAATATTCTCGTCGTTCTCATCAGATTTCGAATAAAAAGATAAGTTCTTAATGTATTGATTCAAATATAATTATTTTACTTGTTTTTAACACATTTATCAAAGTAATTCAGTTAAAGAGTGTATAAAGCATTGATATGGTACGTTGAAAACCTATTTTATTATATAAGTATACGACATAATTAATTTTCATACCTAATTTAAACTCTGTTACGTATATATATGAAAAACGGAACCATATTAATGTTTAATGCCCCCACATACCCCCTTGAAGCCGATTTTATTAGAGCTTTTTAAAGGGGGACACCTAGATGATAAAATCAATTTTGACACCGAATTTCAACTCTGCGACATGTACATTCAAAAAACAGAAGCATATTAACGTTTGATACCCACACAAACCCCCTTGGAGCAAATTTCATTAAATCCGCTTCATAGGGGATACCTACATGACAGAATGAACATCCACGCAGTACTTCAACTCTGTAACACATATATTTTAAAAACAAGAGCGTATTAACGTTTGACGCCCTCGCATACCCTGTTTGGAGCCGATATTATTATAACTATTTAATAGGGAATACCAACATGAGATAACAAACGTTCACGCTGAATTTTGTCTCGATAACACACATATTCAAAAAATGGAAGCATATTAACGTTGGACGCCCCCATGAACCCTCTTAGGAGTTGACTTTGTTATAGCCATTTAGTGGGGGATACCGACATGACATAACAAATGTTTTGGTTAAATTTCAACTCTGTAACGTATATATTTGGTAACGGGAGCATATTATCGTTTGATGATCCCGCAAACCCTTTTAGAATTTGAATTTATTAAAACCGTTTCATGAGGGATCCCTGCGTGACATAATGAACGTTCATATCGAATTTTAACCTTTTAACACATATATTCGAAAAACGGGAGAATATTAACGTAATACAAACCCTCTTTGAAAGTAAATTTTATCCAAACCGTTTTATAAGGGATACCTACATGACATAAAAAACGTTCCTGCTGAATTTTAAGTCTGTAAACTTTATAGTTCCAAAGATACTAAAGTGAATAGATTTACATTCTTACTTAGTTATAAATAAGTCAGATTAGACTCTTATTTTGACTGTTCAATAAAATGTAATAGACGATTCAATTGACAGAAACAGTTTATGAAACAAAATCTAATCTATTGAAAAAAAAAAAAAAAAAAAAAAAAAAAATATATATATATATATATATATATATATATATATATATATATATATATATATATATATATAAAAGAAAATTGACACGTGCTATATGAAAACAATTGATGCTAATGAAATAAAAACCATTAATGGCTGTAATTTATCTGTTTTTTTACTGTACTTAAAAAAAAAATAATTTATATACTCAAATTCTGATTTCTAATCGATCCAAAAAGTAGCCTATGTTTTAAGTGGCAGTATCTTGCATGTGTATAAAAAATTAAAAATCAATGAAATAAGTGGTTGATTAGTTATAAAGGTACAAACCGACAGAGAGACAGACAGATGAAAATTCCAAAAAGGGTATAAATAGTATGAGTGGGTCATAAAAATGAGATTTGACGAATAATTCGAAATATAAACACCATGTACAGACATAGATTTATATATTAGTATATAGATAGGATATATATTAGCCAAAATTATTTATTCCCGGGAAATTGTGGCGCGAACAATGGTTGATGGCTAAATGTCATTTGAAACAGTGCGCGTGTGTAAAATAAAGTCCAGGAGACTAGCGTGAATGTGTGCATATAAAGATCAAGGTGCTCAATTTTAATGGGAAATATTGTAATAATTAATTGCGATTTTCGTTGAGGTCAAACGATTTTAAAACTTTTCCGAAAGTGTGTATCGAAATATATCAGTGTGAGCTCTATTGGGGTAGCGCCAATCAACGTTCGTTGTTAAGGCTGTGTGAGTAACGGTTAATCGGTTCCATGCGTTTTGATCCCTGGACAAAATATCCCCGACAAAATGTTTCTAGACAAAATATCTCCAAGACAAAATATCCCTGGACAAAATATCTCTGGTTAAAATATCTCGATATTTAGATACTTAAATATTCTCAGGTTCCCAGAGAGGAAAGTACCACGGACCCAGGTGGGCCTAGACTTGGCCAAACTTTGTAGAACCTTGGGTCAGGCTTGTAAGCCAGTCTTGGTCCAGTTCTGGTAAAAGTCTGGAACGATAATCTCGGACCAAGCCTGGCTGTCAGCCCTGGCCCATGCTTGGTTACCAGACCTCGCCCATGCTTGGTTGCCAGGCCTAGCCCAGGCTTTGTTGCCAGACCTGGCCCATACGTCGAGGAAACGGATAAATTTAATTAAAAAAAAATTTTATTATTATTATTAACCTCGTAGAGTTCATGATCATTAGCGTTTAAACTACCTAAGGAGGTAAATGATGTGAAAAAAACTCGGTGAAAATCCTGCTAGGCTCTGGGCGCAAACTGCCGTCCTTTTTATTTCCGGGTCTGAACGGTAGCTACTAGACAAACCCACTAATTATTAAATAAATACTACTAATAAAGCACCATTTTTTTTTTTGATTCCATTCCATTGCAACATTGAATACAATCGTAAAAATTAATATTAAATTTGGTTCGAGGATGTTGGCACGGAGTGGCCGATGAATCATTATTAATAAATATTATTGAAAAAATGGATTGGATTGCCATCAAAATATAAATTAATTTAATTTAATTAATACACCAATCAAAAGATATATAATTGCATGTGTATATATATGTGTACATGCAAATATATATATTGAACATAAATAATAAAAACCTACTAATGTTGAACTGATAAATTTATATGACCTACTTATTAAATGCCTAAGGTTAGATTACCCAATCTTGGCCCAAGTCTGGCTGGCCATTGAATGGCCAAGACAGGGGAACTCAGTCTTGGCCCAAGACTAGGTTATCATTGTAACGGCCAAGACTAGGTTACCCATTCTTGGTCCAAGCCCGGGTAATCATTGCAACGGTCAGGACTGAGTACCCAATCTTGAGCCAAGCATGGGCCAATACACGTTCGCCAAAGCTAGGTTCCCACGTGCTGGGCCAAGTAGAGGCCCGTCGATCAACTCTCGCAACTCCTGCATGGGTAGTTTACATAATGAAAATCGAATCAACAATTTATTACATGTACATAATATCATGGTATTTTTATTATATTACGTAACTTCAATATTATAAAAATATTTTTTTATTATTGTGGTCATCAACATTTATACTTTCGAATTTTTTCGAAAATAGACCAACACATGCTTGTTACCGTGATGTGCCCTTATATCATGAATTTTCTCTGATTTTATTCGAAGATAGACCAATACATACGCTTATTATCGTGTTGTGCCCTTTTTTCATGGATTTTGTGTATGTTTATTAGAAAATAAATCCATTTTACACGAATGTATGGAAAATATATATATATATATATATATATATATATATATATGAGATGTTTTTGAATATCCATGTGCACATTACTAGCAGCGTAAAAAATTAATTAATGATCAAGAGGATATTTTATCAAAAGTTCACCTTGTCTTGGTAATATTTTGTCATCGAGATATTTTGTCGAGGATATTTTGTCGGGGATATTTTGTCCGGGAATCAAAACGCCTGCTACCGGTTTAATCGTGTGAGTAACGCTTTAATTGTAGTAGTACGTGCATGCACCCCTTTCTACTATTTTTTTTGCCCTTTCTCTTCTCGACAGGCTGGCGCTTTCTCGTTTTAAGATGAAGACGTACGATTCAAATTGAGAGTAGGGAATCAAGGTCAACCGGAAAAGGGTCAAAGTCAAGTTTAGTAATCAAGGAAAATGCCAAAGGTAGTTGGCTTATTAGTGTCTAATTAGTTGTTTTAAGACCGTCAGAGGTAGTTGATGTTAAATTATAAGGTTTAGGAAATCGTCAAAAATAGTTGACGAGAACGAGGTTTAATTAATTAGTCAAAGGTAGTTGACGTTGATAAGGTTCAATTAATTATATTGTAAAATGGTCAAAGGTAATTGAAAAAGTTAAGGTTTGGGGGATAAAGGTTATAAGGCTAAAATAAAAGTTTGTCCAGGATTAAATGAATAAAAGGTTCAAAAGTGTTAATTTAAATGAATCTAATTTATTTATAAATCATCCTTCTTTCTTCTCTTACAATTATCAAATTACACCAACCCTGAAGCTTTAAGATCCGGTTCTGGAAAACCGTATTTTTTCTAGTGGTGCCCTTAGTAAGGATGATCAGAGTAGTAGTACACCCTGTTATGGTGTTAATTAAATTACTTGGGTTTCATATAAATTTATTGATTGTGAAGCAGTTTCATTTGAAAATAATAGTACAAGATCATTCTAGTATTAATAATTATTAATTCTAATTTTCAATGCTCCTTATAAGAAACTATTTAAAAGTTTTCTATCTCTAATTTTAACTACTGAGTATAGCCCAGTACGGAGTAACATCGTCCTAAGTTACTGAGTTAGCTGGACAAAACTAAGTGAGTATACTTTTAATTTCTTCACGTATACACATATAGCACACGCTTTAATCTTAAGTTAGATTTAATAGACTTTTCTAGGGAAGTGAAACGAGCCAGCCAGCTTATAAAGTAAAATAAGGTATAAAATTTCATCACCAGGTCTTGGGAAAACCCAAGCTAAGCTATCGGTTATATTTTTACGCAGGGATATAGGCTATAAATTTTTTGAATTGAAAAAAAAAAGTATGAATGCTTTTTAATTTAATATCTAAACAGAATTTTAACAATAATTATTCAATTCAACTTCCAATTTGTAACTTCCCACTAAGAAAATTGAAAATTTTGAAGGAAAAGAGAAGATATTGGTTTCGGTCCGATTTTCCAAAATTGAATTTCCATCAGATCTTGACGTTTTAAGGTTCTAAGAAGCTATTCTGACTAATTTCAAGATAATGGTCGAGTGTATGTATGTGTGTACGAACGTAAGCAAATATCCGTAACTTTTGAACGGATGATCCGATTTTGATCGCCAAGGTAGCATTTGACGTGGCTTGTTAATTTCTAAAAGCTTTAAAAATTTGAGCTTGATCGGTAAGATTTGTTTGGAGATATTCCAAAAATAAAATTTTGTCAAAAATGTTTTTTTGCCGCCTCAACCATGAAACTCGGTTCATTCATTCAAGAGAAACCGTTAACGAAAGAATTAACAAAAAAAATTTTAACTTCCCGCTAAGAAAATCGATGATTTTCAAAAAATTCGGGAAGTTATTGTTTTCACCCCGATTTTCGCAAATAGAGTTTTCATCAGATGCCGACGTTTTAAGGTTCTAGGAAGCTATTCTGAGTATTTTCAGAATGTTCGAACAGTCTATAACTTTTTAACTAATGAACCGATTTGGATGATTCTAATGGCAATCGAAAGAACTTGTTGGTCATCAACTTTCCTGAAAATTTCAGATCATTTGATCAAATAGACTCAAAAATATTTGTGAATTACGAAAAAGTTTATGTTATTTTTTCCGGATAAATCAAAATGTAATGCACTAAAATGTGTCTGAAATTATACCGACTCTTCTTCTTCATAGTTTTTTTCGGTCATCATATAATGTCATCTAACTTGTTCTTTAGTTTAAATCATACTATCAGCAAAAAATAAAAAAAACACAGTTTTTAATATTTTTCTCGAATATTTCATATATTATTGCTCGGAAATGATTCAAAACTCATTCAAATCTTGATTTTGATCGCTGATATTAATTTCTGCTTCAATACTTCTATTTCATTTAACGTAATCCGGAATGACAATTTAAAAACCGCTTCTTCATTAATGATTTTTGATTCTCAAATTTTCAAACTTTAGCATAAAACACGACTTGTTAGATCTTGACAAGCTCATAATCAAATGATTGCAATAGCATTTTCGAGCTTGAAAAGCTCAAAAATATATTAACAGTATTCGTGCCAAATAGCAACTCTTGATTTTAAAATTTACCCATCTTCCACAACAGCCAAAGTTTTAAATAAAAGTAACATGGAAAAAATTCTGTTATTACTTTGGAATTTTTTTAGTTATGAATTGATGAACAGATTATATTGACACATAAATATTCTTGTGGAAAGCTTAACGCTTTACAAGAATGATCTCTTGTGATTTTTTGCTAACTTTACTGGTTCAAAAGTTATTCGAGGTCAAAATCGGAGTTCTAGTCAATTCTATGATTTTTCCATTTTTATCGTGAAGTAACGATTCAAAAATGTAAAAAGTGTTATAACTTATATTCTAGATAGCTCTACTTTTCAGACAAATTCCAGGGTAACCGTAGCCCTACAAAATTAGTTACACCAAATTTTTTGTTAATCTTGAGTTCTAAGTTTCAAGTATTTTTCAAATTTTGGGATACGCATGATACTTTAATCTTATGGTTGAAAGATTTTGATCGTAAGCGATAAAAATTTTGATAAACTCTAATTTTAAATTTAAACTAGATTCACGAATCATCTATGGTACTTATCGCCAGAGTTATCGATCATGGCGGTTCTGGATGAAGATGTTTTATTAGAATCAATATTCAAAATTGTGAGTAAGCTGCATACGGAAAAAAAAGATTACAATCGATGCTATTCCGGAAGAAGAAGACCTCGATCATACAGGTGAGAAAATGTAGCGTAAAATGTTTTCAATGCAAGAGTATAAGCGAATTATTGTATAATGATATCAATTCTTCTGTAACCGCCGAGTTAATCAAATTTTTTGAAAGATTTGAGTTACAAACAGAATTTTTAGAAATTGATCCTTTTGAATGGGCTCAAAATAAAAGCCATAGGACTGCATTAGGATCCGTCAAAAAACTATCAGTTGTGAATGACTGTGCTGAGAGAGGAGTTAAACTTGTGCAAGAGTTTTGTAAACATTATGCTAAGAATGGAAAACAAATGCAATTTGTATTATAATTGGTTGAAGATCATCGATAAACGTTTCCTGATGCGCTAAAAAAAACTAATAAAACAACTTTATGAAAAAATCTCTACGATTAAAAAAAAGATATGCTACCGAGTCAAAAAAATTAGTTAATTTTGACTTTTCTGACTTATTTGACTTACTTTTGACTTAACTAACTTGATTTTTAACTGCTATAACTCTTTTGGCTTGAATGTGACTTTTTTAACTTAGAAATTTAACTCAGTCGAAATTAAGATAGCATGACTTTAATTTGACTTGGTTGGCGTAAATGGGTACTAAGTAAGACAACTAAGTTAAAAGCAAGTCATGACCAAATGGGTTTTCATATTTTATGATACAAAATTTCAATCAGTTTTGACTTGTTTTTGACTTAATTGTCTTACTTAGTACCCATTTACGCCAACCAAGTGAAATTAAAGTCACGTTATCTTGAATTTAACATAGCTTACTTAAATTTCTAACTTAAAAAAGTAATATTCAAGTCAAAAGAATTGTAGCAGTCAAAATCAAGTTAATTAAGTCAAAAGCAAGTAAAATAAGTCAGAAAAGTCAATATCAAGGAATTTTTTTGACCCGGGAGCATATCTTTTTTTCAATCGTAGATTACCTATTCACGACTATTCCAAAAAAAAAATTCGAATATACCCTAAATAAGGACCACGTTAATGTCATATTCTGTTCAATTTATCTATATCCATTGAACCACACCGTTTAGCGTACGATAGCATTTTTAAATTATTTTAAATTGTTACAGGGTAAAGTAATAAACCTTGATAATTAAATAATTTGAATTTTGTTTCCCGCCGATAACCGGCCAATGACCTCGTAAGTTGCGAGTTAGTAACGCGACTAGTCACTGGGTGTCGCATGGATCACTAAGACCTGTCCGTTTGTCATCTCCTTAAGTTAAGAAAGTGGAAATAAGTTTAGTGAAATTTTAATCAGAATTCTTTACTGTGGAAAATTATTATTATTGAAATTTTTATATTGGGAAAGTAAAGTTCTAGTCTTTGAATAAAAGAAAGTGATGTCATGGAATAAAATAGAGTAAAGTAGAGTCATCTAATTTTAAGTAAAGTTAACAGTGTCTGTGATAAGTCCAGTGGACATATTAGTTTAAAATAAGTATACATCCAGGGAATGGTTTTATAATAAATTGGTGGTTAACGTCCAGGAAACGATTTGTTAATTTGGTTAAGGTTAATGTCCAGGGGACATAATTATTAAGGTTCAACGTCCAGGGGATAATATATTAGTGTGGGTGTGTGGGTGTGGAAACGTCCGGTAGACGATATAAAATTTAGTTTGTCATAGGAAATGTCTAGGAGACGATATAAAATTTAGTTTGTCATAAGAAACGTCCAGGGGACGCATTAGTTTTTCATGAGAATAATTAGTTCGTCATAAGAAACGTCCAGGGGACACATTAGTTTGTCATAAGGATATAAGTTTGTCATAAGAATATTAGTTTATTATAAGTAAAATAATAATTGTCATAAAAGGTAAAATAAAATAAAAGCAAGCTGCTTAATTAATTGAAATTAAATTAAAACTTTTATCGATACATTATTTTAGCCTACGTCATTATTCTTCTCCTCTTCTCACAAAATATTACAACTGAACCTGGGTAATTAAATTAATTAAAATATAAATTCATTAACATCCGGTTCTGGAAGGCAGATTCCATCTTCCAGTGGCGCCCTATTATTCGACCATAAAACTAGGTGCGACCAGACTTGGCAAGGTTAATCCCTCTGTCATAAAATAATGCGGTTAAGCAGGAAAGTATGTGCTCATCCACTTATACGGAACTAAATTCATGAAGCGTTTTACACCTTAATAGAATAATTTACAGCATATCTAGCGTTTTTTGAGAAAGAATCGTTAATGCTATGAAACATAATGAAAATCTGGAAAAATGTTGTTTGCTGTTATAGCTAATAACACGACAGGTGAAATAATAAAATTACATTTTGTTATGTTTAATGATCTCTGGATAACACTTCTCGGTTTCTAAAATACTTTGTTTTTTTACTTTCTTGAGTATTTTGTTTTTCCTATTTTTTGGATTAAATGCAATATTTCATGTTTTCATTCCAATTTTATACGTGCGAGATGAAACTAAAAAAAATCTAACCTTATAATGAAATTTACAGTAGATAAACTCGTTTTCAGTATTAACAAGTTTAAAGGTATTTGAGCCAAATCCATGCATGCAACGAAAACCATCCGGAATGCCACGATCGCTGAATAATATCATAACTTGATGAGTTGACTCAGGACGTAGTGAAAGAAAATCCCAAAACATATCCATGTCTTTTAAATGAGTTACCGGATTTCTTTTTTGTGAATGAATAAAACTTGCGAACAGTAATGGATCTTTTATAAAAAATATTGGAGTGTTGTTTCCAACAAGATCCCATATTCCTTCTTCGGTGTAAAATTTAACAGCAAAACCTCTAGGATCTCTATAATTTGAATAATTGTAAATTGAGCTTTTCATATTTTCAATTAAAGCCGTAATCAATAAGAAAAACATGTAGATATACATACATACATACATACATACATACATACATACATACATACATACATACACACATTCATACATACAAACATACATACACACATACATAAATACATACATACATACATACATACATACATACATACATACATACATACATACATACATACATACATACATACATACATACATACATACATACATACATACATACATACATACATACATACATACATACATACATACATACATACATACATGCATGCATACATACATACATACATACATACATACATACATACATACATACATACATGCATGCATGCATGCATATATATTGTACATAAACCAGTTATTCTAGAGTCTTAAAAAATTTCTATTTTAAAGTCCTAGGCAGAATAAATTAAATGTAACGGAAATTTTCTGATACCTTACTGTGTCTGCTGATCCACTTTCTCCGCCTACAGCAGAAAATCGTACGGCTATCGGGGTTTTTTTTCCAATTTTTGAAAATAATTTAGCTCTTGAATATTGTGTAATATCATGGGTGACCTCGAAATAACCAAAAGCACCTGTAAAATTTAAACAATCATTTTGAAAAAGCATTGAACCAAATAGTAAATCATATTAAAATATGAAATTTTGATTATTTTATTACCAGCTCCTTTAGCGTGAACTACTCTTTCTGGAATTCTTTCTCGATCGAAATGCGATATTTCATCTAAGTACACAAAATCTTGAAGAAGCAATGGTCCTCTTGGGCCAGCAGTAAGACTTGCTGTTTTATTAGCAATAGGAGCTCCACTGCCTGTTAATAAGACAGGTAGCTTGTCCTTAAACAGTGGCAATCATATAATTTTAAATACATATACATCAATAAACCATTAGAATGATGTGACATTTTATTCCGATTTACAATTTTTTACACTATTTCGCTTGTTTCTAACATATAATTGAATTAGTTTACTTATCAGTTATACTCAACGTATATCGTTGTCTGTATATTATCATAAATATCTCACATTAACTATCATCATAATAAATGATATACAATGCTGACAATAAGCCAAGCCTTGGCCTGTTCATCATTTTCCATGCGTTGACAACTGACCATTGGCCGGGACTTGTGCCGACAGTCTGGTCATGTTGAGCTAAGCCTTGAGAAGTAACCATCACCCCTACCCCTAGCCCAGGCTTGGCTTAATAGTCTGATTTTACTTTAGATGTGTATACATATATACGAATGTGATTGCACACTAATAAATAGAATCCTTACCAAAATATAAAGTTTAATAAAAATTTAATAAAATTTGGTGAGATTTCAGATAATTTTAAAAGAGCTGATAACTTTCTTAATGAATGTATTTAAAGTATAATTAATGAAATTTTATATAATTCCAACGACTTTATAAGATTTTATAAATCTTCATGAAATTTTATAAACTCTAAAAATTTTGTGCAGTTACATTTATTGAATTTTATGAAATTTAACAAAACTTTTGTAAAAACCATAAAATTTTACAAAACTGGAAAAATTCTCATACATTTATTCTCATCAATACTAGATTAATTCCTGTAAATTTCTACACGGAAAAAAAATTTCCGGAAATTCCCGTAATTTTCATTATATGGTATCGTAACGGTGGACTATAAAATTTAAATCATAATTTTTACAATAGATTATCGTAAATTTTGTTTTATAATTAATACTACTACAAGATAGAAAAAATCAGATACTATAGAGTAAATTATACAAGTTGTGTTAATAAAAATTACAATGCAACTATCGTAAAATGAACGAGTCGGCAATGTAGAATTTCTTTAAATATAAAAGTATAATTAGAAGTCAACAGAGTAAAATTTATTTTCTTAAAAAAGTAGAACTTACAATAAAAAAAAAAGAAAATTTATCATTTTGTATTTTTTTTTTTTTAATAATTAAATTGAGAAGGTAAATACAATGTCGAAATAAAAATAAAACATGTTGAAGTAATAATAATAAAACATTTATTTAATATTTTTTGAAACATACTTTTTTTGTATATAAAATTTATTAATTATTATTAATTATTAATTAATTTAACTTATAAGTTATGATATCACATCAGGTTCAAAAAGTATTATACTTGTTTCTTTTTGAATAAAAATAACTCATTCCTTTATATCCAAAATATGCACATGTAGAAAATTAAAAAAACCATAGGTGCAATTTTTTCGAAAAACTTTGTTTTCAAAATTGATCATTTTTAAGCAAATCCAAAAATTATTAGGCGTTGGCAAACTTCAGAAAGAAACATTAAATGTCCATAATTTGAGGGTATTGAAATATTTACCTCATCGCCAAGTCGGATAAAATTATTCATTGTCGATAAATAAATAATATTCTGTAACAAAATTAGGAGAGTTGAATTTATTAAAAAAAAAAAAAAAAATTCATTCTTTTAGAATCATTCATTCTATGACAATGATGCTATTTGTTTATAAAAATAAACTTCATGTCCAGATAAATAATTTTAAAACGAACGAAATACCCACAGAAGATTTAGTTTAATAAGAAATGAATAGTAATAAATATACTTACGCCACCCAATTACTATATTATTATATTCCTTGATTTATGTAGGCTTGTCATGAAGAAAGCACAGTTTTTTTTTTTTTAAGTTTTTATTTATCATTGTCTGAAGAATGTCATGAAAAATAACCTCTATTTCTACACTATAGTGGAGGTAAAGATGCACTGATTTATAAAAATATATAGTTGATCCACACATAATACGAACGAAATAGATGTTATCATTTGTATATACATATATACTCTCACACAAGCATCACATCATGGTATCGTGACAATATTTGTCTTTCATACGTAAACGCTTCAGATGGCATATACTATACCATTTTAGAAAATTTACAATCCTACTATCGTAATTTTTGTGGCTTGTATTGTAAAAACATATAGGCAGCACTGTAAATTAAGAGGAAGAATAAAAGAATAAATATTATAATTAAATCTTATTTTTTATTCTTTTACTATTTACGATAGTAAGATTATAATATTTCTTATTGAATTTTATACAACAAACTCTTAATGAAATTACGATAGTGAATAGTAAAAAATCTTTTAAAACATGTAAATTTTCGTATCATATATTTGAAAATTACAGATAATAAAAGTATAGTCCAGGATTACGATAGTTATATTGGAATTTTTCGTCGAATTTTTTTTCCGTGTATAATAATTTCTAAAATTATAAAAAGTTTTATGAAATCTTTTCTCACAAAAATAATATTTTATAAGAATCGATAGAAAATGTATACAATTTTATTAAACTCGATATAATTTCAAAAAACTTGATAGAATTTTACAAAACTTTACGAATTAAATAAAAATTTTCATTAAATTTTATAAAGTTTTATACAGTTTTATAAATTTTAATAAAATTCTGTATAACATTACAGGGTTCTATGTAAACTTGCGAAACTTTATAAAATTTTCTAAACAGATATCTATATAAACTTTTTTCGACTTGCTAACTTTGCAATGCATTGTTCTTTCAAAAGGGATTATTGAAACGAGTTATCTTTTATCATGAGTGTCATACTGCGTTTTTATTTGATAGTATGCAATGGTATCAATAATGAAAACTAAAATTGGAAATTTTAAGTAAACTTGTCTTTTCAATCCATATATATATATATATATATATATATATATGTAGCGTTGCTACAGTAATTACGATCAAACATATGTAAAACATTTATTTAACATAATTAGTTGGTTTAAATAATTCACTTTATTATATTTAATTTCACCCTTAACCGTGAAATTGGTGACCCCGAAGTGACCTCATTTCAAGGGAAGCGCCGAACACATGAGTTACACAGTTTGTAAAAATTCCACGCGTTCTCGTATCATTTTGCCGCGAATATTTTGTCACGTTGCCGATTAATCGGCGAGACCGTGATTTTTATTTACAATTATTTTTTTTTTCTAGTGTGAATTTGTTTTTGAGTTAATTAGTGCGGTGATTTTTTTTATCATTGTTCGAGGGACCATTAGTGCAAATCGAGTTGTGATGAAATTGTTCGCGAGCTTCGATAATAAATTGTAATTAATTTTTCGTGCAGTGTCGCGTATAATTTTCCTTCGTTACCGGAAATACTATAGTGGATGCAGCTGATCCACCGGCTACATATTCCTGAGCCGTGCGTCATCGATAATCTTTCGGTAGCACAGTATCCAATTACAGACATTGTTGACGGGTGATGTCAGGCTCTGAAACCGACAGCGACAAGAAAATAAAATCTAAAACATCAGACGAAGACACCTTCAAATCTCAATTATCGGGATCGTTGTCGTTTGAGTCGATAAAAACAAATATGGCCGTGAATATTATGGCACCTCAGTTTAGTACGGAAAACCCGAAGTTATGGTTTACGCAGGTCGAAGCGCAATATTCAACGCACCAGGTAACAACAAAGCGTACCAAATTTGACCTGGTAATTCCATTGCTTGACACTCGTGTCACCGCAGAAGTCGAGAAGATAATTCTTCAGCTTCCTGCGACAACTCCGTACAACGATCTCAAGACGGCTCTGATAAAATGCTTCACAAGATCCGAAAAAGCACGAATTTCTCAGCTCCTTGGCAGAGAGAGACTTGGCGATCGGACTCCTGCGCACTATTTACGTCATCTGCGTACAGTAGTGCCCAGCATTGATGACGCTATCACTGAAGCACGTTGGTTTTTGCATATGCCAAATGAGATTCAAGTATGTCTTGAAGCTATCAGCGACTCAACGCTTGATAAACTCGCCGAGCCTGCTGATCGTATGGTTGAGTGTATATCGCTCAAGCTCCAAGTTGCCGCCACCACAGCAAATTTATCATCATCAACCGCCGAGCACGGCGAGATTGCCACACTGCACAGAGAAATCGCGCAACGCACGATTCAAGTCAAAAACTTAAATGTTAAACGCGGTAGATCCAGAAGTCGATCACGGTCACGTGTACCAAAGAAGTTTGACTTCTGCTGATACCATCACAAGAATGCTAAAAATGCCCAATCGTGCATTCCCGTCTGCAAATGGCAGGGAAACGTCAATTTTGAGCCTCCTACCACCGTAAAAGCTCTTCGTCGATTGCGCGGCAGAGTGAATTTCTACAGAACGTTCATCATGAACGCTGCAGAAATTCTAGTACCGTTAAACAAAATTTTGGAAGGACTAAAAGTCAAAGGCTCTCATCCAGTCAATTGGACAACTGAACTTCAGGAGTCTTTCAAGTCAGCTAAACGAGCTCTCACGGCTACTACTTTATTGGTACACCCTAAAATCAATGCTGACTGGGCAATATTTACCAACGCACCTGAAGTAGGAATCGGAGCGGTATTGCAACAAAAAGTGGATAACAACTGGCAACCACTGGCATTATTCAGTCAAAAAGTGTCCCCGTCGATTCAAAATTGTCGACGGACGACCGCGAGTTGAACGCGATCCACAAGGCTGTAGAATACTTTCGGCATATATTTAAAGGCCGGTATGTTACGATTTACATTGATCACAAGCCGCTTCAGCTCACTTACAAACAGCGCACCGAAAGAGCATCGCCTTGGCAATATCGTCGACTCGATTTCATCGGTCAATTCACCACCGATATTCGACATGTGTCGGGTACCGACAATATTGTCGCTGACACATTGTCACGTATCGAAACAGTATCTACTGCTATAACGTCGCAAGAACTTGCCGACGCTCAACAAACCAACTATTAACTTGTTACGTTAAACAACTGCTTTGAATTTAAAAACGATTTGACTTGATAATGGACCTGCACTGTATCGTGACACCGCGTCAGGTACATTGCGTCCATATGTTCTAGAGCCGCTAAGAAAGAAAGTGTTTAATTCACTGCACTCGCTAGCTCATCCCGAAATCGAAGGTTCGCTAAAACTCGTCTCAAAACGATACGTCTGGTCGTCGATTAATAAAGATTGCCGTATATGGGCAAAATCTTGCATTGATTGCCAGAAAAATAAAATTTGTAGTAATTTAAAATACATATTATTATAAAAAAATGACAATTACTATTTTATTTTTTAAATTATTGAAATTCCTATAATTCGGAAACTATGGACTTAAGTGACTTGACTTTTGAGGCTTTTTTTGAAGGAAATAAAATTTCCTATGAAATTCCCATATACATTTTTGGTGTGCATTCATTGGTTTACGTTCTGCAAGCCAATAAAGGTAAATTTGATACGATAAATGACTTCCTCAACGGACATCAGTGAAACAGCTGGAATTACAGCTAAGTTACTATCGGTACTTTTGGAAAACACCAAACACCCTACAATTCGCGACCAAAACCGCGTCGATATCATAAAACGCAGCTGAGTATTAGAAAGTTAAAAAAGAAGTAGTTTAATTTACGTGTATTTTAAATGGGAAATCTTGGAACTCAAATGGAAAGTACTTAGGATTGGAATTAAGAGCTCAAAGTTGGCAGGAATTTTTGTTATAGCATAAAAAACAATATTTTGCTTGATGAGCAACAAAAAAATACTTTCGCCGGAAACGAAGCACCCTAATATATATATATATATATATATATATATATATATATATATATATATATATATATATATATATTATAACACAAAATCTATCCAAGCATACGTTAATACGCCAAGATTTCTGCGCTACAAACTTCGTCCTCTATCTTTAGCCTCCAGTCTCAATACTAACACGGCGCCAGGTAATTTTTATCACTGGAATCACTAAACCAGTAAATCTTGAGAATTAAATAAATTTTCGATCTGTGGAACTATCTCAAAACCACGCATAAATAAAACTGGACAATTTTTGATCTGTGGAATTATCACCAAAACCACGCAACTAAATAACAAAAAACTATAACTAGAACTTAACAAAGTGCTCAGGACTTATAAGCAAAAATAAAAACAGAGACTGGAAAACTAAAAACAGAGTAACGGTATGCCATGGTGTCGCTCAGTGTTAAGTTTTATGGAGAGAGGTAGTGGTCCGAGTTACATCATTCCAATTTCATGTAGATTATTAGTGAATATGCAATTTTTATTAAACAACAAATAATCTCAAATCTCCATTTAACAATTAACAAAATACTGTAGCTTCGTACAAACAATTCTTTTTTATAACAAAATAATAAATCTAATAATAATGAAATTAATCTTAACAAACATGTAAATTGACATCTAAAGGATATGCATCGATTGATTAAAAATAAATTAATTAACTACTAGAGCTAATTAACAATCAACTAATATTCAGTAACCTGAAACAATAAATTATAAAAACCGGTATTCTAGAACATTCTCTTTAACAAAACTAGTAAAACTAACGTACATGGGTCTGATATCGACGTCAATTAGACGACAATTGGTTTAATAATTAAACATATTTCCTATAATTATTTTATAAAATAATATTAACAATCTTTATTAGATCGGTGTACGGACCAGTTTTTTTTTATTATTAACGATGGTGATTTATCATCATTATTACTACTACTATTATTAGGCTATGGACAATATTCAATTATTACGATTATTTATAATTTCTTATTACTATTGACTAATTATTTGTGATTTTCTTATTACTATTATTATTATATTGACTACTACTACGAGTATTAATTACTATTTTATATTAATATTTCTATGACTATGATTACATTTGTTTACTTATGACTAAACTTAAAACTATGGTGCTTACTTTAATTACTCTTTGTACTTAAAAACTATTTTTTATAACTAGAAGAAATTCAATCTTTTGACATATTATTTTGTAATTTTCTGTTTCCCTTTGATTTAGTCGCCCAGGGACTTAGAATAATTTCTCGATCGCCGCGCTTAAGCAAGCGACGCTAGAGGGCGACGAAATTTATTCCTTTTCGTATGTGTGGCGGATGGATCAGGTAATAAAAGCGCTCGTAAAGGCCGTATTGGCAACTTAGTCTCCCGAGACGTTTTCTGGAGGAAGACCATTCCCTAGACAACATCTGGAACTTCGACTACCCCGAGTCCGACCGGACCAAGGTAAGCGAAATTTGATTCTTGGGGAGATTTGAGGGTCCCCACTCCGAGGCCTTCTGCCAAGGGGTGGTAGGTGAAACTAGCCGATTAGGTGGGGGTTAGACGGAGACTATCCGCTTACCCTCGGGGAAGGGGAATTCGTACAGGGCCGACGGGGAAGTTGACCAGACACCCCTGAAGCACCCGGGAGAGGGTAGAACCGCGTCACTAGTCCGCGTTTTTTTTGGGTGTGTGAGTTGACCGCGTAACCGTGATTTAAATAATTTAAAACCGTAATAATTTATTGTAGAGGTAGTAGAACAAGGGCTCGAAGTCCATGTAAAGTTCTGATTTGAATAAAAATTTAAATCGTCATATTTAATATTGCCTGTCTCTTTGAAGACCCCTTTTGTTTTCCATCCTGGACTCCAGCAAGCAGTACCCGAGCCAAAAGGGGTAGTTAGTATTCTAACTTGCTTATTAAAGGTTACTACGATATTTCAGTGAACCAATTTTATTTTGCATTGATTTGAAGTAATATTTATTGATTAATACTGGCTAATTATTAAATTCAGATTCTTATCAATTTACTGGTTCATCTTTCTGGTTCTGTGTGGTTCATTTTTGAATTATCAATTGGTTAATAACTTTTAATTAGCCATTGAAAGTAACCCCAGTTTTACCCGTTACACAATAAATCGGGAACACGACTCTTACTGTAACAATATTCTCAAAATTCTCTCAGTTCTTAAAGATTTTCTTTAATCAAAACAGAATAACATCTCAAGACTCTGACTCGAACTCAATTAATTATTCATAATTATAATAATTATTTCATACCTGATTACTGCTGAATAAAATATCAAGTAACGTCTCACACTGTTTTAAATAATACTTCTGTAACAATAATCCTAACCTGTAGCTTTCCGCAATGCCATGAACTGTAACGCCATTTCTGGACACGTCTGCTCGCTTCGAGTGACCAGAGCTGAATGCTCACGTCCGTCCTCTTCGAAGGTCTCCCTTCGACTTCCCTTTTCTCAATCCTCACAATCCAAAACCTCAAACTAAATCTTATCCTTATCAATAACTGACCTCTATATTCTAAATCCATCAATCAATTTCCAAATTCTACTATATCGGTAACTGGAGGCTTATACCTCACCAAACGTACTCGCGAAACCTAATTCTGAGTATGGATATCCTTGGTAGTTGCTCTCCTGGAACAGACTTCAGCTGGGATCGTAAAACTTAAAACTAAGTGACCTATGACTTCCTCAGCGGTACAAGTGGTCATGACTTGTCCTCTGAGGCCTGTCAGACAAAAACAATTAAAAATGACCAAACGGCTTCCACAACAGTAACGGTCACAATATAACTGTTGAGGCCTGCCAAACCAAAACTCAAAAACTGATCCCAATCTGCATCCATCAAATTCCTTTTTTACTGGAGTGCTAGCATTTCAGCTAGACCTCTGCAATCTACCAAGAAGTATCATAGGGATAGAACTAGGTTCTATCATCAGATGATACCGGGTGACTAACTCAAGTCCCGCTCCACGGTAACACTGACTTCTCCACATACTCAAAATTCCAAAACTGTGAACTAAAACTCAAACTTTATCATTATCTCAAACTTTAAATCTCAAACCATATTCCATATTCAATTTCCATAATTCTGATTCTAAATCTTTACTATAATTTTTCTTAACAAACCCATAACTGTAGCTAAACATTACTCCATATTTAATTCTTAAACTATAACTTAAATTAAAAATTGTATCAAAATCGTTAATATCTGTACGCTGAATTCTAAGTCTTGAGTTACCATGATCGGAAATAAAGTAAGATCAGTTGGTGTTTGTGACTTTCACTTTGATTTGACCCCCATACGAAAAATAACGTCACAATATATATATATATATATATATATATATATATATATATATACATATATATATATATATATACATATATATATATATATATATATATATATATTTGGCGACAATACTTTAGGTTTAGATTGCAATAATCACTGCCTAAGTCGCCAACTACCAAAGAGTGAAACGTTGTGAGTGATAATGAGAAGAGGAGAGATGGAAAAAGGTATTTGTGGGGTGAGAGGCGTTTCGTCTAAGTATACGATAGCTGAGACTCCTCGGTTAGGTGTGTCTATCGTATACCCCATCTAAGACGCCGTGTTGGAAGTTACATGTTGGAAATGTTTTATATTGAAATAGGCATAGGGACGAGGTATTGCGAGAGGCGCGAGTTGTAAATGCCATCTCGCGGAGTGAATATATATATATTAAAGTGTTTCATATGTAGGCGATATTTTATTTTTGTGTGTCCTACCTGAAAAACTGACAATTTATAAAACAAAAAAGTATTCCTGCTTTAAAAAAAATTCTAAGTTGATGAGGGGCTTAGCGCATTTACAAATTCGATTTTCTATTTAAATAACATGGGAAAAAAAAATTTTTGCCTTTAAAATCAGTCAGAATACTATTTTTTTAGAAGCTTGGCATTAAAATGGAAACAACAAAAAACAAAACGGAATTTCGAAAAGCTTATTTAAAACAATTTGTAGGAAATAAAATTGTCTATAAAAAAGATTTCATGACATCTTATAATAAGTCCGATAGTTTCGCCGGAAATATGAAAAGATCTCAAAATTTACTCTAACTTGACTTCGAGCTCCGCTAACTTTTTAACAGATCGATTTATCAAAAAATGATAAGGGACTTTTTTTGTAATGCGTTAAATTCCCTACAAAAATATATGCTGCGCTTATTCGTACAATGAGCCATTGTCGAGGTAACAAATTCCAAACTAAAAAAAATTGTTTTTCCCATGTTATTTGAATGGGAAATCGAATTTTAGATGCGCTAAGCCCCTAATTAACTTCGGATTTTTTTTTCAAGCGGGAATATTTCTTATGTACTATAAATTGTGAGTTTTTTTAGGTAGGAAAGAAAATAAAAAGTATCGCCTACATATGAAACACCCTGATATATATATTTATATAACTAAAAATCAATTGCTGTTCTTTAGTCTCGTTAGAACTCAAGAACAGCTGAACCGATTTGGCTAATTTTGGACTTGAATTATTTGTGGAACTCCAAAACAGGTTTGAAAGGTGAATAAATATGAGTTTAGTATAATGCCGAATAGCTCAACTGGTAGAGCACTCGGCGCGATACCGACATGGTCTGTTATCGATTCCCAGTTCGGGCTATCTATAGTTTTCTCAATTTATCTTATAAATTGTCTTATTGAGAAGGTTTGCATGTTTAGGTTTCCACTATATTAAATTGGTTTTTAATATAGTGGAATGACGTTTTCTCAGATTTCGCATAACTTTCTAGTTATTTCGATTTCATTATTAAGTTTTGAAAAAAAATAGTGTTCTGATCAATTTTAAAAGCTTAACATTAAAATGTAAAACTAGGAATTTATGCGAAATTTGAGAAAACTTTATTCTAGATAATTTGTAGGGAATCAAATTTTCGATAAAAAGGATCTTACGACATTTTGTGATAAATCTGATAGTTTCCCCGGAAAATTAAAATGAACTCGAAATTTACTATTAATTTGAGTTCAAGCTCCAATAACTTTTCAACAGACGAATTTATCAAAAAATAATAAGAGACTTTTTTTGTAAAGCGTTGAATTTCCCACAAAAATTTATCCTGATCTTATGTGTACAATGAGCCATTGCCAAGGTATAAAATACCGAAAGTTTAATATATTTTTTTTCCATGTTATTTAAATGGGAAATAGAAAATTATGATCCGCGACCTCTAAATATCAATATTAAGAGCTCATATTTTCACAGGAATTTTATTCTGACATCCTCTAACAGAATTCTACGGCCATTCGAAAAAAAAACCTTAGTCGATTTTTTTGACACACCCAAATATATATATTTGTAGCGTTGCTGCAATAATTACAATCGATCAAGTTCGGCAATCCACACGGAACATCGATTTTTCTATATTCCATCTCAACCTCATTTGTAGAGACACAATAAGTAAGACTGCTGAACTGCATACATGCATCTAAGCACTTCTATTGTATTCTCAAATTTTACTGTGTTAAATACGTTGGTTAAATAAAACATTTATTTCACATTATTAGTTGGTTCAAATAATTTATTTATGATATTTAATTTTTACCCTTAACCACTATATATATATATATATTAGGGTGTTTCAAAAAAAAAACAACAAATTTTTTTTTGTTATGGTATCCAAAAATTGAAAGTATTACTAAAAATAAAAATTTTGGTACCAACCCGGTTCTTTATAGTGATATTAAGGTTTGCCTCAATCCATTTTTCTATTTTTCATTTTAATAACACGGTAAAAAAATTTTTTTCTTTTTAGGATTTCCTAGCTCACAATTTATTCAACGGATTTCTATGCCCAGTAAAAGTTTTTGTATGAAATTGAACGCTCTACACAAAAAGTCTCATATCATTTTTTGATAAATCCCATTGTTTAAAAGTTATTTAAGCTTCAAGTCAAATTTACAGTAACTTTTGAGATTTTTTTACTTTTCTGGCGAAAGTATCAGTCTCTACATTGTTCACAAGTTATTTGCATTTCAATTTCAAGCTCCTGAAAAAAAGATTTCTGATTGATTTTAAGAGCTTGACATTAAAATGCAAATAACTTGTGAACAATGCGGAATTTCGAAAAATTTTGTTATTAATAATTTGTATGGAATAAAATTACCTACAAAAATGTAATTTTGATATTTTTTGAGAAAACTGATACTTTCACCGGAAAAGTAAAAAATCTCAGAATTTACTATAAATTTGACTTGAAAATCAAATAACTTTTAAGCAATGGAATTTATCAAAAAATGATGTGAGACTTTTTTTGTAGAGCGTTCAATTTCCTACAAAAACTATTATTGGGCATAGAAATCCGTTGATTGAATGGTGAGCTAGAAAATTATAAACAAAAAAAAGTTTCCGTGTTATTTAAATGGAAAGTAGAAACATGGATTGAGGCGAACCTAAATATCACTATTAAGAGCCCGGGTTGGTACCAAAATTTTTATTTTTAGTTATACTTTCAATTTTTAGATACCATAAAAAAAAAATTGGTGTTTCTTTCGAAACATCCTAACATGTATATTTCGTTAATAGTCGGATGCAAATGAGTATTATAATAATAAATAAAAAAATAATGCACATATACCTTCACTGTCTTCTTGTATTCGTTTAATTGTTCTGAAGCTGGATCTCGAGCCATTTTTGTCTTTTTGTCACTACAATCACCGATACAACGTTTGTTAAAGAATGAAAAAATAGTTTGGAAAATTAAAGAATGATCAAAGTAAACCTGGATGCAAGATCCACAATAATACACTTGTACTCTCCAACAATAGCCACGAGGTTTTATTAGTAGTGTTGTGTTGGGCTAGGTGGGAGAAAACAAACTTAGTGTGCAAAAACAATTTACGTACCTTCATGAACTGTAAAGTTCGACAAGGTCTTAGTGTAGATAATCGCATAGCCGAAGTAGGATTGTAACAATTTTATTGTTCTTTTATTGGAAAATTAATTGCAATCATGGAGTCATATTTTCTCTTCTTCTTATGAAATTATCTGACCTTAAAAATTATGACTATATTTAAAAGAAAATTGAAAAAAATAACGATTGCCTAAAAAAAATTTTCATTTATTAATTATTTGAAAAAATTATTAACAGTGCAATGTGATTAAATTATTAATTATAGTTGCTGTAATCATTATATAATACTTTATTAGAGATTAGAAAAATTTTTTTAGCCATTGCCTCCTACTTTTTGAAATCTTTAGTTCTTTTGCACGTCTTGAACGCGAAGCGGAGAGGTTGTGCTTTATAACGGAATTGTCAAGGTCACGCGATTTTCGTGCAATAAACTGTATATATTATTTTTTACTCTAATTCACGAAAATCGATTTTTCATAAGATGAATTCAGGTTCTAGACAGCTATCAACTAAGTCTAATAAAACACTAATAATTTTAAGTATATATATATATATATATATATATATATATATATATATATATATATATATCGTTATTACCATTTCATTATCAAGGTCTTAAGAAAAATAGTGTTCTGATAGATTCTAAGAGCTTAACATTAAAATGTAAAACTAAGAATTTATACGAAATTTGAGAAAACTTCATTCCAGATAATTTGTAGGGAGTCAAATTTTCTACAAAAAAGATCTTATGATATTTTGTGATAAATCTGATAGTTCCGCCGAGAAATTAAAAAGAACTCGAAATTCACTATAAATTTGAGTTCAAGCTCCAATAACTTTTCAACAGACGAATTTATCAAAAAATGATAGGAGCCTTTTTTTTTAAAGCGTTTAATTCCTTACAAAAATATATCCTGATCTTGTGTGTACAATGAGCCATTTCTGAAGTATAAAATACCAAAAGCTTAACATGTTTTTTTTCCAGGTTATTTGAATGGAAAATAGAAAATTATGATTCGTGACCTCTAAATATCAATGTTAAGAGCTCATATTTTCACAGAAACTTTATTTTGACATCCTTTGACAAAATTGCACGGCCATTCGAAAAAAAACATTTGTCGATGTTTTTGACACACCCTAATATATATGGGTCATTCCATCAAATAAAGTTATTTTTACGGGGTGACCCTCGCAGATTTGGTTCAAACTTTCTGGAGTTGTTCTGTCTGTTAAAAAAAAACATTCTCTGAAAATTTGAGCCTTCAATGTGTAGCTGTGTCAAAGTTTCGGAGAAAAAAACTTTTTTAAAAAAATGAGCACATAACAGTTGTTCGTAGGAAAAATTTTCAGCTTTCCAATAAAAATATCCATTTTTTATTTTAAGTTACAGGAGACCTTTTAAAATTCGATTAAAGAAGAAAAAACGATTTTTATGGCTGTGCGGCGCTTGATACATCTATTTTGACATTTTTTTCTGAAAGCTGAGACTTTTTTCCACAAAATATGTAATTTTTACAATGTGCATATTTTTTGTTTGAACAAAATTAAATAAAATATAAACTCTCTTTGATAAAAAAACTTTAATTCTTAACTTTTTTGACATCTTTATACATTTTTAACACAAATATATATTCTAGGCTATTAACAATAGGTGAGAAAAGGTGTACTGCTTGTGTTTCTTTCACCGCAATTGACTTTAAGTATCGTACGTCTAAAACATTTATTGTCTATAAAAAGTCATTATTCCTTGATTAAAGGAAGCGATTCGAAACGATTTGTAATGTTAAATGCCCATAAAAAAGGTGATTAAAAAGTATTCAAAGTATTCAAAAGCATTACAAAATATTAAAAATTTTTTTTCTAATCGTTTTAAATCGTTTCTTTTAAGAAGAATTGATTATAAAAGTGAAATCAACGCCGGTAAAATTTTAAATACCCTGGATGCATAAATCTTGCCGTGTCAGGATATGTTTTCTAATATGTGGCCGCAGTAAAGCTTTGACAACAAAAATTATAAAATTATTTTTCATGAACCCAGCATCAAAGCCTTAAGTTTCGGAATTAGTGATTTGAACTTTGATTCTTGCGTTTTGTTCAAAAATGATTTCAGGCTATTGATGTTAACTGCCTTAATGACAGTTCTTACTTTATCATCGTCTTATGAAAATTTATGTAAATAATAAATAGTATTTATGTTTTCTGTTTAATTATAAATTGCAAATCATAAGGTACGCGTACATTTATGGTTGATCACACCATTGATCTTTTATTAATTTAAGTCTAACTGGCTGCTGCCACTGAAACTAATTTTCAATGCAGATAATATTAAAAAAATAGTGTGTAACACGAGATAAATCACGACTTCAGATTGCAGTTATTGTCAGCTTTTGCTTACGGCTTGTGCAGCCTACTTCACTCTCGTCTGATGTCGTTTTGTTTCATCTCTTGCCATACAGTGAAGCGTTACAGTTTGATGAAACTATAAAATCAATGACTTGTATTTAAATAATTATTGATTTGGTTCAAACAAAAAATATGCGCATCGTGTCCGTATGAAAAAACAATAGGTGGTTAAAATATATAAAATCATATATGTTTGCAACAAAAAAATATATGATATATTATATTGTATATTATAAAAAATCATATAGAGATTTTCGCCGATTTAATATAAAATTATATACAGCAGTAAATATATGTATTCCATATATGTAGCTTATATGCTTTTTATATGAAGCTATATATACATTAACATTTACCTTATAATATATTGTATTGATATATTTCCTTTTATATTAAAAAAATATATAATTTTTATATAAAATGAAATATATGGTAGCATATAATTTATATTATATATGGCACTATATATTTTCTTTGTTATATCTTATTCGGTGTATGTATATGGGTATATCATATATTTGCATCAAATTAAGTAATTTTGAAAATTTTATCTGCAATTTAAAGAGTATATTATAATTTAGCTCTAATTCAATTGGAGTGGGTCATACGAATAAGAAACTTTTTTTTCCATACATTATATAAATATATGTTTTTATATACGATCAAAGTATATTTTTCGTTTATGATAGAAATATATATTTTTATGTATCAAAAAAATATAGTTTTCGTATATAACAAGAATATATATTTTCATATATGATAAAAATATATTGTTTGTATATGATTGACATATATATTTTATGTATGCTAAACATATACGAACTCGTATATGATGAATATTATATTTTTTAATATAAAAAAAAAAATGTATCAGAAAATACAGTTAAATTGACCACATTTATTTTATGATATTTATCATATATTTTGACCATATATGGTATTTTCATACGGGTGAAAATTACATACATTGTAGGAAAATGTCTCAGCTTTCAGAAGAAAATATCAAATTAGATGTATAAAGTGCCGCACAGTCATAAAAATCGTTTTTCCTATTTTAAACGAATTTTAAAGGGTCTCCTGTAACAAAAAATGAAAAATCGATAATTTCGTTGGAAAGCTGAAATTTTTCCTTCAAAAAACTATTGTGTGCTCATTTTTTTTTTAAATTGTTTCCTTCAAAAGAGGTAATGGAAAAGTTGAAAACAAAAATTTAAAAAAATTAAAAAAATCCTAACTTTGAAACTGCTGCATGTTAAAGGGTCAAATTTTAAGAAAATGTTTTTTTAAATATATGGAAAGACTCCACAAAGTTTGAATCAAATCAATGATGCTCGCCCCGTAAAAATAACTTTATTTGGTGGAATGACCCATATAAATATTGTAACGGGTTTTTCGCCACCGGGGATCTACCGGAGTGAAATCCGAATACACTTACGATTTTGGCAACCTTGTTCAAAAATTAAAATGTTGGGCGCCAGGTGATTTTATAATCACCAATAAACAATTATCAGAAATCGGCTCAGGGTGGCAGATCAGGGAAAGGTCAGGCACTTAAAACTACGATCACTGATTGATCAGAATTAAAAAAAAATAGTCTTATATTAAGGAATAAAATAATTGATCAGTTTCACAAAAATAATCGGTTACATCAAAATATAAATTGCCGTGATCGGCTTGACTCGATATAAACAACAAAAAACAAATTGGTCGTAGAAATCGTTTTTATTCAACACAAACAGTCAGTCGGTTCCTCAAAAAAATAATAGTCGTTGACGAAAAGAAAAAAAAATTATTTAAATGTCCGGAGACACACACACAGCGTAAGTATTACTGAAATACTTGACTAGTGACGTCAGAGTATTCTTACACGGCGAGGCGACAAGATTGCTGTTGCTAATGAGACACAAATAATTCGTGATTCTCAGAACTGCTCGAATGAAATAAAATAAAACATAAAATAATTTTTATGTTTCGGCAACGCGTTAAATTTTACGATCATATAATTATTACACGTAATTAATTGTTAATTACACAGCATGCGTTTTACTTGTTCATTAAACCAAACCAATCAGTCGTCCACTTGCTCAGTTTTCGTGTCGAGGCTTCAGCTTGTTCACGAAAGGCGATTATTGTTCACTCGGGATCAGTTTACTACCAATTCTTTTAACGGGTCGTTGATCAAAACTCGAGTTGTTCGTTACGGCGTATATCGAATTGTTCAAACATCGGAATCGAAATTGTTCTTTTGGTCGAGACAAATTGTTCAAATACAAAAACGTGGCCGTTCAGTACGGCGTCTACCCCGGATCTCCTGTTTCAATCCATGCGGTGGATTGATTGCTCGGTCAAAGTCGAAATTGTTGATTCTAGATGTCACTCGAAATTGCTAATTCGGTAACTATTAATGATTTCAAATAAATTCAAATCACGAGTCTATGTCGAATTTTTCATCATGTTACAATACATATGTATATATACATGTATATTGCGGTGCTTCATTTTCGGCGAAAGTATTTTTTTTTTGTTGCTCATCAAGCAAAATATTGTTTTTTATGCTAAAATGAAAATTCCTGCCAAGTTTGAGCTCTTAATTCCAATCCTAAGTACTTTCCATTTGATTTTCAAGATTTCCCAATTAAAATACACGTAAATTAAACTACTTTTTTTTCAACTTTCTAATACTCAGCTACGTTTTATGATATCGACGCAGTTTTGGTCGTAAATCATAGGGCATTTGGTATTCTTAGCTGTAATTCCAGCTGTTTCACTTGTGTTTGCTGCGGAAGTCATTTTTCCTATGAAAATGACCTTTATTAGCTTGCAGAACGTAAACCAGTGAAACTACACTGAAAATGTTAAATAGAATTTTGTAGGAAATTTTATTCCCTTCAAAATAAGTCCTATGATTCAAGTCGCTAAAGTCCATAGTTTCCTATTTATAATTATTTTTATAATTTGAGAAATAAAATATCAATTGTAATTTTTTTTTTTTATTATATTTTTTTAATTACTAAAATGACTATAACTCGAAAACTATAGACTTTAGCTACTTGATTCGTAAGACTTTTTTTGGAGGGAATAAAATTTCCTATAAAATTCCCATTAGCATTTTCAGTGTACTTTCATTGGTTTACGTTCTGCAAGCCAATAAAGGTAAATTTGATACGATAAATGACTTCCTCAACGGACATCAGTGAAACAGCTGGAATAACAGCTAAGTAACTATGGGCACTTTTGAAGAACACCAAATGCCCTTCAATTTGCGACCAAAACCGCGTTGATATTATGAAAACGCAGCTGAGTATTAGAAAGTTAAAAAAAAGTAATTGTATTTACGTGTATTCTAAATGAAAAAAAATCAAATTGAAATAGCAAGTACTTAGTATTTGACTCAAAAGCTCATATTTGGTGAGTTTTTTTTTTCAATGTAGGTTGAGATTTTGCTTGAGCACTTAAAAAAAAAAACTTTTGCGGAAATGAATCACCCTAATATATATATTAGGGTGGTTCGTTTTGAACAAACATTCTTTTTTTGCTCCCACAGCAAAATATCATTGCACACATAAAAAAAAATTCCCTGAAAGTTTCAGCCCTTAATCTTACGTCTAAGTGCTTTTATTTTGATTTTGAAATTTTCCCATTTATAATACATAGAAATATTAGGTTTTTTTTTTAATTCCCTATAACTTGGCAGCATTTCATAGCACTATAATGCCCATAGAGGTGATTTGTAAATAATTAGCCGCACTTTAAATGTGCTCGCGACAATTTTATTATAACTCTTATATTTCAGTTTTTATGCGAGATAGAAATCATATTTTTTAAAAAATACTATATTTTTTGCACGTAAAGACTAAACGGTTAGAGTTACGGAAAAAAAGTGAAAGAAAATTTTATAGGAAATTAAATTCTCTACAAAAAAGGTCCCATTCATGAAATCTATAAAATCCATAGGTTAAAAGATATAAAACATTTAAGAATTTTTTTTATTATATGTTCAGAGAATAATAAATATTATGTGGTTTAAACAATAAAATTATACATTTTTTTATTATTTTCTCATTTGTTTACCGTATATTTCTGACTGTAGAATAAAATAACCTTATACATTAATTAGTTAAGAGCTCTGTGACATATAATTTTCTTTTTTACATGATAGATATTTTTTGCGGTGGTCTTGGACTACTTGTAAAATTAGTTGCCTTTGTTCTTCGTCTTGTGTGAGACATTGATTGTATTTTTCGATCAATGCCACCCCTCGTTACACTGTATCATTCACAACTTTTAGCTGCTTAAATGTTTCTAGGCATTTTTTATAATCGTCATTAGACTCCCATAAGTCAGGATCGATTTTAAGAAAACCAGTGGACAACTCAAACTGTTTAAAAATGAAAAGAGATTTCTAACTAACGAAATCACTTATCTCTTTCGTAGCCAATGAATCAAATTTATTTTTGTTTAGAATGAGACGTTTTTTCTTAATAGCATGTGTTTCTTTATTTTTAATCGAATTTACCATTTTTACTTTTTGTTCATGTGATAAGGCTGGATGAAACAGTTCTAAACAAGCAAGTTGTTCGTTCAGGTACTAAAGATGACGGGATAATTTTGCTAGAGCAGCTTCAGCAATTTTCGAATGCGTGTTCTTGTAAATCAATAAATTCTGAAATAATTTCAAATCACCATTCGGAGCTTTTGTCGTATCCATAGCAGTAAACTAGCTTTCAAGGTAAAATAAAACCAAATAAACATATTTCTCGGAGAGCCTCAACATCTGATTTTTTTATTGAAAATTGTTTTCTAAACAAATAAATTTTCAAACAATACAATGCTTTGAATAACCACCTCGCGTGGTGCATTGCGCCAGGAGCTCTAAATTTTACGCCATTTTTGGGAACACCTCCCAAAAAAATATAAATAAGCATCAAAAACTCACGATAATCATCTCTTGGTAAATGATCCTAATGAAAAAAATTGTAAATAATATGAAATACCAATTGATACCAATTTTTTTATAGTATTTATCATTTAATTACCATAAATTGATGAAATTAATTATTAATAACTGTAAACTGACTATTATTAAAATATTTAAAATGGTAACCGGCCAAAATATCCGAGACAAGAAAATACTAGATAATAAAATTTTAGCACATGCATCCGTACAAAAATATCCTGAATAAAAAACCCTGATCAACCAGGATAAAACCTGAAAATATCTATATTTGTCTCAGATTTTTTCGTTCGGGATATTTTTGTCCTGAATTTTTATATTGAAGATAATAATCATAGAACATGATGATCGGAAATCATTTAAAATAAATCAAATAATTTTTATTCAAACTAGTATTCTATGTGTTGCATTATCTTACTAATATTTTAATTTTTATAACTAATACCTTAAGTTGAGTTTCTATAAAACGAAGTTTATCTTCTTTTGTTTCACTAAGAATGTCTTTTATTGCTAAGTCATCAATTCCAATATCATATTGAGGTGGATCAATATTTTCCCAAAAATCTTGGAATCTCTTAAAAATAGGCACATTTAGGCCTGTTGTAATTGGCCAAGCAACTTCTAATACATTGCGTAAAATTATTTCAAAAATGTGGTGACGACATGCGAAATACAATAAATCTCTTTGTAATTTTTGGGCTAATAAAGTGCATGTTTCGTTCTGAAGACCTACATTAAGATTATTATAAAAATTAAAAAAATGTCTTGAAGTGGCATCATATTTTTACGAAACAACATTAATTTACAAATTTACAAACAAGTAATTCTATACCGAAAAAAAAAGAATATAAACAATTTATAGAAAAAAGCAAAAACCGATATTTTTCGTCAATAATTAATAAATCTCGAAGATTAATACGAAATAGTTAGAAGCGGAATTTATCATCACTAATTAGTATTTTCATATATTCTATGCAAATTAGTTTATTAAAAATGAATAATTTTTGTGAATTTGAAATTACTACTATGAATTATCTTTAAAAGTAAATAAAAATCTTTGATTTTAGATATCAATTAATAATTAAAGTGTGAAATCTAATTAATTTATGACATACATCAATCAAATAAGTAATATTTATTAAATTAACTGTAGCAAATCATGAAGTTTGTTTTCTTATATGGTCCAAATTTTGATAAAAAGAAAAGTCTATCTTTTATTAAATTATGGCCTTGTTTCAAAATTATTAGTATATAAATATGAATTCAAAGTAAAAAATATGTTGCCAACTGATAAATTTTCGAGCCTTCTTTTTTCCTGTTCATATAATTAAATAATTTACCAGTGTTAACGCTGGGAGTGTCGAAACACATTGCTTTTACTCTATCAACAATATTCCACTCGTTCAACACCTCAAAAATAACTCCAGATTGATTAAATCCTGTTGCATTGTCAAGTTTTGGAACGCCAAGTAGTTGTTCAGTACCAACTCCGGAGACTACAATCGGAAGTCGTTCCACTTTTTTTTTGCTTAAAACAGTGGAAAGTGATTTTCCGTCCCAATGGACGACAAGGCACTTAGCGATATTATTATCATTTTTTAATGCCTCCACAATATCTATTCTGAATTTATTACGAGCATTAAAAATGGTTGAATAGCTTAGATTAAAATCATCGATATCTAATCCAAGACTGCCGAGTACCGAAGCGATTATGTACATTGCTTGCCTATTGCTGGTTTGTGTACGATCTAATGTAGAAACAAGGTCCGGTGTCATGATGTTTATTTTTTTAGTCTTAGCTGGAGGACTCTCGTCCTCATAATCAGAGTCAGCACACTTAAAATCACTACATTTTGACGATTGACTACTGGCAATATCTGATATCGAAGTCAGTGATAATATTTGACTCAACTCTATGGATGAATCTTCTGGTAACTTATTTTCAATCGGTGCAGATTTATAACTCCTATTGTTTTCACGACATTCTGTTAGATATTTACGCAAATGATCTGGCAAAATTTCAGTTTCATTGCGTTTGGCAATATCGAATAATTGATCCAATTTTTCATTGAAACTTTTGATTATTTTTTGTTGAGTCGGTGATTTTTTTTTTTTTTTTGTTACGATTAACTTTTAATTCTTTATATAAGTTATAAAATTTTTCAAATTTTTTTATGTGATGTTGTATACGACCGATCGGAATACAAAATTTGTTCCATATACCGTGCACATCATTAATTACTTCAGTTGAGCTTTGTCGAATTGTCAAATTCAAATAACGATGCTTGTCCATAAAAACTTTTATAATATCACGATAAGTCGGTAATTTATTTTCATTTAGTTTAGTAGACTTGAATCCGATTAAATAATTGTATACTTTATTAATGCTCATTTTTTCCGTCATAATTTAAGTATTTTTTTAACTTTATGAATGAATTATTTTAATATATTACGTAAACAAATAATGTTGTTGATTTTTTAATTATTTATTTAGAGAAAATATTTATCTGCACGCACAGCAATTAATAGCAAAAAGTAACCTCAAAAACTAAACAGTATAATTGAAGACATAGTCAATAAAGTAAGGACCTTCAAAAAAAAATTTTATTTATTGAAAGCTCAATTGCATAGCGATTAACCAAATGCGCCTCTATTGTGAATAATTATAAAAAAGTTCGAGGTCAAACAGCGGTGCACTTACAGTGCCTCTTTTCTGCAAGATTTTGATTTAGAATTTCATATCTTCTTAGACGAAAAAGGAGTTGACTTGCCAATCTCTGCACTAGCTATTATATAGAACAGATTTTTCATTGCCAAAATTAAAGGAGGAAAGTGCACAACAAAACAATCACACAAATTATTATCTTGCTGTATATAAACATGAGAAAATAATAAAAAATGCATCATTTTTTAGTTTAAACCACATAAAATTTATTATTCTCTCAACATTTAATAAAAAAAATTCTTAAATGTTTTATATCGTTTAACCTATGGATTTTATGGATTTTATGAATGGGACCTTTTTTGTAGAGAATTTAATTTCCTATAAAATTTTCATTTACCTTTTTTTTCGTAACTCTAAGCGTTTAGCCTTTACGTGCAAAAAATATAGTATTTTTTTAAAAATATGACTTCTATCTCGCATAAAAACTGAAATATACAAGTTATAATAAAATTGTTGTGAGCACATTTTAAGTGCGACTTATTATCTACAAATCACCCCTATGGGCATTATTGTGCCATGAAATGCCGCCAAGTTATAGGGAATTAAAAAAAAACCTAATATCCCTATGTATTTTAGATGGGAAAACTTCAAAATCAAAATAAAAGTACTTAGACGTAAAATTAAGGGCTGAAACTTTCAGGGAATTTTTTTTTTATGTGTACAATGATATTTTTGTGTGGGAGCGAAAAAAAAAATGTTCGTTCAAAACGAATCACCCTAATATATATATATGTCGGCTCGGACTCACTCCGCGAGATGGCATTCACAACTCGCGCCTCTCGCAATACCTCGTCCCTATGTCTGTTTCAATATATAACATTTCCACCATGTAACTCCCAACACGGCGTCTTAGGTAGGGTATACGATAGACTCACCTAACTGAGGAGTCTTAGCTATCGTATATTCAGACGAAACGTCTCTCATTCCACAAATACCTTTTTCCATCTCTCCTCTTCTCATCATCTCTCACACCGTTTCACTATTTGGTAGTTGGCGACTTAGGCAGTGATTATTGCAATCTAATCCGAAAGTATCGTCGCCAAATATATATATATATATATGTCGGAGGGTCAGCAGGTAGTTGAGGGGTACTCTTAGTACCGTCTTTATTAACACCATTATTTGTAGACATTTTTATTTAATCAACAAGATATCAGATGAGCAACAAAATATTTATCGTTACACACAATTACTATCGAGAAGATTTCACAACTGATTATAGTATTAGAAATAATTCAAGTATTACAATATGGTATAAACTAAGATTAAAGTTACACAATGTTAAATATTCACTAAAGGCTAAATATTACAATAACTACACTCAAATAACTATATGGATTATAATACACAAGTAGTACAACAGTATTTACTAATTTAACATACAACTCAATCGTAGAGTTAACAAAATATACGCACCAATAAAATTAGACTTGAGAACGAATACACGGTCAGCAGGAAACGAGATGCTCTCGACTCAAGCTCAAATAGAAGTATAACGTAAACCGCTTTTCTTTTCACGACGGAGACGTGAAACAAACCCGGAGTCGAATGTGGTCACCCAAGTGTATTAAAAAAATTATAAATAACAATAATAATTATTACTAAAAATAATAAATAATTATAAACAAACTAAAGATGTGCCTGGACCAGCTCCTCAGGCTGGGTTAGTGCACGAGGGCGCCAATCCGTTTTTACAAAACGGACAAAATTAATAACGATCAGGGGAGAGATCACGGGACAAAATCTTGAGCGAGAATGTATGCACCAAGCGGAATGACAACCAAACAAATATATAATAAATAAAAAATAATAATAAGGAATAATTACTACTAAATATATCCAGGAAACAAACAAATAAATATCGGCTATCACTGGGTTCCTTTTACTAAATTATTCAATTCAAATAATATCATTAAATTATCCACTGGAGAAACCAAATTACATATTACAATCTTTTACCCAATATAATTAGTATACTTAATTCTTTATAATAAAATTGTGTTAAATAATAATAATAATCTTTTCTTATTTTAAATTATTTACTCTGGGGAGAGAAAACACGGGTACTCAATATATGTGGCAACACTGGGTTGCATACCATTAAATTAGAAAGTAAATTTTACCCAGAGAAATAATATTAAATATTCAACTATACTTTTAAAATAACATATGAAATACTAGTGTAAGACAAGGAGCCACACTTGCCATCCTTGTCTAATCCTTCCAGGAATTCGCTCGACGCGTCTCCGTACATGGAACGTACGCCAAACGAATTCAACTTATTATAACAATATAACTCAGTGTCAATTTTCTATGAAATAAATACCGCGATCAACTCTACTGAAGGACCAGCGATAGCCGATGCAACAAATAATAACACAATTGACTTACCGGCGTTGACAAAAATTACTTCTGGATCTATTCAACCATACGATATTCAAACTATACTTTTGACTCAATATAATAAAAAACCAATTATTCAATTTAAACAAACTTTAACTATGTAATTATTTCATTAAGGCGACTGGGCCAGAACAATCTACTCAGATATAATCACGGACAACAACACGTCCTACCTTCACAAAATCCCGGTCCTCTCTGACTATATCTTTCCTTGATTTTTCCGAGGGAGGGTAATCACTCACGTGTTATCCCCTCTCATGACCTCGGACCCGAAATTATAAATTAAAATAAAATATTTAAAATTGTCACACGACCTGAGTTATATCATAATAATAAATCAAATAATATTTCCTATCAATAAACAAAAACATAGTCGGTACTATCTCTCTCAAATAATAAAATAATAGTTAATTTAGTGCACCACGTGGCTGGATAAAAATATCGATTTTTATCCCCACTATATCGACTTACTCTCCCTTCGGTCGATATTTTTATCTACAACATACGCTCACGTGTGCTACTAACTGAAATAAAAATATCGATTAAGTACATAAATTCAAAATAATTATCAAAACATATACATAAACATAATAAACAATAATATCAATAAATCCATAATTAAATCATACTACAATAATCTATCAAAATAATATAAATATTCGAATAAAAATAAATTATAATAAATAAATGCGCTTGATTTGAGCTAGGTGTTGTTAAATTCACGGTGAGATGGAAAAGCGCGCGCAGCGATTCACGTTTGAATCGCTACGTGACAGAAGTATAACTTTAATTGCACTCTGAACTCTTACTCTCCAAAAAAAACTACTGTCTTTGCCTAAAAGACCCAAACTCCGTTATTCTATATTACATATCTTACTATCCTCTGACCGTGGCTACGTTTGGTGAGCAGATGCCACTCCAAGTCTAAGCCTACCGTCATAAAAATATTTTACAACAAGCTTAAAAAATTTCCGAATCCGACTAAGTTGTAATATATTATTGCTAAACATTGTTGCTTAAATGAAATATAAACTAAAATGTAGTTGGGACTTTCCAGTCTCTGGGAAAACCCAACTATAATTTTATCTTCGACATATATATATATATATATATATATATATATATATATATATATATATATATTATAAGACGTAAAAAATTCGACGTCGACCCGTGGTTTAAAAATTATTTGAAAGAAGAAGGACTGATTATTCGTTGAACAATAGATTTGGTGATATCTATGATGAATTTGGACTTTGATGGAGGAATTGATCGAATGCATGGATAGGAAGGATCCGGTGGAGACGTTGAACGGAACGGCAACGTTCTTTTCTTATCAATTCGATTCGCGACTGAAAAGAAAGAACAATTTTGACTTACGAAAAGGAACAATTAAATCACGAGTAATAATTGTATGTTAGTGCAATTTGACGCGTTATCAAAATAAAATATAATTTTATTTTATATTTAATTTTATTTCACTCCAAATTTCTGAGAATTACGGATTATCTGGGTCTCATTAGCAACGGCAGTTTTGGAGCCTCATCGTGTAAAAATAGTCTAACGTCACTAGTAAAGTATTCCGTGGTAAATACATTGTCTGTGTGTGTGAAAAATAAAATAAGTTCTTTTATTTCGTCAATCGACTTTTTTTTTAGGAGTACGATCGGATTTTGTGTTTCGATCAACTATGACTTTTGCGAACAACTTCCTTGTTTATACAGAGTCAAGCCGATGACGGCAAATAATATTTTGTTGTAACCGATTATTTTTGTAATACCAATCAATTTATTGCGTTTTTTTTTTAAATACGCCTAATTATTTAGTTAGTACTAAGGTTTTTGAAACAGAAAACAGAGTGCTCGCAGTGACACGACATTTCAGCCGGTGCCGATGAATTGAAATGACGTTTTAATGTATTGACAATGTGATGAGGTGTAGTCTTATTATTTGGAGTGAGTAACTCACTGGGCAAACGAATTGGCTCACCGTACACTAATTCAGCCTGGGTCGTCTGGATGTCGTCTTTCCAAGCAGCGTGTAAACCGAGCAAAACGGCTGGTAAGGTGTCATACCATGACTCTTGATGACACAAAAGTGTGGCTTTTAGCTGACGATGTAAACGTTTGACAAGACCGTTGGCTTGCGGGTGATATGGTGTAGTATGTAGGTATCTTATTCCATACATTCTTAATAACGACAGGAATAACAACGATTCAAATTGTGGACCTTGGTCTAAAGTTATGCGTTTCGGTGCTCCGTGGCGTGAAATCCAGTGCAGCGATAGTGCATGTGCTATCGTTTCTGCAGTTCCATTGAATAACAGGACAGCCTCAGGGAACCTCGTGAATTCGTCGATGATAGTTAGGCATTAATTGAAGCCTCTTGGAGTTCTTAAAGACACTACGTCGATACGAATATGCTCGATTCGTTCAGTTGGAGGTTCAAATCTAGCGATCGGCGATGACACGTGTCTCTGAATTTTGTTCTTCTGACAATCAATGCGAGATTTCGTCCATTTTCAGCAATCTTTATTAATCGACGGCCAGACATATCGTTTGGAGACCAACTTGAGTGATCCTTTAATTCTGGGATGAACTGGCGAGTGCAGTAAATCAAACACTTCCTTTCTCAGTGGCTCTGGAACATATACACGCACTGTACCTGACGCAGTGTCTCAATACAGTGCAGGTCCATTATCGAGTTGAATCGTTTTTAAATTCGAAGCATTTGTTTGACGTAACAGCTGCTGAAGTTAATCGTCAGTTTGTTGAGCGTCGGCGAGTTCTCGCGACGTTATGGCAGTAGATACTGTTTCGACACGTGACAATGTGTCAGCAACAATATTGTCGGTACCCGACACATGTCGAATATTGGTGGTGAATCGACCGATGAAATCGAGTCGACGAAATTTCCAAGGCGATGCTCTTTCGGTGCGCTGATTGTAAGCATGCTGAAGAGGCTTGCGATTATCGTAGATCGTAACATGCCGGCCTTCGAATATATGTCAAAAGTATTTTACAGCCTCGTAGATGGCGTTCAACTTGCGGTTGTAGGTCGACAGTTTTTCAATAGACAGGGACACTTTTCGACCGAAAAATGCCAGTGGGTGCCAGTTGTTATACACTTTTTGTTGCAATACGGCTCCGATTCCTATTTCGGGTGCGTTGGTAAATATTGCCCAGTCAGCATCGATTTTAGGTCTACCAATAAAGTAGCATCCGCGAGAGCTCGTTTAGCTGACTTAAAAGACTTTGGGTGCTTCAAAAATTTTGTTTAACGGTGCTAGAATTTCTACAGCGTTCTTGATGAACTTTCTGTAGAAATTCACTTGGCCGAGAAATCGACGAAGTGCTTTTAAGGTGGTAAGAGGCTCGAAATTGACAATTGCCTCGACTTTTTCCGATAACGGCTTAATTCCATCTTTGGTGATGACGTGGCCGAAAAATTTTACTTCTGGTAGACGAAACTGGCATTATGGTACATTAATTACCAGTCCGCATTCACAGAGACGCTCGAGTAGTATTTTTAGATGATCCATGTGTTGCTTTTCGTCTGTTGATGTGATTAAGATATCGTCAACATATGGAAAAACGAAGTCCAGGTCACGAGTGACCTTGCCGATAAATCTTTGAAATGTTTGAGCTGCGTTTTTAAGCCCAAGCATTATAAACCAGAACTCGAATAGTCCGAACGGTGTAATGATCGCTGTTTTCGGCACATCTTCCGGTGTAACGGGTATTTGCAAAAATGCCTTTGCAAATTCGATGACTGAAAATATATTTTTACCGTGTAAAAATGCAGCAAAGCCGTCAAGATAACGTAATAAATATTTATCAATTAAGGTTCGATTGTTGAGTGGTCGGTAATCACCGCATGGCCTCCGTTCTCCGGACATCTGCACTAAATGAAGTGGGAAAGCCCAGGCGCTGTTGGAAGGTCTGCAAATACCTTCTTCGATCATTTTGTGGAATTCGGCTTGTGCAATTTTCAGCTTATCTGGAGCCAAGCGTCTAGCTTTGCACGAAACTGGCGGTCCAGATGAGGTTCGAATATCATGCACCGATTAATTTTTTTTTGTTTGCCCCTGAGTAGCACCAGGTCTTGTAATATCGGCAAATTCTTTCAATAATTCTATACACGCAGAATTACCATCGACTGCATTGATATTTGTTTCTGCCGATGGCGTGTGAGAATTTCTGGGTGTCAGTAAACCAGTGATGCCATCACGAAGGCATTTTCATTTTAGGTTGACTAGTAAGTCATAATGACTTTAGAAGTCTGCACCTATAATCGGTTTAGTGACGTCAGCAATGATAAAATTCCATGAGAATTCTCGGCGAAGTCCAAGGTTTAATGTAATTGATTTTAAACCATAGGTTTGAATTATCGATCCGGTCGCGGCATACAATCGATAACCTATGGGTCTTCTGATTGATTTCAGCCAGCCAAGTGGAAAGACGGATAAATCTGAGCTAGAATTGACAAGATATTCCGTTCCTGTAGGTCGGTCTTGGATAAACAAGTGGCGAGAAATCGATTGAGAATCATTAGCCGCCTCTACTGATTCTCGTTTAAATTTTCCGGCAATTTACAGCCGAGAGCGCAGGATCGGGCATTTTTACCATGCTTGTAATGGTACCAGCAGAAGTCAAACTTCTTCGGTACACGCGACCGTGATTGACTGCAAGATCTCGATCGACCACGGTTCATCGTCAAGTTTTTTACTTGGTTCGTCAATTGCAGTGCAGCAATCTCGCCGTGCTCGGGGGTTGATGATGAAGAAGTTGCTGTAGCAGCGGCAGCTTGAGGTTTGAGCGATATCCCGAGTTGAAAAATTTCAGATTTATCTTAAACCGAATAAACTGCTAGGCAACAGTTGGAAAAATAAAAAGTGGCTATTTAGAATACATTATAAAATGAGCCTGAACTCAGACTGCATGGTCGTCATATTTCACTTTTCAGGACCATCAGACTAAAATTAAGCTTAAAAATAAAATCAATTAGTCCGGCTCTTCAGCTAAAAAATAGTTTGAAACTAACGCTTTTTAGGTTGATGTTCGGTTCCCTGGGTAAAAAAATAATAAATTTGTTTTCCTGCCGAAATTAAGTTAGAGACAAGGATTTATACTATTAGTATTATTATTATATTTGATTATATAAAATAAAAATGGTTGTCATTGTTTAATATTTTTTTAATTGCTCGGAAAAAATGAATTATATAGGTTACATATGGAAATCGGCAATAAATGACTGCGTATGACTGAATATGACCATATTTAATTAAATTAAAAATAATAGATTGTTTTATTCTTTTTTTAATTTTTTGTTCAATAATTTTAGTGATGCAGAGATTATTCGATATGCGGATTTCTAATCGCATTAGAAATTTTTAATTCAGAGAACAAACGCTACACTTATCAACGACCACACGGACATTAGTGAGATTCGAACCCGGGACCCTACGTACGAAAGACTGACGGTTTAACGACTAGGCTACGCTACCGACAGTGACTACTGACTTTAGTTGTACCCTACATAAGATCGAATGAATACATTCACTTTTACAGTCATATCAAGCTGTTCAGCCTGAACTCGTACTTGAAAAATTATTAAGTAGCGGGTTTAAGCTGAATAACCTACAGGTTATTCAGCTTAAATTTAGTGCCTTTTTAATGCTATGGTAGGCTGTTCAGTTTTAAGACAGCCTGGAAATTTTTCGTCGGTTTGAAGCTTATGCTTCTTCAGGTTGAATCCAGCTCCAATTTAATTCCAGTAGCAGGCTAAACAGTTTAATTTAAGGCTCAATTAAGAGCAGTCAGTTTCAATTAACGTTCAATTCAGCGCATTCAGCTTCATTTAAGGACCAGTTCAGCGTAGTCAATTTGAAATAATGCTGAAACTTATTGACCGGGATACGCTTGATCATACGATCGGCTGACTCGGCAAGTTTGTCAAGTGTTGCGTCATTAAAGGCTTCAAGACACACTTGAACTTCATTTGGCATGTGTGCGGCCAACGTGCTCTAACGATAGCATCAATGCCGGGAACTAACGAACGCAGATGGTGCAAATGTTTCAATGGAGTCTGATCGCCGAGTTTCTCTTTGTCGACGAGCTGCGTAATGCGTGCATCCTCGGATTTCGCAAAGCACTTGATCAACGCGGTTTTTAAATCACTAGACGACGTGTTTGCTGGAGGATTGACGATGGTGTTCTGTACTTTAGCAACGATGCGGGTTTCAAGCAGCGGAATCACAAGGTCGAGTTGGCACGCTCAGTTGTTATCTGGAATGTTGAAAACTGCACCTCAACCTGCGCAAACCACAGTTTCGGATTTTCTGTGCTGAACTGGGGTGCTTTGATATTCACGGCCATATTTAATTTTATTGACGTAAGCGACGACGATCCCGATAATTGAGATTTAAACGTGTCTTCGTCTGATGAATTGGATTTTATTTTTTTGTCACTGTCGGTTTCAAAGTCTGACATTACCCGTCAACAATGTCTGTAATTCGGTCCTGAGTTACCGAAAGATTATTGATGACGCATGGCTCAGGAATGTACAGTCGGCGAATCGGCTTAATCCTCGATCGTATTTCCGGTAACGGAAAGAAAATTGTACGTAACAATGCACGAAAAATTGATTACAATTTTTTTATCACAGCTCGTGAAAACTTTTATCACTATTCAATTCCCACTCAAGATCCCTCGAATCAACACTGATAAGGCATAACGTTCATAAGATGCCCAGCAATGCACCAGCGGTGATAAAAGAATAAAAACTGCGCAATGATAGAGAAATCACTGCACTAATTAAATCAAAACAAATTTACACAGAAGTACCTGTGAATAAAAATCACGGTCTCGCCGGTTAATCGTTAACGTGACATAATCTTCTCGGCAAAACGACACGAAAACCCGCGAGATCCTATAAACTGTGTCCCGTACGTGTTCGACGCTTCCCTTAAAAACAGATCACGTTGGGGTCACCAATTTAGCGGTTAATGGTGAAAATAAAGTATAATAAATAAATTATTCAAACCAACTAATTATGTTAAATAAGTATTTTTATTTAACGAACGAATGTAACACAGTAAAATTAAGAATACAATAGAAATGCTTAGAGGCGTGTTTGCAGTCCAACGGTATAACTTATTGTGTCTTTACGAATGAGGTAAAGACGGAATATAGAAAAATCGATCTTGAGCGTAGATTGTCGAAACTAATCGATCGAATATCAGTGTAGCAACGCTATATATATATATATATATATATATACACATATATATATATATATATATATATATATATATATAGGAAGGTTATCAGATTATAATATAAGTACTGACTCTGTTATAAACTTCATTGCTTAATTATTTCAACATCAACATCCCTATCCTAATCAAGCCATGTATTCGGCTATATCAGACATTGACGGACTCAGTGCTCAAAGTTTTCTTGAGTAACTGAAGAAGGATTGTCTAAACTTCCTGGTACGGGAAAGCTAGGGTAAACCCTTACAAAACATCAGGTCTATATAATTTTTTGGATGCACGCGAAGGTGCTTGAATATAATAGTGGGAAAATTTGAATTAAATAAACTTATTTTTTTCAATTATGCCGAGTCAAAATTCAAAAACCGATTTATTCGTAACAGTTTCTAATCACTTTGATGTTTCATTTACCGCCTAAAATGACGCCTGTTTCGAACGTGCAAGATGAAAGATAAGAATGAATACCTTGAAACCAGGCCTGAGATAATAATAATACCAACTATCTTGAAAAGTACCTAGCGAGCGTAGGTACGAATTCCCTTTAGATTAATTCTTTGTTTTAGAAGTTTTTATTCGTTTCAAATTATCTGTTTAATAATCTGTGAGAAAATGATCTACTAATATTATATAAAATTATAATTTTTTTGTAAATTTTTACAAAATGTCATAAAATATTAAAAAATTTCATGATATTTCGTCTTTAAATTTTACATTTTTTTCTTTATTAAATTTCTTGGTAATCTCAATTTCATTTAAGTGTGGAATTTGATTGATTATTATAAAAGTCCCCTACATAGTACGAAATTTTTGAAAATTTTGAACGGCCAGCAAAATGAAATCGTTATAAAAATCATAGTTTTTATACATTAGTAGAAAATTTCATAAAATACGCGAAACTATTAAAAAATCTTATCAATTATGCGAACAACATTTCAACTTAAAAAATACTTTTAATTTATTCTATTTATATATCGCCCTAAAATTAGTTCATTAAATGATATATTTGGCTCCAAACTTGAATTATGGAGCCAACCATAATATCATGATGTCAACATTTTTTATTACTATTATTATTATTAAATAAAATCTTTCAATAAGTTATTTTTTTATATTTCGATAAATATACCATTTACCCTGTCACGGTTAGAGATTGTGATGGGCGTAGGTACAAAATTCGTATAAAATGTATTGAATAAAAGGGTACTTACATTGATCAAGGACTGATCCTATGACCTGGGCTAGCGTGACCAAATGCTCAGTTTATTCTATTTTATATTGAGACAATGTGAATTGTCTTCGTCGTCCTCAGCCTTGCGGTTCCCATTTTTCCCCGTCTTCTTTTCGTCTGAAACTACACAAGTCATAGTGCCGTGGTCACATGACTTATTTTCACGTTGTCGCATGACCGTAAGGGTGAAGTGGGGACAGAGTTCAGAGGCAAGTCCCAGACCCTCAATTATCGGTTAGACAACTTAGACTTCGATCTTGGATCTAGTAGCGTTTAGACGTATTTGAATATTCAAAATTAATTAATTGTTAACTGGCAATTCACTTGCATTATATCAATTTATTCTTACTTATTTTTATTATTATACTTTATATTATACTGGCAACTTAGCTTGCCATCTCATTATATATCATATATTATTATTATTTGAGTATAAAATATATTTAATTAATTAAGTTGATTATTACGTTACCGCTGATACACCTGTAGTATCAGCGTATTAATTAAAAAGTCTAAAATTAGTGCGATAACCAACGCTTTCCACGTAGCCATTCATTGTTATTTGGACCATATCGATTGTATTCTGCGAGAACATTGATTGTAAGTAATTGAAATTATTATAACTGGCAATAAACTTGCATACTTTCCTGTCTACCTACAATCTTTCATTCATATTTTAAAATACTGGTAAAATTATGTAATAAGATCCAATACCTATAGATTAAGCTGCATAAGATAATTGAAGTAATTGTAAGAAATAATTTATAAATAATAAGCCGTGAGGTAAGTTGATGAATTTTCATATACGTTGTCGAGTTTGAATAAGTGCGGGTCTTTGCTTTGCAAGAACCTCAGCCCACTGCTCTGTTCAAGTAAATAAAAAAAAAAAATTTGTTAGAGGCTAGCCTAAGCCAGGGTTCAACCCGCGAATTCTGGTGGCTGCTGGTAAAGATCGCGAAAATAAAAGCGATTTGTCTCAATATTTAAATCACGCCTACGCAATATCGTTGAAAACAAGATTGATAATAACCCAAAGCGATTTCCGATCTATGATGTGACTGATTTAGTTTCACAATCAAACGTCGAGCGGTAAACGTAAGATTATGTACCTCCTACAGTGAACTATCGGCCTGAGCGGCTAGACAGGTAGAAAAATAAGGGATAAGAGAAAAGTGGGCTGCCGAAAAGCCTCGTGAAGCTAGTATCTCATTGTTAAAGTAAAATTGTCTGAGGAATAATGCTTTTCAAATGTTTTATGTTAACGAGTACTTATCTATTGAGGACTAAATATTTTCAAAATACAAAAGGGTTACAAATAGCAATATTTAAAAAAGTAAATCTGAAAGTAAATGTTTCATGCATATGGTTTACAAATATTTCAAAGTAGATTTAGAAAATACCAGATAATGGTTACAATGTTTAAAAACTTACCCTTAACAGGTTGAGGTGAGGTGCCAGGTTTTTCAACAACACTTGTTGTAATTAATCGATTTATTTATGTATTTAGTATGCTTCATTGCATCAATTTAAATGTTTATGCGTTTCTAAATCTTCGTAGATTAAATAGCATTAAATATCATAGATAAAATATAAATTTGTTTATAAAATCTTCACGTATTACTCCGGTAAAAGAGTTTCAAAATAGTCAAATTCATCGCTTTTTTGCGGTAAAATATTATTCAAAATCTTCGCGTATTTTCGCGGTAAAATATACTTTGATTCTTCACGTCTTTCGTGATTCAATTCAATATTAAAATGAAATTAAATGGATTAAAATAAGATGAAGATAATCAATGCTATACCGGTGATAAACGGTTGATCTTAGTTCACGACTTACAACGATCAAGTCCCAATCGTACGATCTGAGCTCACGTGATCGGATGCTATACGCTAATATCGCGTTGATTATATATATTTCTTGCATATACTTCTGAAGCTAGTAGAAAATAATATGCCGATTATACGAGTGCTTACGACGATCAAAGATCGATCCAATGATCTGGGCTTACGTGACCGAATGCTCAATCGAGATGTCAATCCTCTAGCCACGAACACCTTCAAGTGTCCGGAGTTCAGTAACGTTTCGAGTTTGATTCCCAGAAGAACTGATGAGCTAAAGTCCATAGTCTTTTTATATGGTCTTCACATACGAAAAGTGGTGATAACTTGTTTCCCATACGAAAAGACTCGAACTAGTCCGAAAGTTCAAGACCCATGCACACGTGTGATCCCGGGGAAATAGATTTGACTATGAAATAGGCCAATGACTCTGGCGTCATTCTGTCACCGAGCAACGCTCGTGCAGGAAACTATAAATTTGATGGTTTCTATTAGCTTCCTTTAAATTCCAAGAATCACATCCAGGTGCACATGAGTTGGGTGGTTTATGGTTTAAGATAAAAAATCAAAGAAAAGATTACAGCGCTTATGCTTAGATTCTTAAATGGGAACGGATACATAAATTTCAAAAATACGTTAAGTAAAAATGATGAAATTTCAAGAAAAGATAAGTATATAATACGCGTGGTCCATTAGTACAATACAACTTAATTGTAAAGCGTTGACAACGCTCAGGTAGGTCAATAAGTCGGCGTAATATATAAAAAGGTCAACGAATGGAAGGTCTTAATGTGTAGTTATTTGGGAAGGGAAAAAAATAAAATTTTTAATGTAGCAGCCTTGACAACCCCAACACGATTACGAATGTAGGTCAGCGCAGTGAATAGCAGCAAGGACAAAATCGGATGGATGTGGGTTCGAGACCAGCAGATACCAGGGATTTTTTCATCAACATCACACATCTTGATCAATGTCAGTAAAATATCCTTACCCAACAAATCATAGAAAATGTCCAGATAGAATTTTTTTTTGTGATTTAAAATTAATTTCAAAAATAATTACAGTCCGTAAAATGTTAGCGAACTCTAAAAAATTCATTTGGAATTTATTAAATCGTCAATTATAAAATAATTTTCCTTCGGGTTGTTATAGAATGGAAGAAAAAAAAATTATAAAATTTATGAAAGATACGAACCCACGCTCACTAGGTACTCTTAGAAATGGTTATTATTATTACTACCATTATTATTACTTCAGGCCTGGTTTGATCGTAAAACAGTCTAATGTGGAAAAAACTCCAGTAGTTACGATAAAACCAGGCGTGCTATCGTATAGATACTAATACAGTACTGAGCCGTTGTAATCGTCAAATTTGTGTCTGGAATGTATCGAAAAAAAAATACGGTCAAAACAGACCTGAAATTTCGACTCGGGTTTTTTCGATAAATAATAAAGCTTTTTTTTAATTACTTACACAAAATAAATGTGATATTGACAGATCAAGGTCGAAGAAAATATTTTTCAATCTCGGGTTTCAGACTTTGTTAGCATTAACTAATGATTTTAAAAAAATATATAAATTTTTTCATTCATATAAAAATTAACATTCGTTGTATTTTATTACTTTACATAATTTTAATTTGATTTTAAAGTTTTTCAGCTCTAGTACATTTTTAGTGCAGCTACTGGCTTCAGCTCTAAAAATAATGCATCGGACAAAATGAACCAGCCCACAATTCTGAAAAAATGATCTTTTCATATTTTTATCATCAACTTATTAAAAATTTAATATACTCATCCGTGTTTGGGCTAATTATATATACCTTGGCTGAATTTGGCCACTGAAAATATTCAAAAATAATAATTTTTTTTTATTGATAAATTTTTGAAATAAAGCAAAATTATCTATAATCTTAAAAATTTAAAAACACGTTTTTTGTGTTAAATATAATGACAAATAAGAAAAACAGATTTTTTTTATTAAACAATAATTAGCAATTAATTTAATCGTAGAAGAACAATTTATTACAATTAAAAAGTTTTTTTGAGTAACATGAAAGTATAGATAGATGTCAAGAGAGAGAGAAATACAATCTTAACGTTGAAAAAAATAAAAAAAAGTTTTTTATTATTTTTTGGACGGTGGCTTTCTTGCTCCAAAAAAAAAAATTACCCATTAATGCTTTTAATTTTATCTTTTAATCCACAAGATGACCAGGAATGTAAGCATAGCAGCACTTGCACAACATCATCTTTTAATTTTGTGCGTGTTTTGGTCATTACAGCACGCGCAGAAGAGAACAATTTTTCAACAGGTGCCGATGTGGCCATTACACTCAATCCTTAGCCATCTTGGAAAGAATGGGAAATGTTTTTTTATAAGCTTTCCACCGCTCAAGAATACTTTCGCTTCCACATGCCCTTTTGAGTGATAAGTATTCTTGCAACTCAGCTTTCCAATGATTTGTAGAACCTACATAATTATCATAAAGTGGGTTGATATCAATAACTTCATTCAATTCATTAGAAATATTCGTAGAAACTGATCTATTTTCTTCACGAAAATCATTATTATTTGATTAAACTTTTTTATATATTTCCGGAAAACACTGGATAGCCTCATTTTTTATTTCTTTAACCCATTCCGTTAGTAAAAAAGTTTCAATCTTATGTCGAGGGTCTAAAATTAAACACGAACAATAAATCCAATTTGTTTTTCGGTAATGTTTTAACATTTTATCTATTGATGCTTGAAAAGCAATTAAAAGAGTTTCATCAACAACACTACAATTCGGCTTAATGTCCAATTCTAAAACTATTGATTCTATTTTAGACAAAAGTAAATTAAAAGCTACAACAACTATCGGGAAAGTTACATACGTTTCTCCACATATGGCATTTAATACTATTTCAAATTTTTGTAAAAATACATTAATTTTTTGAAGAAATAACCTTTTTTCGTCGTTCAGTTTCAAACTTAACAGGTTTTAATTCCTTGAAGAGCTTAACCATAATAAATTTAATCCATTTTTCAAATTGATTCCTACTTCAATCATGTCATGGGTACTATTCCATCGAGTTTTCACATCTAAAATTGGTTTAACATAATAAATATTTGGTGCACTGCAAAATTTTTTTAACGTCAGTTGTAGTTATTCGGATCTTCTAATTTTCAAGGTCAATATGTATTTTTACGAAATGGATCAAATCCAGGTAAAACAAAAAATCATTACTCTGGACCACACAAAATTCTTGAAATTTTGGGTAAAGGAAATGTAAAAATTCAAACATAAAAAAAAAATTCAAATAGTTCACATGAATCGATTGAGATATTCATTCATAAATCCAGAAAATCCACCAATTGAATAAACACGTAAACAAAAGAAAAACAGCGATGGAGAAAATTCTAATTAATTTATGTTTACAGATGATTTTCAATATCGCTTTTGCGATTTATTTTATTTTATTATGGCGGCCATCAGTGAATGGAATAATTGGGTATGATTGCGGAATATTTTCATTGAGTTCAACAACAATTTCAATTACAGAGGTGGGAGATTGTGATATTTATCCTAAAGAAATAAATACAACAGAACCGTTTATTCAATTATTACAATTAAAACAATATTCATTAACAAAAGTTATTCAATGTAAAATCGAAGTAGATCGAAATATTTATCATTGCGGGGCTTATTCTCATATGTCAGTCGTACATAGTGGACGTATGGAATATATTGAAGAAATTTCAAAAGAAAAATGTTTAGATATTCATAAATCGGGTTCATATATTAGGTGTACAAAAAAGTTCTACCCGTTTTTTAAAGATGGAGTTATCTAACAGCTATTTATAGGTTAGCTATGAATACGTATATGTACATGCACAGCTGTTTGTACTCTTTAAATTCATCAAACTTTTAATATATTAATCTTCGATATATATATTTTTTTATTAAGTTAAAAATGGAAGTAAGTAATGAGCATATCCGCCATTGTCTTTTATATGAATTTCATCAAGGAAAAAGTGCTGCTGAAGCTCAAAGAATAATCTGTGCAACTTATGGTGACAGTGTTATTGATGACAGTACTTGTCGAAGATGGTTTCGGAAATTCACAAACGGAGATTTTAATTTAAATGATAAACCACGCTCTGGAAGACCTTCAACAATCAGTGACGAGAAATTGGAAGAATTACTGAATCAAGATTCTGCACAAACACAACAAGAACTTGCGAAAAAGTTAAACGTTACTCAACAAGCTATTTCTGAAAGATTACATGCTTTAGGTAAGATTCAAAAAGAAGGAAAATGGGTACCTCATGAATTAACTCCAGAACAACGAGAGAGACGAGTTGACACCTGCCTGTCGTTGCTTTCACGACATAAAAAAAAAAGTTTTTTGTGGAAACTTGTAACAGGGGACGAAAAGTGGGTTTACTATGAGAATCCTAAACGTCGAAAACATTGGGTAGACCCAGGACAACCAACGACATCAACACCAAAACGTAATGTTTTTGGGAAAAAAATATTGCTTTGTATTTGGTGGGATGAGTGGGGCGTGCTATATTATGAGTTACTCAAACCAGGAGAAACCGTTACTGGAGAACGCTACAGTTGTCAATTAAAAAAATTAGCAGATGAAATCAACAGTAAAAGACGATTTGCGGGACAAAAACCTCGACCAGTGATACTGCAGCATGATAACGCCAGGCCTCATAGAAGTTCAATCGTCCACCACACTATAAATGATTTACAGTGGGAAGTTTTACCGCACCCGGCGTATTCACCAGACCTTGCACCGTGTGATTTTCACCTATTCCGTTCATTGCAAAATTACTTGGCTGACAAACACTTACAAAATGAAAACGAAATGCAAAAAACATTAGATGATTTCATTTCGAAAAAAGATCAAGCCTTTTATCGCCGTGGGATCCATCAGTTGCCTGAGCGTTGGCAAAGGGTAGTAGATGCTGATGGTGGTTATTTTGATTAAAATTTGTATTTTATTTAAAATTTTTAAATATATTTTTTTTTGACAAAAAACGGGTAGAACTTTTTTGTACACCTAATATTACTAATTAGTAAAATAAACAAATCAATAAACATTTCACTTAGATTCGGGACGTTATTTATAACCGGTTCAAAAATGAATAGCACAGCTACGCGTGGTGCAACACTCGCAGGGTCGATTGGTAATGATGGGACGTGTAAAGAGGGAAGTTATTTAGATTTTTACGGAAGTCGAAGCAATATTGTCGTTCAAGGAGTTGTAAAAATTACAATACAAGAATATTTCGCGGAAGTTAAATATGAAAATGATAAAGTTTATATAAAATCGGGTTTAACGTGTACTTTATCTGATTTATCTTGTTTGGATTTAGATGGAGGTTATACTTTTTAGGACTATATTCCACCACATAAATGTGATTCTCAAAATTTTCGGGTTTTATACACGGGTAAAGTAAATAAAACATCTGAGAAAAATTCAGATAAGTATGAAATTGTTTATTCCTTAGAATCAAATAGAATAACATTTGCATTAACTACCACAAATATTGAAATTATTTGTGGCTATAAAATAATCAGAACTGAACATCCAAAATTACTTATCTTTGAAACATCAAAGAATGATTTAATCTTAAGTAATAAAATATCAATAGAAAATTTAAATTTGTTTGCCTATATTAATTCTAAGTTTGTACACGTATTAAAATTCATACAAAAACAAATTAAACAATTATATTATGATGTATTATGTCATCGTTGTATGTTCGAACGTAATACTTTAAAAAATTTGTTATCAATTGCGTCAAGTAAACCAGATGAGTTTGCTTACAATTATATGAAAGGACCAGGCTATATAGCTATAATGTCGAGTGAATCGACAAATGTCGTTAAATGCATACCTGTTGAGATATCAGTTTACCCAAGAAGTGAGTGTTATAACGAATTACCAGTGAAAAGAGGAAATGACAGTTACTTTTTAATTCCAAAGACAAGAATTTTAGTAAGAAAAGAAACTCAGATTGATTGCAATCCACTTTTTCCACCTTTATTTTTTATAGATGGATCATGGTATAAATTTACACCTAATCCAGTTGAAGTTTTACCACCAAATAAAATTCAACCATTAACAAAACCAACATGGAAATAAACTTCTCCAAAATTTTTAGCTACAAGCGGAATTCATTTTGAACAAGATCTCGACAAATTAAGACATAGAATTATGTCTCCAGTGGAAAAACCAGCAATTTTAAGTAATATTGCTAGAGGAATGGATGGTTTGCATTTTGCAAATCAAGGTGAATCAATATTAAATTTATTTGATACTAATGCTTTACAAGAATTAGCTGATTCAGCATGGAAAAAAACATGGGGAAAATTTTTAATTGCAAGTGCAGGAATATTTAGTATAATTATGATTATACGACTATTAAAATTTTTATTTGACACATTACTTCACGCTTTTCAAATTCGAAAATCTTATGGTTGCTCTTTTTACATGTGTCTATTATTTTGGGATGCCTGTACTAATTTCATTTTAATAAGAGCACAAGAAAATAACATATATAATATTCATAAAAGTATTAATAATAATAATAATAATACAAATTCAAACAACGACGAAAATGTTGAATTAGTTATAGTTCAACAACCAACACAAAATCAAGAAATTCAAACAATGAATGAAAATACTGAACCATCAGCACCATCAACAGATGAAAAAATGTATCCAAGTTTACCAACAAGTCAAGAAAAAAATAATGGAACAAGAATTATTCAAAAAACAACAAGCATGTTCCGTTTATCCGCATAAAATTTTCTTTTTTTAATTTAAATTATAAAATTACTAACAACTTAAAACTCACAAATTTCAAAATTTTAATATTTTTTATTTTATAATTTTAGTGATGATACTTAAAATTAAACGTATTATTAGAGATGAAAATTACTGCCGGAGTACTCAAGCAGATGAAAGAAGATGAAGAATTAGATGCATTATATGGAATTCCACATACAAGAATTCCTAGAAGAAATTTAAAATTTTATGCAAGTTTGATAACATCATATTGTACCATGCCAAGGGAAATAGTAAAAGAGCTTTATCATAATGATTTTGATAACGCATCTATGTGTGAAAACTGTTTAAAAGACTGTCCAATGATTTTTACAGAAATATTTAAATATTGCAATCAAAACTGGCATCGTTTATATCCGTATAAAATTTTGGGAGATTGTATTAAGTGTGGTGAAGTGTTAATAAATCAAAAGCCGGGATATATTTGTGAAAATTATGCGAATACTTGGGTACACTATCGTGACATTTTAAAAAATAAGTATTTTATCGATATTTATGTGTAATTTAGTCTGTTAAGAAAGAAATAAATATCATTGTCATCAATATTGTTAATAAATAAGTATATATATATAAAAGAAAAAAGAAAACAAAAAAAAAAGAGAGAAAAAGTATAAAAGTGGAAAAAAAATGTAAATAATAATAGAAGAGTAATAATTAATTATTGATATAAAAAAAATATATATTTTTACATTTTAATTAATATTTCAATTTATTATTAAATAAAAAATTGAACCGATATAGAAATACGTAAGAATTGAAATATAATAAATTTTATAAGTAATTCTTAATAAAAGTATATATATATATTTATCAATTACTTTTAAGAAGGTAGCTTTCTGTAATATGATAAATAATCGATACATTACTATTTTCACACTGGTAATGTTCTTAGCACGGGAGGGTAGCGACGCGTGCAGTCGTCGCAAAATTAAAATTTTCACATATATCTATATACGTATTATAACGCAAAAATTGTACACGCTATAGTTAACTTTCACGCTACAACTTCGTTTTCTGTCCTTAGTCTCCAGTCTCAATACGAATAAGTCGCCAGGTAGTTTTTTATCACTGGAATCACCAAACCAGTAAATCGTAAGAAATAAAACTGGGTAATTTTTGATCTGTGGAATTATCGCCAAAACCGCGAAAACTAAAACTAAAACGAAAACTTAACCAAAAATGCTTAGAACTTATAATCAAAAATAAAACAGAGACTGGAAAACTAAAAACAGAGTTACGGTATGTCATGGTGTCGCTCAGTGTGTAGGATTATGGAGAGAGGGAGTGGTCCGGGTCAAATCATCTCAAATTCATGTAAATTATCGGTGGATTTGCAATTTTTATTAAACAACAATAATCTCATATCTCTATTTAACAATTGGCAAAACCCTGTAGCCCCGTACAAATAATTCTTCTCTACAACAACAAACTGAATCTAATAATAATAGTAAAATTAATCTTAACAGAAGTAAATTGACATTTAAATGATGCGTATCGAGACCTTATAAATGAATAAATAAATTGATTGAGTAACTGGAGCCAACCGATACTCGATTAGTATTTGGTGAACTAGACCAATAATGATGGATCCGATACTCTAGAACATTTTCTTTAACAAAATCGTAAAACTAACATACATAGGTCCCATATTGATGTAAGTTAGGTAATAATTAGTTTAATAACTAAACATATTCCTTATAATTATTTTTATAAAATAATATTAACAATAAATCGTGAACTTGACTCTAAACTGTAACAATATTCTCAGAATTCTCTCAGTTCTTAAATCTTTTCTTTAATTAAAACAGTGGCATAATATCTCAAGACTTTGACTCGAACTCAATTAATTATTAATAATTGTAATAATTATTTCATACCTGATTACTGCTGAATAAAATATCGAGTAACGTCTTACACTGTTTTAAATAATACTTTTGTAACAATAATCTCAATCTGTAGCTTTCCGCAATGCCATGATACTGTAGCGCCATTACTGGACACGTCTGCTCGTTTCGAGCGACCAGAGCTCAATTCTTACGTCCGTACTCTAGAAAGGTCTCCCTTCGACTTCTCTTTTCTCAATAATCAAAATCCACAACCTCAAACTAAATCTTATCATTATCTATAACTGACCTCTATATTCTGAATCCATAAATCAATTCCCAAACTCTACTATGTCAGTAGCTGGTGGCTTACACCTCACCAAACGTACTCGCGAAACCTTATTCTGAGTATGGATATCCTTGGTAGTTGCTCTCCTGGAACAGACTTCAGCTAGGATCATAAAACTTAAAACTAAGTGATCTATGACTTCCTCAGCGGTACAAGTGTTCATGGCTTGTCCTCTGAGGCCTGTCAGACAAAATAATTAAAAATGACCAAACGGCTTCCACAACAGCAACGGTCACAAAATTACTGTTGAGGCGTGCCAAACCAAAACTCTAAAACTGATCCCAATCTGCATCCATCAGATTCCTTATACACTGGAGCACTAGCATTTCAGCTAGACCTCTGCAGTCTACCAAGAAGTCTCATAGGGATAGAACTAGGTTCTATCATCAGATGATACCGGGTAACTAATTCAAATCCCGCTCCACGGTAACACTGACTTTTTCACATACTCAAAATTCCAAAACTGTAAACTAAAATTCAAACTTTATCATTATCTCAACCTTGAAATTCAACCCTTATTCCATATTAAATTCCCATAATTCTGATTCTAATTCTTTACTTTAATTTTCTCTTACCAAAACCCATAACTGTAGCTAAACGTTACTCCATATTCAATTCTTAAACTATAACTTAAATCAAAAATCTTCATCCAAATCGTTAATACCTGTACGCTAAATTCTAAGTCTTGAGTTACCATGCTCGTAACTACAATAAAATCAGTTGGTGCTTGTGACGTTCACTTTGATTTGACCCCCATATGAAAAATAACGTCACAATATATATATATATATATATATATATATATATATATATATATATATATATATATACATATATATACGTCAATAGAAAAATTAATAAATAATACAATAAAAAAAAAGATAATGAAATTATATTAAATTTTTTTCTTTATAAAAATTTGAATTGAAAATAAATATTTCTTGTCATATATTAAAATATGTGACAAATGACTAACAGTGTAGGTGTGACGTCACGACGTATTCTCACTGTCAATCAACTTATTAAAAAAAACATACATGTTATGCTATCTGGCTATGCATGAATTAATTAATTAGCAAATAACCTCCAGCCATTATTACGGCTGATGATTTTGAAAATTTGAATTTAAATTCAAATTATTTTTACTATGAATTATTGTTGTTAACAATAAATATGAAAATAAAAATATTCAATATTGAAAAATAAATGGTTATGAAACTTGAATATAAATTCAAATTGTTATATTTGTTAATTATTAATAAATAGTGAAATTTATTAATAATTAAATTGACGTTGAATAAATGAAATATTGAAATTATGAAAAAATTATGAAATATAAAAAGAATATTATTGTAACAGGTATGAAATAGAATTTTGAATAATAAAAATATTATTATGTAAAATATCTGAGAATTAATTATTAATAATAAGTTTATTAATAATAAAATGAAAAAATCAATGAATATGAAGTAAAATATGAAAATTGTATAATGAAATATAATGAAGTAATAATTATTAATAAACAAAGTTATTAATAATTAAAATAAAATAGATCATAAAATGCTTAAAAAAGTTTATTGCAATAAAGAAAAAATAAGAATCAATAAATATTGATTTGTGAATTCAATGCTTTATGCGTATGTTGCTAACTGCATTGGAAGTCATGAAAAATATATATTTATATATAAATAATAATTATAAAAAAATAATGATTTGATTATGACCAATGAAATAATTGATATAATTGAATACTTATTGGAAGGGATGTTACTATTTGGTAACAGCTCTTTTGGAAAACGAAAAAAATTTCAGTTTCCTAAGTGAACTTATTCGTCATTGACGAAATTTTAATTATTTAAAGGCAAAATCCTTAATTTTATTAAATCATTGTAATGTGATAAAAAAATATTTATAAACTGAATAATAAAAATATAATGCAGAATATTTTAAAATGATTATTAAATTATTAAAAGTAATAATTCATTCAATAAAAAAATAATTTTTAAAAATATTCCATCGATTATCAAGTTCAAGTTGAATTATTTCAATAAAATTCATTCAATAAATAAATTCAATATTGATGAAATTCCAACAATTATCAAGGGTTAAGAAAAAAGAATAATAAATAAAGAAATCAAATAAATGATTATTGATAATAATAATAATAATCATCAATTAAATCAAGGTAACAATTTAATTAAATAAATAATTAATTATCAAATTTAAATAACAAATTGATTGATTTTAAATAAATTAAATAACAAGTGAAATCGAGAGTTGATTCATTTTATAAAAGAGTAAAATTTGTAAATTGCATTTAATTGTCTAATGCAAATTAAAATTATATTTTGTAATAATTTTTTAATAGTTGTTTTGATTTAAATAAATTTGGAAGTTGTTTTAATTTTGCTTTTATTATTTTACTTAATTAATTAAATTTTATATCACTTAATTTTTATTATTTTAATTTATCTCTTAGACAACAAAACATTTTAATTTTTATTTTCTATTAATTTTAATTTCAAATAAAAAGTCATCCTTATAGCTCCGACCCAGTTATTTTGCTCGGCGAAGGCTAAACAGGAGCGCTACTCTGAATATGTAATATTTTGACGTAACAGTAATATTGTAATTTTTATACCTCAACGTTAAAAAAAGAAGTAGGTGTTATCTATAGCTAGAACAAAGAGTCGTAGAGTAAAGAAAAAGACTAGTATATACTGAGTTTAAATTTTATATATAAAAAAAAAGACGAATACTAGTAAGTCTCGGTAAACTTAAGGTGGTTGGTGATGACTCACTGCGGGCAAAAGAGCGCAGCTGAGGAATTCGGTTGCTTTAATATTCAGATTCTAAGAATAACCGATGATCACCTCATGTAGATATACCCAGGTGGCTGAATTGAACAATCTTTCATTATGAGCGCTTGCGAGATCAGAAAACCAAGAACGAAGTGGCTGAAACGGCTGCTACAAAAACATAGGTTTTATTTCTTATAATAAAACCTTATTAAAAATTCCTTAATTCCCTCAGAACGTAACACTTGCGACAAATCTTGGAGTGATATATAACAGTTTAGAGCAATTAGAAAAAAAATAAAAAAATTTTTTCCAACGAAATTACAGGGTATACTCCTCTTATAGCCATCCCTTATGAAGTGGCAATTTTTTAAGTTTTTTATAAACAAATAACATATAAAAAAAAAACTAAACTATATTCAAAAACTTAATTTCATAATCGTAATTAATTTTCAATAAATAAAAAAAAAGTACTTTTAAACGAATAATTATATTTTTTTGATAAATTCTTCTTTTAAGCGTTTGAATAATTTATTATTTTGGGTAATTAATAATCGTTTTATCGATTATTAATGATTTTTTAATTTATATATTTTTGAACGATGTTTATCCTACCAGTTTAAAATTAAATAAGTTTAAATTATATTTTTTAAAAATATATTAATATCTGCTAGGTATTTAAATGATTAATAAAAAAAGTTAATACTGTAAATTAGTTTGATATGACAGTATAATGATAATAATTAATTTGATCATTTATATATATATATATATATATATATATATATATATATATATATTTATGTATATATATATATATATATACATATATATATATATATATATATATATATATATATATTTATATATAATTAATGAAATTCTATGCATCAGAAAATATACTAATCGGTCTTAATCTTTTGGCTGCCGTATCAAATGTATTTCGAATTCAAGGAATCGACTTGAAATATAAATTATTTTCATATTTTTATAGAAATTACTGTAAGTGATTATTAAAACAAAAAAAAATGATAACAGAATACATTACTAATTCGCAATAGGACGATTGAGCATTTCTATTATCAATATTACTTATTACTAAAATCAGAAAGATACAAATAATTATATATACCTGCTCAGAAAACATGTCTGTCAACTTTTTTTGGGCTGTTGACAATGACTTTTAAGTCGAAGTGGAAATACCATGAATTTCTTCGTATGCTTTTGGATAAGCATATGAATATAAGATAAGCAGTTCATAAATGTCTTTTCATACCTGCTGTGTTACCGTCTTTTCGGCTAATTATCTTTTTTATTTTTGATTTTTCACACATCAAACACATTCCCTTTTTTTATCATTAACTATTTCAAGTTTAAAAAACTTCTCAAACTTTGAAGTCACTGAAGTGTTTGTCACTGAATACACTTGATCATTTGATTCACCTTCATTAATTGTATCACAGCATCCGTCTTATCTCGATCTTTTATAAGGATTTTCACTGCTAGCATCTATACTCAATGACATTTTGGCTTGAACTAAATTTGAAAATATTTTAAAGCTAAAATTTATGTAGTTTGCAGTAAAAAAAATCGGTCTGTCGGTTGACCCTGCGGGCCAGCCCCAAAACTTCCCGTCTATTTCGAGCTCCTTGAGCTCAGAAAATTGTTGTAGATACATTTTCTCTTCGAGCTCGAAAATACTTTTGTATGCCTTTGTTTTCGAAAGAATACGTTTTTTACGATTTTTTTTCAAACGATATCTCTCGAACGAATAAACCGATTAAGACGTTCAAGGCGACAATCTACGTGTTTTATTGAGTTCTATAACTGATCAGACTTTTAAATTGATTCATCAAGTCGTTTTTAAAATACTCTCAAAATACTAAAAAAAAAAATTTGGAATTAATCGGGTCAGTCATTTCGAAAGTATTTGAAAAAAACCATTATCCACCATTTCTTTCTCCCGCGATATCTCTCGAAGAAATTAACCGATTGAGATGTCTAAGGCGGCAATCGGCGCGTTTTATTGAATTCTAGAGCTGATTAAAATTTAAAATCGATCGCGTCGGTCGTTTCAAAAATATTTTGAAAAAACCATTTTTCACCATTTCTTTCTCCCGCGATAACTCTCGAACGAATTATCTGATTTTGATGTTTGAGGTGGCAATCGACGCGTTTTATTGAGTACTAGAGCTGATTAGATTTTGAAGTCAATCGTATGAGTCGTTTCTGAGAAATCAATAAAAAACTAAAAAAAAAATTTTTTTTTTCGTAATTCGCAAATATTTTCGAGTCTATTCGATCAAATGATCTGAAATTTTCATCATCCATCCATCAACCATCCAAATCGATTTATTAGTTCAAAAGTTACGAAGAGTTTACACACACACACACACACACACACACACACACACACACACACACACACACACACACACACACTCGGACATCATTCTGAAAATAGTCAGAATAGCTTCCTAGGACCTCAAAACGTCGACATCTGATGAAAACTCGATTTTCAAAAATCGGGGTGAAAACAATAACTTCCCGAAATTTTTGAAAATCCTCGATTTTCTTAGCGGGAAGTTAAAAAAATAATTACTTTCACGGAGAGACTTTTAGGTAGTAACAGCAAAAGGAGACAAAATATGGCTATATTTTCCAATGGGTTTTTTGCGGAAGATTGGAAGACAAAAATGGTCTATAGAAAAAAAAAAGTAAGAAATAGTATATTACTTCCCTAGATGTGTAATATACTATTCTATCGTATGTCCATTTTTTTTTACGTTGACATATGTTTACATCGCGTACTTTTTGTCTTCAAATGAATCAGAAAAAATAATAATTATTTTTAACATAAACACGAAAAATGTTGAGCCTACATGATATAATTTTTCTTCTCTGTATTATTCGAATTTATATAATTTATATATTGATGTATATGTATACGTATTAGAATGCCGAAAAAAACCAACTAATTTTTTTTTTGTTAGAGTATCGTTTATAAGACTGTGTAGTTTTGTCACGATCGAAGTGAGTGAAGGCGACGGGCGAAAGGGTAATTTTAAATTTATTATTTAATATCAGAATGCTGATTTTCCCCGTTCTATAACTCAGCCAAAGAGTTCGATTGAACCTCACGTGGTTAGTGTGAGAATATAGGGATTTGAGCACCGATTATTAATTAATAGATTAATGTATGAAATTATTTTTATTCTGTCATCCAACCAAGGATCTGCAATCACGTAGCTGATATAAGAATGTTATAATTTCGTGTTGCTTTACAACTTATTTGTCTATTTGTACCGAGCAGATGTACTATAGACGGTCCCGTTCAATGACCTGCGTGGCGTCAGGGTAGGTCAGGGATTTTTCTAAGCGAGAGGGATATTGGGTCGATGAATATGGGCCCTCGAGAAGACCGTGTTCTTTCTCTGTCTTACTTCAAAGTTACTATGACTTAAATTACCAGCACTCGAATGCCAGAGAAAAGGACAGTAAATGAAAAGACAAATGTATACAAAAAACATGTGTAGTATATTGACAGATTTAATTTTACAAAATATTATAATAATGAACTTACCCCAATGGGTTGATATACCTGCACACACACTCACTTCAGATTCACCAATTTGAATCTGTGTACACAGGAGTTTACAATGTTTTTATAGTTTTATCGAGATTTACAGATTGAATCTTTGCACGAAAATGCTATGCACGCTGAACCAATAGGCCGGTTTTGCTTTCTAGTGAATTTACGATGATATATATATTCTTTAAATGATTTTTATAAGAAGGACTAACTATTCCCAAACAAGGACTCCGGTTGCCTAAGCGGTGGACGTCACGTAAAAAAGTTTAGTTTATTCTATTGCGAACTCAAATGATTTTACTCTAGGTATCCGACCTAGGAGTCCAGATGCCTAGGCGTAGGACCTCACGAGGAAAGGTTTTAAGAATAAAATTCAAGTCGCCTAATTTATATTTTGAGTAAAAGAATTGAGTTGCGATTATCGATGTAGGACCCCCGATTGCCTAGGCGTGGAGCGTTACGAGAACGAATTTTAAAATCGACTCAGTGAGTCTTACTCGTGGATAAGTCCGATTATCGATCTAGGACCCCCGGTTGCCTAGGCGTGGAGCGTCACGAGAACGAATGTTGGATTCTTACTCGCGGATAGATCCGACAAGGGTTTTAGTTGCGGCGGTAATGACTTTTTGATGTTTAATAAAAGAATCGAATTTCGATTATCGAACTAGGACCTCCGATTGCCTAGGCGTGGAGCGCCACGAGAACAAATTTCGAAATCAACTCAGTGAGTCTTACTCGCGGATAGATCCGACAAGGGCTTTAGTTGCGGCGGTAATGACTGATTTTGATTATTTTTCCGGGGTTTTTATATGAAAATGTTTGAAAGAAAAGTGGGGCCGAAGATGCCTCTTGCATGATACAGAGGATGGGTTAAAGACGAAGAGGACAATAATACAGAAGGGTTTGATTTCTTTTGGACAGCTGAGAAAGACATTTTTATTACGGGAGTTTTTGGAATTTTGTAGTAAACAGGATGTAAATAGAAAAATAAGTCCGTGGTGGACTGCTTAAAAATGAAGTAATAAATATATAATGATATTGGTGGTCGATATATTATATACTCTAGGAAAATATAATTTTGAAAATAATACAAAATTGAGATGAAAAATCTTCAGTGATAGGAGAAGGAACGGAGGGGTTTGTGGGGGACCATGTAATTTTTGGAAGACTGCATTTCTATGATGACATTTATTACTAATATTTTAGGTGATTCCGAGAAATGTAATTAAAATTTAAAATAGAAAAGCTTTCTATGGTGGAAAAGGGAAAAGTAGAATCCGCGGGAGACCGTGAGATTATGTAAAAACAATGTTTCTCCAAAATATATAGTGACATTTACTACCGATATTTTAGACACTTCTGAGAAATGCAATTAAAAATTAAAAATAAAATAAAATTAGTGAAAGATTTCTACGTTGAAAAAAAAAAGTAGTAAGGATCCGCGGGAGACGTGAGGCCCATTGGTAACAGATAGTTAAAATAGAAAAGTCGTAAAAATTTGAGTTGAACTAGAACAAGGAAATGTTTTGACAAATTAATTAAGCCCTTTACGATGACTTTTATGATGACGAGGGACTCGCGGCCGCAGAAGACTCAGAGAAATCTTTTTGTGGGACATCTGGAAGACATTGAGTCGGTGGATTCTTCATAAGGGATCGGCCGTAGTGGTGCAGCTGCGCATAGAGAAGGAAAGACGTACTATTTTCTAGTTGCTTGTTCTTATCTACGTCTCTCCCTCTTGTAACTTGACCGTTCATACAAGCATACTTTTCTGTAGGAATTCAGAGCAAGCCCAAAATGCGTCATAGATATCCATATATGTTCAACGTATACATATATATATAACACACACATATGTACAAAACTCATGCACATATACGTATGTACGGATACTCCTGTATTATTGTATCTTTGGTGAGTGTGCTCCGAATTCTCCGGGTTAATTCTTATAAAATATATAAAAAGAAAAATAAGGGAAAAATTACTGAACTTATGGTTCAGTTGAGTGGTGACTCAGGTGTACCGATTGTTACAGTTTATTACATTTTCAGAACCATTCTCAAAAAATCAACCAGCCTAATAAAAAATTTTTACGAAATCGCTCACAGATTTAGAAAAATTCAAAAAATGATCGATATTGGGATATTTCTCTGAATTTTTTTTTTCTCGTAGCATCGATAGTTTCTATCCTCAAAACCAATATACTGAAAGTTTCAGCTCGAAAAATGAATTTTTGGATGTTGCTTATGAATTTCGAATGTTAATTCATAATATGTAACTACTCCATTGAATTCACTTTTTTTTTATAACTCAATTATTATCATTACACCGAAATACAACTTCTTGTACTAAGAAAAAAGAAATATGTAAATAATATATACTTTTTTTCATATCTCGAGTTATATTTTTGTTCATCATGAGACAAATATGTAATAATGAAAATAATGAAAAATAAATGTTTAATATTCGTATTTAATAGTCGCTTACAAGTATAAACTATTGCTGTCATAAGGAAGATAATTACAAAAAAATAAAAATCTGTATTTTGTTTATTTTTTAAATTTCCGAAATTTGTGAGCGATGCCTAAAAAATTTTTTATCAAGCTAATTTTTCGAGAGGACTCTTAAAATGTGCTCAGTCAAGAAATTCTTATTTGAGACTTAAAAAAAAAAAAATAGTCCGTTTTTTGCCAGCCTATTTATTCAAAAATTCATTATTTCAAAAATCGACGTGAAAAAATAGGTCAGAGAACATTGGATTACCGTTCATTTTCACTTGAGATTTTATTTTTTTTAAGTTAGTTAAACACTGAGAACGCAAAATTATAACATTGGATATTTTATAGATGGTCACCATATTTTCCGTTATATAAGTGTATAGTTACCTTAATCAAACTTTTTTTTTTGTTAAAGAAATAAATCAACCGTTGATATTTCTTGACTATTTATTTCTCGGCTGGAACAATTTCGACGAGACAAAAAACGAGACTCGGGTCTCGCAGTATGTGGTTTCGGTAGGTGACACGCGTTAATATCCCCGGACAAAACATTCCCGACAAAATATCCACGACAAAATGTCCCCCGACATAATATCCCCGCGACAAAATATCCCCGCGACAAAATATCTCCAGACAAAACATCTCAGGATAAAATATCTTCATGACAAAATATATTTTGACAAAATATCCCTATCGTTGAATAATTAATGAAGTAATGTGTGAAAAAAGGGCACAATGTTATTTCAAGTGGGTGCATTCAGATATTTTTGTATTTACACCCACACAAAATGCCTGAAAAAAGGGCACGTAATATTACACGCATTTATGTTAACATATTTTTGTGATTACACACACCCAAAACCTGTAAAAAAAATGGCACAATACCATATTCCAAACTTGTGTTATTTTCTATTCAAAGTATTTGAAGACATATTTATATTTTAAATTTAAATTAAGCTGCGTCAAATTTATCTACACTTTTGCGCCACTAAGTGTTGTATTATAAAACCATTTTCTGATCAGTCTAGATTTGTAGGGGTAATGGGTAGATATTAGTTTTTTAATAGCTACTTTAGCTTGAAATTTACGGTAATTTTATGTTGAAATAACCTAAAATTTGCTGCTTGAATTTGACATCAATTTGACAGCAAAATTTGAATCATCAATAACGCAAATCAATTCTGGGCTTGCGGTAGCAGTTCCACGTCGCAAAGCGTACCGAGATTATAATGAACGCTTATTCACAATCGTAAATAATTATAACCCCAATAACAAGATCGATTATTTGAATAATATTGCTAAAGTTTTAAATTTTGAAGGTTATTAAGGGTATTCTTAGATAGTGCCCTCCCACTTTTTTGAAGACATGAAACGACTTTTAACTGTCTCAACTGAATTTATTTAAAAGGTCGGGGGCAATTTCGGAGAATGACCTTAATTTCCTAGCTATACTCTAATCGTATAATATGTTAATGATATTTAAAAAGTATATTGCTTAAAGCTATTGAATTAACTAATAATTTCATGATTATTGTGAACGGATTTAAGTACTTATATTTGTATTGATAAAAAAACATTTATAATTTCTCAGATAATTTATTATAATTTTTCACTAAGATATTTGTTATGATAAAAAAACTTCAGTTTATGATGTGACCAAATATTAAGGTTAAATATTATCATTTGATCTATAAAACACTTAAGATTAATTTATTGTTATTCGTTATGTATATATGTAACGTGAATATTTACTATAATTATTTAATAACATAGAAGTATTTAAGAACTAACATAACATGTATATTTCGTATGACCTCCATTGATTAATATTAAATTTGACTGAAAATATCGATGAAAAGTGACCTTAAATAGTTGATAATTGTTAATAATTAATTATAGATCCTATTGTTTACAGTAATTAAATTAATCAATAAGTTTACTTTTTTTTGTATTCGAATTCAATTGTTTTCATTAATGTTAATAAATAAGTGCAAAATAATCTTTAATATTTCATACTTCTTTCTTTCTTTATTATCTTGCATTGCTCGTATTAAAATTTTTTAAGTCAACGTAAATATTCGTAGATATTTTGTCATGAAGATATTTTGTCCTGAGATATTTTGTCTGGAGATATTTTGTCGCGGGGATATTTTGTCGCGGGGATATTATGTCGGGGGATATTTTGTCGTGGATATTTTGTCGGGGATATTTTGTCCGGGGATATTAACGCGGGTAACCGTTTCGGTATCGTCAAAATAATTTTGGAAGTGTATCATCTCGGTCTCGTCTCGTAAAATCGAGACAAGACGAGATAAGACGTGAAAAAGCTTCGATACACTAGTTTTAGCTAGCATCAACGTCTAAGAAAATCCATAGAAAATCAGGACTCACTGGCTTATGCTGAAAAAAATATTTTTTTTCTTACTCAGATTTGACGTTTTTTAATTTTGTTAATTCATATAAAATTAATCAACTTAGTCTTTTCGCTTTGTACAAAAAACTTAATTTTGATTGAATTTTCAATTTTAATTTCATTTTATTATGAAATAATCGTTGTCTAAGAAGTTTTATAAAATTTTCTTCCATGAAAATTTCTAGTTAGTAACTTATTTTGAGTTAAAAAAACCCTATTAAAAAAAAAATTCTTTTGCTGAAAATTTTTGAACGATCATATACTAGCTCCATGTTCTTTTACAAATTTAGTTTAGTTAATTGCAAAATTTGGCAAAATTAAATTTGAAAATAATTATTCTCTATCGAAATATTTTCCCTACACTCTTCATATAAATCAGCGGCATTTAGCTTTCAAAATTAATATATAAAAATATTACCATTTACTGCTTCTTATCCATCGCGCTTGGTCTGGTATGATAACACTTCCATGACAAATGGTGAGTGAACTTTCACAGTCATCTAAACATTCCTTAATGACGTTAGTGACAAGTGATTGACTCAAGCCTTCGAGCATACCTCGTGGCTTTGAAATTCGTAAAGTTTTTATGTCGTAGTGGTTTAGTACATTTTTGACAGTTTTTAATTCATCTTTCAGCTCTTGTATGGGAAATGAGTCAAAGCGATTTTTTTTTAACACCGCACTGAGAATTTTATGTTTACCGTGTGGTGTTATTAGTATGTAAGGCGTTGCCCTGGCCTCCTCGTACCAGGAAGTTCGAGCAATCCTCCTTATCCGGCTGCTTCGATTATAAGCAACTGGGTTCTGAAATACCTAGTATGACTGAGTACGCAGTCTGATTACAGGATAGAGGGAATGGTGTAATGAATTTATTTTGTAGTGTAATTCTTTTTATTATAATATTATTTTATTGATTTGATTAATATTCTGATTATTTACAAACGTGATTTACTGAATATATGGACATTTAGATTATAAGGGAAAACCAATAGAATTATGGTATTAAAATGCGTAAGTAGGAGATCCTGGGTCGATCTCATCAGTAACATAATCGGTTTGGAAAATTTATTTTATACAAGATGACTCTTTCCTTTAATAAAATTTAACAACTTAAATAATTTATCTTTATCATTTCTATCAACAAGCCAAAATGAAATTCCAAGATTTATATATAATTTTCAACAAAATTAAAAAAATAAAATTTAACAAAATTCTAAATATAAATAACTTCGCGTTTGACAAACTTATAATTAACTGCATGTAGACTTACATCGATGGTCTTCAAATTTCGTAGGAAATTCTGGACGTGGGCTGCAACATACTTGATTGACCCTTTTGCAAGACTATTGGCGACGACTCGATATTATGGCACAGATTTTATTACATAGATTAAAATGAAATCAACTGACTAGACTTTTACAACAAATAAACTGACTAGACTTTTTCAGTAGATAAACGGACTTGGCAATGAATTAACGGACTTTACAATACAACGAATTGACTAGACTTGACTAGTACAAAAGATAGACAGCAATGTGTGCTTAGTGAGCTGGAGAGTGTAAAGTAAGGACCTCGCTAGGCGTCCTCAGCCCTTCACTACATCTCCCAGCTGATTGCTAGGTGCTAAGTGTATGTTAACTGCGTATTAACTGAGCTCATCGTTGATTGCTCGCCCTTATATAGCTATAAAATCTGACGAGGGGTCATCCACGTGACCTTGCCTGAACTTCCGTCTAGGATGTTTGGTACATTGACTCATGGGCCTCTTTCGGAGTCTCGGTGAACCGGGTAGCGAATATGTGTTGATAAGGATGGTGTGTGAACTGAGGGGCTCCCCGAAATGACGCGACCGATTTGCGCAGTCGAACCTCTAGCTGCCCCGTTACAAGTACTTGATTAATTTTAGGCTTCTTCAATTTCAGATCCTGTGGATCTATCTTGTTTGTTTGTTTCAGTACTCGCGATGTTATGGTTGTAAGTTCACAATCAGCAGAGATAAAGTGCAAATAATTATCTCTGAAATACGTCAAGTTTTCATTCGTTGTGTGTAAGGATATTTTACTTTCATGGTTCTTCATACCAGGATGAAATAATCATTAAGGAACAGTATCGGCTATGGATTTTCTCTTGAGCGGTTGTGGTTGTTGGACTTCTTTATCTGCATGAACTTCTTCATCCGTGTCTGTACTCGAGTGGATTCCGTTGATCGGTGGTAAATTAGCACATCGTCTGCTTGCTGCTCCTCGTGGTATTGCTTCATCTACTTCTGATTCTGTGGTTGATCCTTCCGAAGTAACTGCAGGGCTCGATCGTCCTACAGGGTGTCTAAATGTTACGCCAGATGCTCCGTGGTATTGTTCTCCAGGTTTCCTAGCTGGAGGTTCTGTTCGTGGAGATTCGTAAGTTGGATCTTCAGCACGTCGATTCCAGTAATAATTTTCATTTCCTGAAGATGGTCTAGGTGATACTTTAATAACATTTTTAGGCAGTGGTACTGATATTGGTTCAGTTAGTGGCGGCTTGACGAAGTCGATCCATTTTAATGGTTCGTGATCACAGACGAGAGGGAATCTTCGACTATATAATTACGGTCGAAAATGTAAAATACCGTAAATGACTGCTAAACATTCTTTTTCGGTTGTTGTATAATTTTGCTCTGCATTTTTGAGAAGTCTTGATAAATAAGCAATTGGTCTGTCTTCACCAATTTTTCCTTGGTCTAACACTGCACCAATAGCGAGATCTGAAGCGTCAGTAGTAAGAATTAATGGTTGAGAAAAGTCAAGATATTGTAAAACTGGAGATGTACATAATGCTTTGCGTAAGTCGTCAAAACATTCCTGTTGAGCTGAGGTCCAGTTGAATGAGTTATCCTTCTTCAATAATACTGTAAATGGTTTTGTACGGCCTGAGAAGTTTTCGATGAAGCGACGATAATATCCAGCTAATCCATGAAATTGTTTGATGTTCGTAACTATCTTTGGTCTTGGAAACTTTATGATAGCTTCAGTCTTCTTTGGGTCTGGACGTACACCACGATTGCCAATAAAATGACCAAGATATGCAACATCGAGATTTATAAATTCACATTTATCTGATTTTAAGACTAAATTGGCTTGTTCTAGTCGATTGAAGAGTCTTCAGACACGTATGCCGTGTTCTTCGAGTGATGATGTGAAAATAACGACGTCATCGAGATATACAAATAGCTCAATGTCTTGTAGACCTAGAAGAACTCGGTTCATAAGTCGTTGAAAAGTAGCTGGAGCGTTTTTCAGTTCAAATGGCATTCTGTTATACTTATAGTGACCATTTGGTGTACTGAATGCAGTTTTCTATTGGTCTTTTGGATTCATTTTGATTTGATGAAATCTACTAACCAAGTCAAAAACTGAAAAATACTTTGCTCCTCCTAGTCTATCGAGAATCTCAGCTATATTCGGAAGGATATAAGCATCGCCTATGGTTTTCTCGTTTAATTGTCTAAAGTCAATCTATACGCCAGCGCTTATTACCTTTTGAATTTGGCTTCTTCGGGACTATCCAAAGAGGTGAATTGTGTGGAGAGACAGATTCTAATATGGCACCATCATTCAGTAATTTATTTACTTATCGAGCGATTTATTCCTTACATACAGGTGGAAAACGATACTGACGGACTGATATAGGAATTTCATCGACTATTGGGATCGAGTGTGTCATCATTGTTGTAGCTGGAAGATTATCTCCAGGAAGATGGAACAGTATTGGAAATTCTCTGATGAGCTCATGCACGTGTTCTCTTTCCAATACATTTAAATGATCAAGTCGGAGACTAGCACATATGCGCTTGAATCTATCCTGACCATCTTCCGGTATATCGCTATATTCAGAATTGTCAAAGAAATCCTCTGAACTGCCATCGCATTCAAAGGGAATAATTTCTTGTGGTGGAACGACTAATTCTATATCGTCCTCATATGCATTTATCGCGTAGGCATAACAAGTACTGTCATTATTCGTGACTAAGGCATTACCAATGAAAATATTTTCGCGAGTTTCAATGCGAGATAAAAACTCAGTTTTTAGATCTGTCTTACGAAGATTAATTGGTATCACTGTTCGAGTTCTAGCTTTTAATAAGAATACTGAGGGTTCGTCTTCACTTCGAAACATAGTTACCGGGGGTGTATAAAATGGTTCACCTTTGGTATTTTCGAGCGGAATTGGGTGTACGGGTTCGGAATCTGCGACTATGGTATTGTGATGAAAAGATATTTTAACGTTTTCCTTAGTTAGAAAGTCTATGCCGATAATTCCATCGGTTGGAATGGGCAATGGGTTCTCAAGAACGTAAAATTTCTCGGGATTTTAGAAAAACGTAATTTCTGTGGTTCCTAAAGTGTCGAGTCACTCAGTAGTGATTCCTTTTATGGATACTGAGTCCCAGGTATCGTTCACTGTATGAGGGGCCAATGCGTCTTTTCTGATAATATTTGTGTCAGCACCTGTGTCAACTAGGAAACGAGCTCTGCCGTTTCGCAACTCAGGGGCTGTTAGAGTGACGACTGGTCCTCTACCCTGGACTTCAGACCACATTACGAATTTTCGACGGTCAGGAATCTGATTGATGATGGACGCGTTTCCATGGGGTTCGCGCTGTTCGAAGTCGCGTCGTTCCGTCGAACCGCGTTGGAGTTTAAAGGTTCTTTAGGTGGTGCAGGAGAGGTTGGTCTTGAATTATTTTGTTGGTTTTGTGGGTTACTATGGTTACGTCCAGCTCAAATGCTGAACAATATTATTTTTCTCTTACTTTTATTTTTAACTTCCCGCTAAGAAAATCGACGATTTTCAAAAATTTCGGGAAGTTATTGTTTTCACCCCGATTTTTGAAAATCGAGTTTTCATCAGATGTCGACGTTTTGAGGTCCTAAGAAGCTATTCTGACTATTTTCAGAATGATGTCCGAGTGTGTGTGTGTGTGTGTGTGTGTGTGTGTGTGTGTGTGTGTGTGTGTGTGTGTGTGTGTGTGTGTGTGTGTGTATGTATGTAAACTCTTTGTAACTTTTTAATTAATAAATCGATTTGGATGGTTGAGGTGGCAATTGAAAGAGCTTGTTGGCCGTCAAATTTTCTGAAAATTTCAGATCATTTGATCGAATAGACTCGAAAATATTTGCGAATTACGAAAACAAAAAATTTTTTTGATTACCGCCTTAACCATCAAAATCCATTCATTCGTTCGCGAGATATCGTTGAAGAAAGAAATGGTGAAAAATGGTTTTTTCAAAATATTTTTGAAACGACCGACGCGATCGATTTTAAATTTTAATCAGCTCTAGAATTCAATAAAACGCGCCGATTGCCGCCTTAGACATCTCAATCGGTTAATTTCTTCGAGAGATATCGCGGGAGAAAGAAATGGTGGATAATGGTTTTTTTCAAATACTTTCGAAATGACTGACCCGATTAATTCCAAATTTTTTTTTTTAGTATTTTGAGAGTATTTTAAAAACGACTTGATGAATCAATTTAAAAGTCTGATCAGTTATAGAACTCAATAAAACACGTCGATTGTCGCCTTGAACGTCTTAATCGGTTTATTCGTTCGAGAGATATCGTTTGAAAAAAAATCGTAAAAAACGTATTCTTTCGAAAACAAAGGCATACAAAAGTATTTTCGAGCTCGAAGAGAAAATGTATCTACAACAATTTTCTGAGCTCAAAGAGCTCGAAATAGGCGGGAAGTTTTGGGGCTGGCCCGCAGGGTCAACCGACAGACCGATTTTTTTTTATTTTACTTAAATTTATTCATTGGTAAAAAAATACGTGGCGACCAAATTTTATTTATAAATGAACTCAAAACGACAAGACATAATGTAGTTGATAAAAATGCTTTTAGAATTAGTAAATTTGTTTGTTCTGACGCACGTCAACATAATAGAGCAAACAACCAAATGCATTTTCGATGACCCCTCAGGTCACAATAGAATGAAGGCCCAGTGACCATCTGGAAACACTTTCCTTAGGAATTAACAAAAATATTTATCAACAAAAGTGTATTTAAAATATTTCAAAAGAAACTTGAAAGTTTAACAATGACTCATTATTAAATAAATAACAATAATATATTGTACAACTAGTGCGGCAAATTGTCGATTGCCCACGAGAGCAAAGTTGATCAATTAAGCAAATAAACTAATAATATTTACCTGAGTAACTTTATGAGAATAAGTACACGAATTAGTGGGACGCCATTCAATGATAAACCTTATCAAATAAATAAGTAATTTTCGCAATAAACAAAAATTATTACGAGTAAATTAAATAAATTAAAATAAATAAATGA